>NC_081830.1:34720456-35022894 GCF_030867095.1 Alligator mississippiensis | reverse complement strand
CGCTACTCTATGGGTGCGCCCCATCAGCCAGTTTTTTACCCATCCAACTGTTTAGGCGTCAATGCCGCAGTGGCTTAATTTATTGATGAGGATGGGGTGAGGACAGTGTCAAAGCCTTCTTTAAGTCTAGAAAGACTATGTCCACAGCAATACCATCATCCAAGGATTTAGTTACTTGGTCATAAAAGGCAATCAGGTTGGTCAGGCAGGACCTGCCTTTGATGAACCCATGCTGATTGCCCCTGAGCATGATCTCCCCTCCAGGCCCCCCACAGATGTGCTCTTTGATGATTCTCTCCAAGATCTTCCTAAGCACCGAGGTGAGGCTAAGCAACCTATAATTACTTGGGTCCTCCTTCCTTCCCTTCTTGAAAATAGGGACCACATTAGCCAGTTTCCAGTCCCCTGGCACCTCACCAGATGACCACAGAACAGCTGGGGACAGAATTTGATGCTTTATTTTCCATTGGCTGTACAGATATTGGTGAGCTCATCCAACGAGAGATTCATTCCTTAGAGAATAGGGACTTAAGTGGCAGTTGGAAGAAATATAAAGCATTATATTCACCTGATTTCTGACATGTCAGATGAGATGCATCAAGATCACAGATCATCTCTATATAAATTATTTCTGAAATTGTGTCCTTTGAAGAATCTCCCTCTCTTTTTCCCTTTCTCCTTTTACTCTGCTGTCTGATTTATTATTAGTGAGAGCACAGGTTCCCTGATGTTCAAATTCCTCATTCTGGTCTAATTTTTTTCTGGTGCATCTTTGGAAGACTGAAATCACAGCAGCACAATATTTTACCTGTAAAAATGATAGAAATGGTAAGTGCTCACTGTGTGCCATTTAAAAAAAACAACCTTTTTCTTTCAGAATCCATCAAATGCCTATTGAATTTAATGAACAGATTGCCTTTGAGTTCAGTGGAAACCTTATGCTTTTCCTACCTACAAAAGTCATACCATTGTAGCTGTACTGAAGTAGTTAAGGAAATACAATCCTATTTGTGCTGTTGCAATGACAGGGAAATAGATACATTAATATGGAAAGGAAAATAAGGTATGGTGGTGTATCTTCTAGATTCCTGGAAGCTACCCCCACTGTTATTAATGTAACAATACCAATAGCAACCTGACATAGTTCTACTAGTACAAAATTTGTGAGACAACTAGGGCTTAATCTATATTGATCACTGGATATAATCAAACAACTCCTAATACATTTTGTGTTTCTATTTCTTCCAAGTGCTGGTGGAAGAATACTCTGAATTTAACCCTTTTGAATACAGTGTGGCAGAAAAGCAGGAAATACAAGTTTAGTTGAAGAGTTTCTTAATTTGCCAGTAATATTACTCTTTAAAGTGCACTAGATACTTACAGACCTCTTCAGAATAGCCAAAGTTCTCAGACACACCTTTTCCCAGTCTAATTTGGTATCTTTCTTTCTCCAGAAATATTAATGGACCTTACACTAAGTCCCTCTTAAGCTTTTGTTCCTATTAATCATTTTATATCTTTGTAGTAATGAATGTCCCATGCCCCAACCAAACCCTCTATTCAGAGAAACTTCCTTCTTGAAAATAATATCTCTGTTTTTTCCACATGCCGAGACTGAAAAGATCCAGCTAATCTAGCACCCCTGAACAGCTAATCCTTTGTTCCAGAGTTCGGACAAGTGAGAGAGAGCCATGGGTGATGGCTAGAGAGAGCTCTATGAAGATTTCTCAGTAATAGGCATCAATCCCTGCAGGGGCCAGTTACCTGTTCTGGAGAGTGGCTGTCTGGAATATTTCATATTTAGACCCAAGGACATGGGATTTATCATTACACAGGAAATTATGAAATTTGATGGAAGAAATCATTCTAATATCAAATGCAACTTTTTAAAGTTACTAGTAAACAAAAATTCAAAGTAAAAAAATGCTTAAGATTAAAGAAAACATTTTAACAGGACAACTATTCCATGTAAATGTTGAGCTTGCTATTTTTTATTTATATAACATTAGAATTAACTTTGAAAGGAGTTAATTTAAAGTAAGAACAGATATAGTCATAGAGTCAGAGAAAAGAAGGGAACATCAAGAGATCATCAGGTCCAGCCATTCTCAACCACTTAAGACTCAAGACATGCCTCAAAACATCCAAGCTCTTAGCTTTCATTTGTTTTCTGACAACAGAAAAAAGAGCTATCCTTTATTGCAGAGAACTCAGAAAGACTACAACGGGTCAGAATATTTTTTGACACTCTGGATTCCTATTAGAAATCTCTGTAGTTAACTTGTGAATCATGTGTAGGTGTCTGCATGCTTAATAGTGCTAGTATTGTGTAGAACTGTGGTTAAGAATGACTGATCCAGTCCTACTCCCTGCTTAAATCAGGATCATCCTGTCTAAACAATCCTTCCTAGACAATTGTTTATAAACTATTCTTAAAAGCTCCAGGAACAACTTTTGTGCACAGCTCTTAGTTATGTTGTCTGAAACATCAAACACACCCTTTGACTTTCCATATGCAGGAGGGTGAGGGCACTGGTACTGTCCTGCTACAGCAAGGAGAAAATTGCTCATTAAAATACACCCAAGAGAGTAGTCAAGACAACCCCCCCCCCGCCCGCCCCCCCCCCCCCCACACACACAAGAGTCCATGTCTGTCTGACTGATAGGTAAACTTCTTCCTTGATCTCTAGCGTGGCAATTGGTCTGACACTGTGGAGGAGAAAGACAACATACCCCAGTCATAATTTGCAGCCTAGGCTGTGAACAACACCCAATATTTTTGAGGAAGGCAGGAAAAAAAATTAACATATACCAGCAAGAGGGTATAATTTTCTTCCTGGAACTTCCTATGTAATAACCAGCAAAGCACAGAAGCATGGGATGACTAGATACCCTCCACTCTGCACTGTAACTTGGAGACCATAAACACAATTCCACATACCATACACCCTGATTAGAGAACCAGAATTTCCTCTGTAAAATTATTCCAGCTCTTTTAATCTTCTTTCATGGGCAAGCTGATTATGGAGCTCAGCTTCATTTTCTACAGCTGGGCATCTCCAATTTCCACTTGCTCTGGGCTTTAGAGCTCTTGTCACTGTGTTTGGGTGATGCACGTATAGGGATCTCCTGGGCTTTCACCTATTGCTTGTCACATGCTAGATAAATATTTCATTTTGGAATATCAAAGCTGTGCATGCTGATTTTTTCATATTGACTTAAAAATGTAAAATAAAATAAAAGTCACAAAGTGTTTCATGATACCAAAGCTGCATTTTTATCAGAACAACCATGATCACTGCCAAACTCTTATAGAAAAAAATTCTATTGTCTCTAATTATATAAGAGGTTGGTGTGGCAGTTTTGTTGCGTTTAGCAGATAATAAATGTGGTTCATATTACAAAATTAGTATCATACAAAATGGATTTTCCATTTTGATAAAGACTGATTTCACACTCTCGCTTCTCTGAATAGTGTTAGAAATAATAATAATACCAACAATTTTCTCTATTTCATCCTTTTATTTTCAGCCTTTCAGAAATGGCTGAAAATAAACTTTTATAAATAAGAAACTTTCAAATCTTCCCTGTTGTAAATTAACTGCTTTACCACTTCCTCATTTCATATTTTGCATGATTGTCCAATTGGAAAAACTTTGCAATGCATCAAGCAAATTTTGAAATTTGTAGCACTCATAAATTAACCTAGTAAAACTAAGGACAGAAATTATTCCCTAAAAATGTTGATCTGTTTTCCATTCAGTTAATATAAGTATATATCTTGATTATATTTGTGGTTCAAATTTGTTTTACATAATCCTAACTAGTGGTACAGGAATTTGGTGTCACTAATGATGTTCTAAGTCAGGAATAACTGCACTTAGTAAAGCAGCACTAGATTTGTATCAGTGTAAATGAAACTACCAGTGATTGTAGCTGAAGGACATCTGAATTCATTTATATTTGTTTCTCCGTGTCTATTTGATAATGCAGAATATGTTAGTTTTCACTGGATTGTCACACTCTTTCACTTCTCTGAATGACAGATTGTAACTCTTCTGTCTGTCCATCTATCTGTCTGTACTCACTTTGACCCTTACTTTCCTGCCACTTTGATGCATCGTGTTGATGATGCAAATGTTTTCATAGTTTTCTTTGTGTTCACTCTACAGAGTAGACACTATGCAGACATGGAAAGCGGGAACACAACAACAGTGACTCACTTCATAATTCTTGGTTTCCCAAGCCTCCAGAATGTGCAACTCTTGCTCTTTTTCATGGGCTTGGTTATCTACCTTCTGACCTTGTCGGGACACATTGTCATAATCATAATAGTACGCATTGACTCACGTCTCCATAACCCCATGTATTTCTTCCTCAGCAACTTCTCCTTCTTGGAGATCTGGTACACCTCCAACATCATCCCCAAAATGTTAGAGGTTTTTCTACAAAAGAACAAATCTATCTCATACACTGGTTGCCTCACCCAGCTCTATTTCCTCATCACTTTAGGGACTGCTGAGTGCTTCATCCTAGCCATCATGGCTTATGATCGTTACTTAGCCATCTGCCACCCACTGCGCTACCCGATTCTCATGAATAGCAAGATCTGTCTTCATTTGGCTTTATGTCCTTGGGTAGGTGCCTTCCTGGTAAACATTCCACCTTTGGTCTTGTTTTGTAAACTTCCTTTCTGTGGGCCAAACAAGATCAATCACTTCTTCTGTGATGCGCTACCTTTACTGAAACTCTCTTGCATGGATACTCATGAGGCTGAGGTGGTAGACTTCATTGTGGCTACCAGTGTTATTGTGAGCTCTTTCCTTCTGATTCTGGTCTCATACGTCTTCATTATCATCGCAGTCTTAAAGATCCCTTCAACCACAGGACGCCAGAAAGCCTTCTCCACTTGCGGCTCCCACCTGGCTGTGGTAACTATCTTCTATGGCACCCTGATGTTCATGTATGTGAGACCAACATCCAGTTACTCTTTAGACTCAGTTGACTTCAATAAGGTGGTGTCGTTGTTCTACACAGTGGTGACCCCCATGCTGAACCCAATCATATACTGTCTGAGGAACAAGGAGGTCAAAGAAGCCCTAAAGAGAGCAGTAAGAGTGAAGTGTGCGCTCACGACCAAGGCTGGGAACAATTCTAGTGTATCCTTGAATTAGAGGTGAAAATGAACCTTCTCACACAAGGGAGCAGGGCATATATGTGATGTTAAAGATAGGTTTCTGATATATATTGAAGTCACACACACATACACACACACACACACACACACACACATATGTAGGTATACAATATGGATGTAATTAGATACAAATATTACATATGTATGTAAGTATACAATACATAAGTATGAAAAGTTATGTTCTGGCTATAAAAATACTTTGACATTGAAAAGCATAAATACATAAATAATAAATAAATAAATAAATAAATGTGTTATCTACGTAATATAGTGTCTAGTGCTTCTGTCAATAGGGGTGAACCAGCAGTGACTTTCCAGTCTTAAAAAAGCCAGTTTGAGATTTCATAACTATTTTGTATTCACGAGATGAGAACTTTCAATGTGATGTTTTTTCCCTGAAAAAATAATTACAGTTAACACACACACACACACACACACACACTGACCAATAACTTCATAGGTCTAGCACACAATTCAGATGGGGAGTTCCAAGATTTAAGTCTGTGCTCTGCCTAGTTTAGGTTAAAGACTGAACCTGACTTGTGCCCACTGCTTCCTGGGAAAGATTCTTTGAAAAAAGTTTATCTCAAATAAGCATGTTCTCAATGAAAAGTTTTACTTTCAACAAATTGCCATTAAAAATATGGCTTTCTGACCAGCTCAGCATATAAATATATCATCCAGGAACCAATGGTACAATCCTGACCCTGTTGATGACCACTGATGCAATGTTTCCCCCTGAGAGCTTTGCTTGGTTTAATTTTTCAATTTGTTCTATCAGTAAAACCTTGTCGATTACAAAAATGTCTTCCCCTAGAGTTCATTGGACAAAGCCACAATCTACTTCTTTATATGGCCCCTGTGATAATGTGAACAGCTCCCTTCACTGCAGTATCTGAGAACTACACAAAAGGCTATGTGTTGTAGGGTAAGAACTATCACTAATTTACAGATGGACAATTAAGATACATAGGAAATAAAAGCTGAAATTTCCATAGTGAATAAGTTACTGTGTAAATCCTTTAGGTTCCCAACATTTTCCAAACTTCAGGATGCTTTTAGGTTAGGGTGCTCAATCCAAGACGTCTTAAAAAGGTAAGGCATTATGACCACATTCAGACAAGTGCAGCTATGTCATATGTTGCACCACAGACCCATATGGGCATTTCCCATACTACACATTTGGACATTTCCCATGCTGCTACCTTGAAGCACAAGGGGTTTCCAGGTCAAACAAATCCATTCAGAAAAAAAGGGCGGCGCACATGGAGGCCACGCACACCACCCAAAACCAGAGGCTGGCCGGCCAGAGCCACACTCTAGTTGCTGACAAGGCTCCAAGCTGCAGGAGCACTGTGGCTGCAGCTTCTCAGGAACCCAGGTAAGTCTTCTGGGGCCAGCACAGTTGCTGAGCCAAACCTTCCCTACCCCACCCAGAGTAACCGGCTGCACAGCACAGGGTGCACAGCATGGGTGTTCCCTGGGGGATAACCAAATGTCTGCTCTCATCTGGATGAGGCCTAATAGTCACTTTCTAAAAATGAGACCTCTTTTAAGATTCCTTATGGACAATGAAACTCCTAACCTGTTTAATCCTCTTTGGCTAGCCTGTTCAAGTTCATGGAAGAAAGCTATGTTCAAATCAAGAGTTAAGCCCATGTATTCTGGCAATAAAGCCAGTACCCAATTTAGGACAAAACCCAAATTAGTCAACTTGGATTTAAGTGACCATTTACCAAAGAGCAATCCAAAATTAGTTTGTTCCATTGGCCACTGAACTCATTAAGGACCTATGTTTTGTATTGAACTCTTCTACAGGCACCTTAATTTAGGGTCATGGGCAAATGAACCTGAGAGACATGCCACCTCTGAGCCTAAATGTCTTTGCAGTCCAGGATATATGCAAGCAGGACAGCTTTTAAACTCTGCCTCAGTATCCAGAAAGGTTAAATTCATTAGCTGTGAGGCCAGAATGCCTAACTCACAGAGGCACCACTGAATTAAATGCAATGTGCAGCAACTGAAAGTCATCAGAAATGATGGTGGCATTCGCCTAGGTACAACTACATAGTTAGTTATTTGCTAGCGAGAAAGCTTGCCAAGGAAGTTATAGGTCCACCTTAGCCTGAAGGGGTCCAAATCCACTTCTATTTTCTGAGAGTGATATATCACCAGACTAGAAAACAGCTGGAATGGGTAGGTTTTTCCCTCCCTCCTGTTGAATAGGCTGGATCTCTGTGTATCCAAAACACAAGAGCTGTAGGACCAGCTGGGAGAAAGAAAACATGGATTCCAGTTGCTGCTCCATGGAAAGCTTATACAGTTCACACCAAACAGTCTTGCAGCAAAAACTCAGAAACAAGTCTAAGAACAAGAATCAAAACCCTGCTTGCCCCCACCCCTCTTTTTCAGTTAGTTCTCCAGGAGGGGCTGAGGGTGGTGTGGGTGCTAAGGTGCATGGTTGAAAACACAGAAGTCACAAATTTGAGGCCATAGCAGAAGCGCTCATGGTGTGGCCTGTAAGATTAAATGAACCTGCAAATTCTGCTAAATACCTTGTCCCAAGGACACAAAAAGGAAAGGATGTTAAATGTCTTAACTACTAGGCAGCAAAGTCAGGCTCCTTACTGGGTGCATCTACATGAAATGCTGACTGCACGGCAGCCGAATAATACTGCATAGTAGTATGTCACAGCACTAACAGTGCTAATACGTTACTGCACAGTATTATAAAAGACTGCTGTGCAGTAGCATCACTTAAAAGGTGGATGCTGGCACTACTGTGTAGGAACTCAGGGCACTGCACATTTATTAAGTACTTAATTATACAAGCACTCAATAAATGTGCAGTAACCACTGTACAGTAGTGTCTCATGTAGATGTGCCACTGGTTTACTTTCATCCTTGTCTTATGACAATTAGACTCTTAAGTGCACCATACAGTTAGATGCAGAGAGAATCTAGCAGATGAACCAGAGGAGTAGAGAACCTACCTTGTGGGAAGAGACAAAAAAGCTTGTCTTATTTAGCCTAGCAAAACAAGGGCCAAGAGGGGATATGATTATTTTCTAAATATACCAGGGAGGGAAAAGGAGTATATAACTAAAGAGCAATGCTGGCACAACAACAATTGTATATAAATTAGCTGCATTTACATTTTAGCTGGTAGTTGGGGGGCGGGGGGAGTCAATTCTAAAATAGCCTTTCAATAAGAAGCAGGCATTAGATTTCCATCTGACAAGCTTGAAGACAGTTGTTGCTCAGCTTATCAAAAGATTTATATTTTGTTGTTGCCTTTGGTAGACTCATTGGCACAGAAAGTCCTTTCCATATTTATGTTCCTAAATCTCAGCTCAATTGTTAAAAGCTGTTGTTTCAACATTATGCTGCCAAACTCCTAACGCATGATTAATTACAGTTCCAGACCCAGAATCTACAGAAGGTTTTTATCCAAAAGAAACTTCAGCTATCTAAATACAATGAGGGTTGTTTCCCTCTGCCTCATACCTTTGTTTGGCATAAAATGTTAGTATTTCAGTCAGGTGAAGAAGGATCTCTAATCTTTGAGCCACTGTATATTCATCAAGGGTCTACGAGGAGTAAACAAATCATCACTGTTATTCCCTTTATTTTACAATTATTTTCCTGCTGAGGGTAAAGTTCTTTTCTCAGTGAGTATCCATGGAAGATTTATAGATACACCTGTACATGTCTGCATGTTGCTGAGGGACAGTGGAACCCCCTATTTCTTAGGACTGATATATGGAACATAGGTAAGTTTGATTCAACCTCACATTGTACACACCTAAAGAAAAGGACGTAATGGCCAGTTACTATATCCAGAACTTGGTTAATTCCCCAATTTTGCCACTAAACATATGAATATAGCATTTCCTCAGTGCAAAATGAAGATAGTGACAATTGGTTTGATATCTATGAATGGAAAGTACATTTTTTCTTTGTTCCACACATGAAATGTCCCTCCTCCCTCTGTGATTAATGTATTTATCCTCATAACTGCCTTGCAAAGTATGGAAGTGACATTATCCCTATTTCTTCAGTGAAAGAACACAGAACAACTAAGGGTTCCTGGATGGAAGGTGGAAATAATCTCCTAGCATTAATGCACTTTCTTTGTATTAATAGTTTATATTTATGTTGTTTCAGGCCATCAAATGGAAAATCAAACAAAACTGACAGAATTTATTCTTTTGGGACTGTCCAGTGACCCTCATCTCCAGAGTATGCTTTTCTTAATCTTTTTGATTATTTATGTTCTAATCCTGGTGGGGAACATAATGATCATGATGGTCATAAGGATTGATTCTCAACTCCATGCTCCTATGTACTTCTTCCTGTTCCATTTGTCCTTTATTGATATTTGTTATGCCTCAGTCACTGTCCCAAAGATGCTGCAGAACTTCTTAGCAGAAAGAAAGACAATATCTATCAATGGCTGCTTTGTAAAGAACTTCTTTTTTCTTCTTTTGGGTGGTGCTGAAGTTTTCATTCTTACTGCGATGGCTTATGATCGATATGCAGCCATATGTCAGCCACTGAATTATGTGGGGACCATGAATAAACAAGTCTGTTATCAACTTCTTGGTGGCTCTTGGGCAGCTGGGTTTTTGTATGCACTGTCCAACACACTTTCTCTTTTAAGCTTACACTTTTGTAGTTTCAATTTAATCAACCATTTTAGCTGTGAACCACCTCCATTGTTGTTACTAGCCTGTTCTGGGACACTTACCAGTAAAGCAGTGCTTGTTGCATTTGTTGTAATATTCGGAACTCTCTCCTTTCTCCTCACCTTGGTGTCCTACATTCATATCATCTATACCATTCTCAGGATACAGTCCATGGAGGGTAGACGTAAAGTTTTCTCCACCTGCAGTTCTCATCTTATGGTGGTTATTTTATACTATGGGACAGGGTTCTTTCGGTACATGAAACTAACCTCTGAAGCATTATCATATATTGATAGAACAATTGCCATCCAGTACAGTATCTTAACACCCATGTTAAATCCCATCATATACAGTCTGAAAAAATAAAAAAGTGAAAATAGCTCTGTGGAAAGTGTTTGGGAAAACCAAAAGTTTTTGTTAAATTTGATTTTTGTGAAAAAAATTAACAAATCCTTGGAGCATGTCTGTCTTGAAAAACTAAATTTGTGTAGTGAAATAAAAATGACCAGCTATTCATTGATAAACAGAGTCACTTCTGGATGAAATTTTCAAACACTGCTGTTACATGTAACCCTTAGGCCATACTACATCTGTGAAGTGTTATGCAGTGTTAAAAGTTAGTTCATGCTCTGAGCACCTGCATTTTAAAGCTTAATACCATCTCTGACCTGCACAGCTCTGACTTGCCACTAGGGGGCTGGTGGGCAGGGACATAGCTAGGAGCCAGGACATCTGGGCTCTCTCTATTCCTGCTCCCATGGTAGGGAGGGGGCAGGAAGGGAACTGTGAAGCCTGGGTTGCTGGAGGACTTCAAATTGCTTGCTTTATCTCTGTGAAGCAAACGGAAGTTACTCTTACATGAACTAGGTAGAATGGCCTAGAGTTAACCCTTGCCTGAAATAGTCTAATTCTGAGACACTCAGGCCACATGCAGGCAACCACAGATGTTTCTGCATGGATGTGCTGCTGCTACTTGTCCCTGGGGAACGCTCATGCCACATGCCCTCTGGCATGCAGCAAGTTAACCTGGGTGGGATAGGGGAGGCTGTTGGGGCCAGCAGCTCTGCTGGCCCCAGCAGCCTTACCTGGGGTCCTGGGGGCTGGGGGAGCTGCAGCCATGGTGCTCTTGTAGCCTGGAGCCTGGCCAGAAGCCAGGGTATAGCTCCTGCCGGCCAGGATCTGGTTTTGGGTGGTGCATGCTGCCTCCGTGTGCGCTGCCCTGCTTTTTTCCTGCATGGATTTTTTTGACCCCAGGATCTCCCACGGTCAACCCTCCCCTCTCCTCCCTTGCACTGCAAGGTAGCAGCACAGGAAATACCTGAATGTGTCACATGTGGTGCCACGGATGGGAGTGCAGTGACACATACTGCGCAGCAGTGCTCAGCGGGACTTGGCCTCAGAGGGCACTTACTATGCATTATTGAGCTTTAATGTGTGAGCGCTTGAGGTTTCAGTGGTATTAGTGTGGTCTAAGTGTAATGTGTAACTTCACCCCTAGAGACCCTGACTCCCCCTGGAAGTTTGGTCTTTGGTGTCAATATGATCAGGTTTTGGATCCATTGCAGTTGGATAAAATATCCACTAAGTTCCCCCTTTCTGCCCAAGTTTCTTTCCACTTTCTCCCCCCAACCCCTACTGCCTTCTTTATTTATATTATAAGATCTTTGTGGGAGGGATGATCTATTACTTTGTTTGCATACACTCTGGTAGGCTCATCTCAAATAAACCTTCAGCTAATTGTCATGATCATCATCATTACCATGAACCTTAGGCATCTTCTCAGTAATCCATTTTTTCTATTCTTTTAGTACATGGATGCTCTCTTCTCATTTCTTGTCCTTTCCTGCCATCTAGTGCTTATATAAAATATATATATATATATATATGTATATATATATCTTATATTCATTTGTTTCATTTCATGAAACTACTGTGATCAGTTTCCATAAGTTCCCTGTTTGCTTGTCCAAATTCTTAAATACAAAGGAGATCACGAGCCACCCCTGGGACCCCTGGGACTTAGCTTGAATCTCTGTGTAAGATTACTGTACACAACAGTCTTTCTGTTCAGTAGGCCTGAAACTTAGAGACCCTGACTTCCTATGGGAGTTTGACCATTGATGTCAATGGGATCAGTGCTTGGACTGATTGCTGATGGATAAAATATCTACTTGGATAGCCAAATGCTTCCACAAACTGTGCTATCTCTACACTTCTTTGAACTTTGCATCATTCATTAGAAGAAAGGTAACTTTGCTCTCTTTAAGTTAAAGAAAGAAAAGCAGAGACCCAGATCCTGTCTATAAATATCTTACTGTATATTTCTTGGTATTTATAAAAGTCTCTTTGCTGATGTATCTGAGAGCCTGGTGTTTATTAATAGACCTTATTGCCACAACACTCTTGGACAGCTAGCCTTTTATCCTTATTTTACACAAAGGGAAACTGGGGCACAAGATGGAAAAGTGACTTGTACAAAGTGACACTGGCAGTCTGAGACTCTGCTGGTACTATGCTGAATCCTACCAGCCAGCATGTGACCCAGACATCAAACTGAGATGCTCCTAATAACGTCACAGTAGTGGCTGGCCCTATTGACCCCAGTGGAGCAATGGATGATTCATACCAGCTGAAGACTACAGTTGGTCTCTATCTGGTTTACACTGTCTGGGCAGCTAGGACTTTGCCAACAACAGAGCCACAGCTAATTGACACGAGCTGGAGTTTAGGCCTAGAGACTTTAACTGGGATTTGCTGAGTTACATCCCCCATTGATCTGGCCCATGCATTGAAAGACTATGATTTTTTAGACCAGTTTAGGAGATTTAGACACAAGCTCCATGAATTTTATTCTGAAAATGTCAGCCTAGGAAAGGTACCATTGGTAGATATTATATTGGAGGCAGTGAATGATTTGAGGTCTCTCAGCGTGATCACCCACTGTGTTGAACTTAGGCTGTCCCTCAACAAGCAGGAGACCCAGGCTGCATGTAGACAAAATGACTGGCATGTGCACGCACCAATATAAAGTGGGCTAAATGCTTTTGCACCACTTTAATGTTGTCAGTGTTTTCACGGGTCGGTGGCATATTGCACAGTAATTTCAGCCGCTGTAGCAAATTTGGTGTCGTAATGCACTTTAAATAACTTGGGAACAGCAAACTAAAACTCCTCTGAGGAGTTTTAGTTTGCTGCCCTACAGCTGCAGAGTAAAACGCCGGGCTCCATGCATCTCAGGGGCTCTGCAGGAAGCCCATACAGCAGCCTGGGAAGGCAGGCTCTGCCCGAGGAAAAAAAAAGTGGTAAGTCTGATCTTTTTTTCCCCACCCACCCTGGAGCCTGCCTTCCTGCCTGAGCTGTGTGGGGACCTAGTGCTTCCTTCTGCAGCTGCAGTGCCCCCTGGGACCACCTGAGCCAGGTGCCTGAGGGTGGGTGGCACCTGGCGGGAGGAGCGGGGGGGGCGCCTGCCACTGCTGTGGAGGAAACCATCAGCCTCCACCCACAGCCAAGGTACCTCTCCACCCACTGGCAGCTTGTCCTCCCCTCCCCACCACTGAAGAGGCAGGTAAGTTCAGGTGTGTGCATGACACAGGGGTTTAAAGGGCCCTAAATAGAAGTGGTGCTTTTAAAAACCCACCACTTCAATTTAGGGCCCCTGTTTTGTCTACACACATCCCCAGGTTCTAGGTACCTCTCACCCAGAAAGGAATTAGAACCTGCTTCACAACAGGTCATGGGCTGGGCATTAAAGCCTGCAGCCTTTCTCTTGCAAACGACTCACCTCAATGCAAAGTGGACTGTTCTACTGCATATTAGCATGTCACAGCAAAACCCATGCTGATGTGCAATGTGCAGTAGAATGAGTCTACTGCACATTAAACATCACCAGGAAGGAAAAATACTAGTATGTGGAGCCAGGAAGAGAAGGGCAAGCTAGAGGGAGAGTAGGTTAATGAAGATGACGCTGCAGTGGGAGAGAAAATGTCCTAGGTTCTGACCCCTGGCACTAATAGAGTTATTTTTCCTCTCACCTTGTATTTAATATAAATTTGATGAAATAGTTATAAAATAGTGGGATTGTTTCTCTTTCAGTATGGGAAAGACCCAGGATTTCCTGTCTTCAAGGACAGAATCCATCTGATCTACTCTCCTGGACCCACGTTTCTTCCCCTCCTGCCTGCCTAGTGGGGCAGATTCAACAGGAGATATAGAAAGGAGTCAAGTGCTCTAACCAGTAGTCCATTCATCTAGAATTCAGAGGGTCATGTTCCTTTTCTGTGGATGCATCTACACATTCATTAATGTGCCTTTGGTACTGCTCATTAAGTTTAGTACCTCTAATATGAGGTACTAGATAATGGTGCAGTAGTTGTGCTAATGTACAGTAACCAAGGCAAACTTTCTTTTGTGATACTTAATGTGCAGTAGACTAATTTTACTGCACATTGCTCATCAGCATGGGTTTTGCTATGACATGCTGATGTGCATTAGAACAGTCCACTGTGCATTAAGGAGTCTCATGTAGGTATGATCTGTGTCACTTCTACCAGATTCATATAATTGTAGTCTGCCACAGGTGGAAATAAATAGCAAGCTGTGTGTACATGCTAAAAATTGCTGCTACACAGCTATATATGACCTGGTTCCATTTAAGACCATACAAGTGAAGCCCTAATTGCCTGGGAAGAGGGCACTTTACTCACAAAAGCTCATGTCAGAATGTCAGATACCGTATATCTCTTACGTGACAGTTCCAGAAATCTGAAAGCAACATCCTTACCATTATTTTAAAGATCAAGATACTGAGGCATACAGATTTTTTTTTTTAAACCTAAGGCCAAAATTCCAACAAACTTTCAATTTCAGTTTAATTCAAGAGGAGTTAAGTGCCAAAATGCCTTGCAAGATCTAGGCTTAAGTGATTTAGGACCTGAGACTGACTTATCAAAAATGACTTCAGATGAGGTTTAAGGTACTTAGGTGCCTAAAAATACAAATAGGCATTTTATGAGACTTGTAATAGCTCTTTGTTCAGTTAAGCCTCTCACTCCCTCTGAAATAATAGAAACTGGATTTCTTCTTAATTTTCCAGGACTTCAGGCTTTCCTCACTCACAGAGAACTTTTGGCAAATACACTTGGCTACCATATCTGCCATTGAGGATACTTGGGTTAAGGTATATTTTTGCTACCTCCACTTAGGTACCTGACACTGAAAATTGTGTCTGATGCGCTAAAAATCACAAAAAAAAAAAAGTCAATGGGTGCTTCAATAATTAAATTGACCCCTCTTGTTACTATACAATGTGTTCTAAGTTATTATTAAAAAATGTGTCAATACCAAAAGGGCATGGTAAATCAGGACTGAAAAGCAGCACCAGACTGGTGAAGGGAGGCAAGAGCCTGTAGGTTACCAGGAAAGCTATAGAGAGAGAGAGCCCAGGGCTGTAGAAGCATGATATTGTGGGTCACAACCAAGGGGCACCATCAAATCTGTGTGGAGATGGGATAGTAATGAATAAGGATTGACTCTAGCAGAACTGTGAGCATGACTGAAGACTGTGAGCAGCAAAAACTATACCCATAACTATGGGGTATCAGAAGACTGGGATCAGAGGGTGCCCAAGCCTTGCAAAGCTGGAGGCTGACGGGCATTGTCAGGACTGGGAATGGTGAGGGGGGAAGCCCAGCAGTGGGATGCATGGGAGGGGTGGCTGCAGGTCAGGACTTAGATGCATCAGCAGAGCTATGTGTTTGATACCAGAGCTGGAATAGTGAGGAGAGCAGTAAGCTCAGGGCTGTGGCAGCAGGGTGGGCTGCAGTTCAGTGAGGTACATTAACAGTGTTTTACATGTGAGTAGGGAAGTGTTGGCTCTGGATTTAGGACCCTTGTTCCTTAGGGGGACACACCTTCAGATTGACCATGACCTTTCCATTTGATAATAGGCAAATTTATTTAAACATGGTGAGAACAGAAAAAAAGCTATACCAACAATCAGCGATTCTATATATCCACCAAATTCTAGGGCTGTCATCAGAGTCAAAGTACATCTGGCCAGGACTCAGGCTTCACTCTGAGACTCTCTTAGGTGTCAGATATCAGCAGCCTGGAGGTGGGATGCTGAGGCCCACAACCCCTCCAGTGGGTGTGAATGAGATGGGCTGGTGATGCGCCCTTTGTCCATGGAGGCCTCATGGAACCTCCCAGGGATAGGGATGGGGACTCCTCTCGGGAAGGAGAAGGACCCGGGCAGAACAGGAGGAGGGATGGGGAGGAGGAGGAGGACCCAGGTGGAGAATGAGGAGAGGCCCTTTGTTACTCTCAAGTCTCTGCTTTTGTATTCTCCTTCCCTTCTGATGACTCTTGATGACTCTTCATCTGCTGCTATCGCTGGTTGACCTCTCTGTGGTTGTCACATATCCACATAGTTCATCACATGCACACATACTAATATGGTCTTTCTGGGCCTTCTCCTAATTTGGTCTGTTCCACCAAAACCGGAACTCAGGCCTCCCTGCTCTGGGGCCTTGTTAGCTGATGCCTTCCTTATCTCATGTTATGGAACAGCATGGTACATGCTCCCCTCTTTCCCAGGCTGGGTGTATATCTGTTGGCCTTGTTGTGTTAGACAGCCTGTCTGCTTCCAGGGCTGTGTGAAACCGTGCATGAGAGACCAAAGCTTTTTAGAAATCAATTAACCCCTTCTGCCCATCCGGAACCATTCTGATACACATACATATGCATATACCTATAAGCCAATTCCCAAAAAGTAAAGCTTTAAATACCATTTCTAACCCAACAGGAAGGTGCTACCGGACTACAGTGAATCAGCGGAGTTGTGTGTTCATGGGTGCATGCACACATGCAGGTGCATGCACAGAGATAGATTAGCAGGATGTGGGGGAAAGGGCTGTGGTTTAGGATAGGGTAGATTTGTGCATCACAGGCAGGTGAAGGCTGCTTGACATGATCAACGCACATTAGACTATATCAGTCCCTGAGGCCTAGGAACCTGGCAGTATCTTTCAATCAGGACATCTGAGCTTGGCTGCCTGTGCCAGCCTCCTAGGACCTAGGCTGTGCTTCCATGTCAGCCTCATTGTATTCTTTGCACACCTTCCCACAGTTGGAATTTATGAATGAAGGAATCCTCTTTCTTTGGGGCCTGGGATAACCACTTGACCCTTCTCACTTTACACAACAGTGGCTATTTGACATAGGAGCAGGCCATTTTTCTCCTTCATACAGCTTTAATAAATGTCTCTGGCTTTCTTTTCTAATCAGTCTCAGTGGGGCTGTATGTTCTTGCTCAGAATCCACTCTAACAGCCCTCTGTGGGGCTCATTAACATAAAATGTAACTTTGTGTCTGCTGCCACCCTTAATTTCCTTGAGAGGTTTCTTGGGTATCCCTGAAGACTGAGAGTTTAATTAGCTCAGGACGAGATTCCTAGGAGTGCTCATTAAAGTACCTAATGATATAAGGCCTGTGTGGCCTCCTGCAATTCTCTGAAGCATAACAGGTACTTTCTGCATAATTGCAGAGATTTCTTTGTAGTAGCTGCGTTGCTAGGGAGATGCTTTTAGCAAGGACATGATTAAATTAATTGTCTTTCTTCTTCCCCCCTTTTTTTTCCTTTGGCTTTGTTTTGAATGTTAGCATATTTTTATCTTAAGTAAGCAGTGAAATTACATTGTGTCAGATGATACTGAGCAGGATTCTTTTTTTTCCTGATCAGCATCTGTTCCCACAAGTCTTGTATCAGACATGTCAAATCAACTACACCCTTAAGGTCCAGCACATTATGGACCTTTGCCACTTCTTTAATGAGTCACTAGGGACTCTAGCTCCTAGTAAAGTCTATCCTCTTACCACCACTGTCCATAGCAGATTAACAGTCATGTGTTAAATTCCTTATCAGCTCTAATGCTCATGGTCTTCATTTGTAACATTAGCTGCCAACAGAATCAGAAAAATATTCTTTATAGTTATCAAAAATCACAACTTTTATTTATTAAATTAAGTTCCCTGGACTGTGAAATGTATCCAATCAACACCCCTGCCCACTGCACCCCACTTTTCAGAGGAATTAGGGACATTAGTCCTACCTGGGCAAACAGGTGCATAATCAGACAGTGGTAGATAGTACAGAGAACAGCAGAACTCAATGCTCATGCATGCATGCACGTGCACACATGCCACCCCCAGATAATATGCTTCAGAGCTAACCCAAGGAGATTCTTTTTAGCCATCAAGGGGTGTGTCTCCATGTACTTTTTATATGTGCATAAACTTAATGCGCATTTGCCTAATGTCCATTTAGGCAATTTAGGCACATGTCTACACATGCATGTGCTAAGGCACATTAATCTGGTGTGTGGACCGATGTGGGACTAGAGTTATTTCCAAGTCAGTCAACATACACAACATTAATAGTCCTTAGTGCAGCTACATGTATGTTAAGGTGCTTTAGCTGTTTGTGCCTAAATGTGATACCTGTTTTTGTAAATATCAAATTTAGGCATGAATAAGCTAAAATTGCCATGTTTAAGGCACATTAAGGGCATGCACATGTAGACCTGAGCCCTTAATGCACCTTAAAAATGGCTAATGTACCCTAAATTGGCAAGTGTAGATGTGCCCAGAATGTAGTTCATACTCCATGTCTGTTTACCTTTAACTAACCTTCTTTGCCTGCTATTGGGATAAGAGGTTTGTGTGTGCGTGTGTGCGTGCGTGTGTGTGTTTTGGGGTATACGTATTAAACTGTGCTATGGTTTTCTCGAGATGCCCTTCTAGTAATTACTATCAATGGACAAAGTCTATGAAATGTTGGATTTTGGGACACCCAGAGGCTATCAAGGATATTCAAATCTGATGTTTTTGTCTTGGTTCCTGAAACCTAAGAGCTTCACTCAGGCCCCTTTGTTGCTTTGAACTAGACTGAGGCATCCAGTGACTCAGCCTGCAGAGAGAAATGATATATGAACAGTATTCAGTTACTACTGGGATGTGCCCCAACCCTAGTATCTGGCAGTGGTTCATTTAGAATTGGTAGAACAAGTAACTTCTCTGAAAGCACTATTTTGGGCCTTGTTACATCTTACATTGTAAGCTGAACAAATATTATTTGGCTTAGCATTGTTCAGTTTAGTAGAGCAGTCACACCTGAAGGTGAAAAAACAGCTCTGACTGTCCTTCACATGCACAACTGTCATCTATCACTAGAGGCTTGATAAGCAGGGCAGGACCAACTTGCTGCTTCTGCCAAGCAGAGCAACTGCTGCAGCCATGGGTGACTGGTGTCTCTTGAGTCTGGGAGGGCATCCACAGAAGCCGGTGGCAGCAGCAGAGACAGAGCTGACGAGCATCCGCAGACGCTGCTGCCAGCATCAGCAGCAGGGACAGCCCTGCTGGGGAGGTGTGTTGAGCGCCCACAGGCACCGCCAATCACCTATGGCAGCAGCCCTGGATCATTCAGAAGCTGTGGTGCCTCCTGCTGCCACCAGACTGTCTCACTGCTTGAGCTCCAAGGCACCTGATCCTTTTTTTTTTCTGGAGCCTGCCCCCTCCCCCTTCTCAAAAATACTGCCCTGCCCGGGCTGCCAGTCAACTGGGAACAAAGATCCAAACAGGAACAGGGCCTTTGGAACTCAGGCAGTGCCCAGGTGGCCAGCAGCAGCACAAAGGAGTGAGCTCCAGGAACCAAAAAAAAAAGAATTGAGCCCCCAAGACCTGGTAACATGTCCAGTGGGGCCAGGCACCTGAAGCAGGGAAGAGCTCAGTGGCTGCAGTACAGCATCCGAATGCTGATTCCTGCTACCCCACACTCTGCTGAGCTGTTCAGGGTCTGGCCACCAGCTCCCCTCACCTGGCTTGCCCAGCACTGGCCACATTTTGCAGGCACCTGGAGACCCTGAATCCCCCATAGCAGTGAGGCAGCTCCAGGCAGAGACAGTGCCACAGCCTAGGAGTTTGCTCACTCTTCTCAGGCCCAGCAGTCCAGGTACCTGCCTGGAAGGAGGGTTCATGGACAGGACTTCCAGCCCCTGCTGGACTTTGGAGTTGGCTGTGAGTGGCACAGCCTTCCCATCTGCTCTGTGTAGCCCCATCCCAGATGGGCAGCACTGAACCTTACACGCTGTGGCTGGATCTGCCCAGCTGCTATGGGGGATTCAAGGACTTCAGGTGCTTGCCATCTGTGGCTGGTACTGGGCGAGTCACATGGAGGGAGCTGATGGCCAGACCCTGAACTGCATGGCAGAGTATGGGGTCAGTGGGAACTGGCCTCAGGCGGCCAAGCTGCAGCTGCCAAGCTCCACCCTGCTTCATCAGTCTGGCCCTGCCAGGGCACGTGTTTGTGTGGCAGGCCCTTGCTCTGCCACTTAGGGAGGAACCACCCCTAAACCTACTCACCTGCCAACACTTTACTACCTCTGGGTTGTTGCTCAGTGGTTCTTACTGACTCAGGAATGCCCTCCTTGTTACATTTTCTGTGGGGGTCCTCCTTCCCTACACTCTACCCCTTTCCCCTCATTGTGAAAAAAATGCTAACACAAAACAACTTAACTCAACATAGCTCAGTCTGATCAGTGGGCAGGGCACTGTTGCCCCTGTGCTGAGAGGCTCAATCTCAAGCACTGGGGATTAAGGGCCTGCTTCCCAAACCTCCATCCCCCTTGGGTTACTTTGCCCTTTTCCCTGAGGTCCTTTCTGGACAGCTAGTTGATCAGGTACCCCAGGATACCAGCGTGTTTCCCACTGGGCTTGCTCTTGGCCAAACATGACAGTTGTTCCGTCGGCACATTTTGGGCATGCAGCCACACTGTGGAGGGATGTGGGCATCATGGGCCACCCCTCCAGGGCTCACCCTTGTCTGGTGTCCTCAGGACTTGTTGGGCCACCCTCTCCCATCCCGGTCTAACCTTCAATGTTTTGGGCAGTCCTTGTGCTGTGATGTCAGGTGAACTCGTTGGCTTGCCGGACTATCAGTGAGTGGGGTCTAGAGGCTCAGTGTTGCCTCTGGGCACTGACCTTCTGCAGGATGGCTCATTCCTCGCATGTGGACTCTCATTCTTGACTCATGGATGCAAGGCCGGATTAACACATAGTCAAACTAAGCACATGCCTAGGGCCTTGGGCTGTTGATGGCAGGGGTGCTGGTCCTTCCCTCCAGCAGTGGTGTGAATGGCCCCATCTGGCCCCCTTCCCTTTCCTTCCCTTCCCCTCCACTGGCCTCTCTGGCATGGCAGGCACCTGGTAGCAGCACTAGGGTAGGGAGGAGGAGCCTAGGTAGGGCCCACAAGTTGACTCACTTAGGGCGGGTCCACAAGTATTTTTGCCTAGGGCACACCAGAGGGTTAATTTGGCCCTGCGTGGATGTAGTCTGAGGCATGTAGACATGGCCCTGAGCTGGCTGCCAGAGCTATGCCCAGCTTTTTCCTGGAGGCCTCCTGGCCCTGAATGTATCTGCCCCTCTGTTTAGCTGCCCTCCGGCTAAGCCTGGCTTGAGCTGTTTCCCTGGGTTTGCTGTCCAGAAGGGGAAGTGGAAGGTTGCTTTCAGGGGCAGGGAGCATGTCCAGATGCTTTCAGCATCAAGATGCTCCCTGCTGGGCTCCCAGCATTTAGGCTGTTTTTCAGTGCGCAGCCCTGCACCAATTGGGAACAGGCCTTCCAGTTGTGGAACATCAGTTGTTCCAGTCATGGCCTGACCACCTGGACTGCCATGCTAAGGTATGTCAGGTGGGGTCCTGTCACAGTTTGGGTTCTGGGGCCACAGGCATAGGGCAGAGGATGTGTTGCAGTGGATTGCAGGGCTGGGTGCAGGTTCAACTGTAGGTCAGTGGGAGGAGTGAGTACTAGCTTGCTGCCCCCTCAGGCACCATGACCCAAGTCCAGACTGGGCATTTGGAGCAGCAAGTTAGTCTAGGACTAACCCCCCAATATATTGTAACACACAGCCATGACATGAGTATGGCTTTCAAGAATTTGGGGTACAGTTCTGCCCAAACCTCTGCACCGATCTTTCTGGAACTTGGCAAGTTTCATGTCCTCAGCAGCAGCTACATTTTTTGCAAGTTTCATCCAAATTGGACAAGAAACAACAAAGTTAAATATATATCATTGATTCCTCATTATACCCTATGGCCGGATCTCCAAGGCGGTGCCAAAGCTTTGGCCAGATCGAGGTGGAAACCCAGTCTGGAGCTCCGGATTGGATCATGGCCATCCAAAGTGGTGAGATCCAAAGCTGAATTGGATCACTGCCAACTCACACAGGCCTAGGGGGAGAGTCTTGCTGTGAACAGAACTGCTCAGATGTATGTATGCTTGTGCATATGTGGCAAACCCTGAACCTGGTCAGTCACTCACATAACCCACCCCTAAGGCCAGCACTGTTTGATTCACTAGTACAGAAGCATTCAATACTGAAAGACCTTCATGCCCCTGCCTGAGATTCGGATAGTGTCTCCACTTTGGCAAGAAGTTTCTCTTCAAGAACAAAAGCTTGAAGTCATCCTAAAGATTGCTTTGGAAATGGAGAAGAAATACCATACAAATTTTACAGAAAATGAAATTCATGAGTTACTAGGCCAAAAAAAAAAAAAACCAAACAAATAAAAATTATGAACAAAAAAGATTCTTTATAAGAGACATTTTTTCATCATTGTTTCTCCCTTTAAAATTCTGGTGTTTAACTCACCATCACCATTAACCATTATGAGGTTAGAGATGTCCATCTTTTTTTTTTCCTTTGAGGTTAGTTGCTTTGTTTTTCTTGTTGCTGTTCCAGATACAGTGGTACCATGGGGCAAATCAGCATCTTTTTAACACAATTGGTTCTTCTACCAAGCAAATAAATACTCAGACCATTTTCCTTTCCAAGACACTTGATGTACCCATCAGCAAAAGTGACAACTAATGAAATAGAAAAGATGTGAACAATTCTGGCAGCGTATGTAAAACAAGAGCCTATGAACAGGAGAATAAAGCAAGGATTATGATGATCTCCTTGCTCAGGGTTCTGAGGCACATGATGAAGTCAGGGATAGAAAAAAAAAAAATCTTCAGGGCTGTGGGAATCAGAGACAAGAAGGAAAACCTGAATTTCAAGGTTCAAGTATACTTATCTTACAGGTAGGTATAGCATAATTGCTTTTTAAAGTAACCATCTCATACAGTAACCTTCTCATACATTTTTAAAGTTAATCTCATACAATGAAGGAATAAGTATCCATTTTCAGTTCTATTTCACCTCTTCTCTTAGGCACATTCCAAGCTCATGAAAAACAAGTTTATGCAAAAGGTGGTGTAGTGCTGGAGGTCATAATCTAGATATGCTCCATAATTCGTAGACTGAAGAAAATAGGGCTTGTGATTTGGTTCCTCAGTTAGAGAGTAGCTAGTTAGAAACAAGGAGACTGCAGAGATTTGCTTACTGCTCCACAATAAAAGTTGTTTAGTTATTGTTCATGCATGACTGTCTGTTGAACGCGATGGACATAACCTGGTGTCAGAAGTAATGAATGGGAAAGAATGTGAAATAATTTGAGATTCAAATAGAAGAAGTTGGAACCTGAGAGCAAGTGGAACCACACAGCCGCATGGAGGCACAAAGGCCTATTTAAGTATTCTGCCTGCATTGCCATTGTTTAAGAAAAAAGACAATCAGGTATGGAACTGTTGCCACTTTCACCTGCCCCCAGGTATTTGTCAGTGTAGCAGAGAAAAGGGGATTTAGACAATGGTTCAAGTAGTAACTAACAGCCATAGGGGCATGAGAGGAAAGTGAAGAAATAAATTCATATTTAAGTCTTATACATATCTATAGTTGTTTAGACCATCCAGGGCTTCTTCCCACAATGTGCAACAAGACTCAGGATTTAAGTGGTATAGTGTCTAAATTTGAGGGGTACTGCATACCAAAAAAGGAATGAGACCCGTGAAAAACACCATTTTATGTGCAAAAAACAACAGGAGTAAGTGTAGATCAGGATGTTACAGAACTAAGGAGACTAAGAACTGTGCTTTAGGAAACTTGAGAGACTCTCTGATTAGATTATTTGTGTCATTGCAGACAGTGAATTACAATAAAGGCTACTTTGTGGGGGAGACATAACCCTAGAAAAGACTACAAATGTGCAGGACAGCACAAATTGTGAAGGCTCAGGCTGGAGAGCTGACTGCACCCAAAAGGGTCTTTCATGTAGTAAGTGTGAAAGAAAGTGGCCAGAAAAATCCATCTCAAAAGGTGAACTTTTCCATTGGCAAAGACACTGCTAAGGGAGAGAGCAAGCGAGCAGGCAGGCAGGTAGTTGATGTGGAAAGCAATGTTAACTAAAATGTTCTGTTGCATTTGGAAAGCTCTTAATAAACAAGTTTATGTTTCCTGATGCTCCTCTTGGTCATCATGGCCACAAACTGGACAGTCTCCTAAGGAAGAAACCATGTGTCCTTGACTATAAGAATCAACCAGGCCCATATGGGAAGAAATGTGCCTACAAACTAAATGCAAATACTATCATCCAGAATGCAGAAAATAGCTTCAGTGGTCAGTAGCTGAGGGACTTTGTACCATGTCGAGAACCAAAGAACCCAATACTGCAAGTGAACGAAACCTAGGATAAAAGCAAGTGTTCCATGTAGTATTAAGGCTGGTGACACTTCTGACTGCAAACTGCTCAAAAGAGGGAATTGGATTTTCGTATGAGGACGCGAATCTATCAGAACTTGGAGGAAAACCTTCCTATCCAAAACAGATTTGATACTTCATAAGTCCTGAAAGACTCATACAAAGTTGTTAAAAAAGCTTCAGAAAAAAGGGAGCAGGGAAGTGAGTGGTAAAGACTCACCTCAGAGTGACTTGCTAATAAGCCCTGTGGATGGGTGTTAATGGAATTTGTGTTCACAGTTTTGTAGTCATCAGAAGTATGCTGTTAAGATGGAAGTCGAACACAAGTGGGTGATTACTTCCCTTCCTCACTGCTTTTTGGTAACTGTTTTAAAGGTCAGAGAATTATGGGTTTTTTTCCAAAATTAAAAATGTCTTTACAAATGTTGGCAAGCCAGTTCTTTGGGTAAATCTGATCTTTTATTAGACCAACTCAAATAGTTGGAAAAAATTCTTCTTTGCAAGTTTTTGGGTATAAATCGCATTCACCAGGCTGAGGAAGTGTCTCCAGTTGGTCTGTGGAATCTGTTCTTCACTCCCTGAATATTTCTTTTTCTTTTCTTTAATTTTTTATTTATTTATTTAATTATTTATTTATTACTTTTTGGATCTCTCTCTCACTATATGTATTTTCACGTCTCTTTTTCTTCTTTATTGTCAAGAAAGAAATAAAAAATACAAAATAAATCATTCAACATAAAATATGGATACCAAACCCACAAATCATTTTCGTTAACCTAGCACCTTCTGTACTTTGCTGTGAAAGTCATCAGGGATTTTTATGTGTATTTAAATCATTCCATTGACTAGGTAGGTATTGCAGGCGTTTGATTAAGTTGGGTTGAATTCTCCTACTTGAGCAGAACCCTGTGTTTTGGGCAGCAGAATGTCTTACTGGTGCCCTAGAATGATGATCAGTCTGTATTTATTCCTACCAGTGGTAGTTGGGCTTGTAAGTCACTTAGAACCAGGTTCATAAAGGTATTTAGGTTCATAAAGGTATTTAGGTACCTAATCTTCTTGGAAATGGAAGCACTGAAAGTATGATCCTTAAGTACTTTGGCAAACTGATAATAACGGAGATGTTGAATGTTAACCTTTGGTGCCATGTTGGGGAAATATCCCACTCGTAAGGAAAAACACCCACCCATCTTGACAGGAAAGTCTGACTTCCCCTCAACAGGAACACAACATTGAAACCATGGGATACTTTTATAAATACACAATGTGTTTTCACATAGACCCACATTTTCTTTGAACTCTTATTAGAGGAGGCATGTATCCACATCTGAAATAAAGTATCACAATAATTCCAAATCCAAGTCACTCTGATAGTTGGTATGTTGTCATGAATAAAGAACACAAAATCAGGAAGTGAGGTGTGGACAATTCTGAAATTAAACTTATGAAACTTCAGCTCAGAATTATGTTCAATAAATTGAATATAGACTGAAGAGTGCAGGGAATTTCACTGGTGTACAAATTCAATTTAATTGTATTCTGAGTTTTGGTTTCTTAATTTCAATTAATCTATTTGCTTAACTTTCTTAGGTAAAAATAATGTCCAAGTCTGCTTGGAGAAATCAAACAACCGTCACAGAATTCATCCTCTTGGGATTTGGCGATCAGTTTGAACTGCACATTCCTCTCTTCCTGCTGTTTCTAGTGATCTACATTGTAACTGTGGCTGGGAACATCCTAATTCTGGCACTGGTTGTCGCTGATCAGCACCTTCACAGCCCCATGTACTTCTTTCTAGGAAACTTATCGTGCTTGGAGATGATCTACACATCTACAATCTTGCCCAAGATGTTAACTGGCCTCCTGACTGGGAGCAGAACCATTTCTGTTAGTGGCTGTATCACACAATTTTATTGCTTTGGTGCCCTAGGAGCAACAGAATGCTACCTCCTAGCAGCAATGTCTTATGACCGATATTTAGCAATATGCAATCCACTCCGGTATGCCAGTCTTATGAATGTCAGGGTCTGCATTCGACTGGTAGCTTGTTCCTGGACATGTGGATTTCTGAGCAGCACCATAGCATTCATCTTAATTTCTAAGCTACAGTTCTGCAGCTCCAATGAAATTGACCATTTCTTTTGTGATTTTGCACCCATCATAAAAATTGCTTGCGGTGACACCAAACTTTTAGAGCTAATCATGTACCCGCTATGTTCTCTTGTGTCTCTGTTCCCATTTCTATCAACCCTAACATCCTATGTTTCCATCATCACCACCATCCTAAGAATCCCTTCTATTGCTGGAAGGGAAAAGGTCTTCTCAACCTGCTCCTCACACCTTGCTGTTGTCATAATGTTTTATGGATCACTACTAATTGTCTGCATGATTCCAACCACACAGCTTTCAAAGGGATTACATGAGATGTTCTCACTCTTCTATACTATTTTGACTCCCATGATCAACCCCCTAGTATATAGCCTCAGAAACAAAGAGTTAAAGGAAGCTCTGAGAAGAGTTGTCTATAAAAAATTTGGCTTTTGTAAGTTTTTAGGTAGTAAAATCTAATGAGATGGAGATCAGTCTCTGAGGCTGACCCACATCTGGCATTTTTAGATGATTTGCATTTCTGGCTGTTCACATAGTTTTGAAGGGGAAACCTGTCAGCTCTGTGTTCCTGGGGAGCCCTGGTGCAACACCCAGCCTGTCTGACCCACGAAGGACTCTCGACTCTCCCCCCCTCCATCTCCACCCCTACCTGAACCTGAAATGCTCAGGAGAAGGACTTACAAAAGGCAATGAAGATGCAGTGAGAGACGCACCAAAACCCCACCAGACAAGGGTGACAGAATTAAGGCAACTCCCCTAGTTCCATTTGTATCAGAGTTGGGAAAGGGAGGCACCTCCATTACCTTTCAGAATGGAGAACAGAAATTCCAAGGCAGGGACCTCACTGAACTCTGGGACCAGAGAAGCAGGGGAGCACTGCATGATGTGGGATCCCTGCTCCAAATGCTAATCAACCCATGTCTGCACACACCCAGTTCAGCATTTATCAGACCAATTCTAGTGATGACTCCTTTATTGGTACCCAAAACACAGAATCTGCCTGTTTGCATTGTGAGGTCCCTCAGGGTAACCCTGCCCATAGCCAGGAATGATACGCTCCCATTGTCCAGCATAACAGAGCTACTCTGGGCTGACTTCCCATCCCCAGCACTAGATCCTGCCAGGGTGCATCAGTCAGCTCAGCTAGATCCCCAGTGCTAGATCCCCAGTGCTAGATCCCCTGGGGGGTGGGAAGGCAGCCCAGCGGGGCTGCCTTCCTATCCCCTGGCCAAATATACCTGTGGTTTTACCCAAGGCCTTGTTACATAGTAATTTTGGACAGCTTCTGGAGTTGTTAACACCCAGATTATCTTCACATGAACACCTGAAACTAGTTTTAAGCACTCATTAGGTATTTCAATGTTATGCCTCTCCAGAGCAGGATTATCTCTGATGTCATCTGTTACCCAGACTGTGTTATATTAAGACCCCACCTGCTCCCCCCTCCCTCCTCAGCTCCCCACATACCTGCTCACTGCCCCCTCACACCTCTCCCTACTTACTTGTGTCATCCAGTGCTGCATGCCCTGGGGGAGCAGGAAGGAAAGGGTTAACCTGCCTGCCTAGCAGCTTTCACCACTGCTGCTCTCTGTGCTGGGCTCAGCCTGAAGAAGAGCAACAGTATGGCAGTGTTGATGGTGGGGCCCTGGCCTGAGCAGGCAGATTAAACCTTCCCTGCCTGCTCCCTTCAGACAGACAGTGCAGGCAACCAGAAGTAAATGGTAGGAAGCCTGGAGGGAGGGGAGGAGCCTCAAGACAGGAAGGGGAAAGGGGGACCCTGAATGCAGCAGGGAAGCCCAGGAATGGAGAGTGGGGGAACAGGGGAGCCCCAGGGGGTTGTGGGGGAAGCCCAGAATAGTGTGTGGGATTCATACCTTTTAGTTCTCCAGACCCTTGCTGGCCTGAACGTGTGGCTGGCCCAAACTTGAGACAGCATGGACACCGATCAACATTTGTATGATTCAGAGTGTAAGGTGTAACAAGGGCCCTAGTACAGTAATTCTTATGTTCTTTGAATCACATGGTGTTAAAACCACACATAGTATTCAAGATGCGGTATAACACTGATTTCCATAGTGGCATAATGATTTCTGCTTTGGTTGTAAATCCTTTCCTAGTGATTCCTAATGTATTATTAACCTTTGAGATCATGGTGCACATTGAGATAATGGTTTTGAAAACTATAAAAAATGACTCCATTGTCTCCATCATCTCCATCGTCTTAGTGGTAACAAATTAATACACAGGGTTTTTTGGGTATTCCCTCCTCTCCTGTTTATATGTGTAACTTTGCACTTATCCGTGTTTAATTTCTTCTTTCAACATTTCTAGCTCATTCAGTTTTGTAAGGCCTTTCTCAGCTCCTCATCATTAGCTTTGGTTTTGACCACCCAGTAATATTTTGTATCATCTGCAAATGTCACTGGCTCACTATCCATTCCTTTTTCCCAATCATTTATTAATATGCTGAACAGTGCAGGTCCCAGCACTGCTCCTTGGGTAACTCCAATATCCCCATTTCTCAATTTGTAAACACAGCTATTTCATTCTAGTCTTGTTTTCCTAACTTTTAACGAGGGTTTGATGTGTGAGGGGACCTCTCTTTTGTTCCCTCTAATTGTAGCTTAATTTATTTAAGAATCCCTAGTAAGACACCTTTGCAAAAGGTTTAGATATTCTTTATATACCAGATCTGCCTCACCTAAATGCATGCTGACACACTCAGGAGTGGACTCAGGATTTGGCAAGGTGGGCAGTGTGGGAACAGCCACCTGGGCTTCAAGTATGGCTGCACCTGCACTCCCTCCCACCGCCCTAACTGCAGACAAATGTTAAACAAGGGACTTAAGTAATGAAATGTAAAATGATCTAAACACTAAAGTTTAAGTTACTTCAGATAGATATCTAGGTTACTCTTAATTCAAAGGAATAATTGCATGTGGGGACATCGGACAGGGATTTCAACAGGGAAGAAGAAGCGGCGGAGGAGGAGTCGGAGGCTCCAGATGCCGACAACAGCAACAGCAGCGGGGAGCAGACTGCCAAACCCGGAGGTGGGTCAGGAACCGCTCCTGTAGCTAGTATGGACAGCAGCACCAGAAGAGGCAGCAAAAGATGGGCAGAGACCCACACCACAACAGGTGGGAGTGTTAGGAGCAGTAGGGAGGAGGAGTAATTCTCCTCTCTGGAAGAGTCTCACCAGGAGCTGCAAGAAGGGTCATGGAGAGACGGGGCATAGGTCCTGAACAGAGAAAAACAGCCAGCCTTATGCCAGGGGGCAGCCGGGCACTTGAATTGGGATGTTCCACATGGGAAAGGAGCAGGGCAACACTGGTCCCACTGAGGAAGAAAAAAGGGGTTACGCGATGGCCACGATCAGGAGGCCACATGTACACAACCCTGAACAGTAGCTGGAGTGTAGCTAGACCATAGGGAACATGGTACTCGCTATCCTGGCCCATAGGAACAGGGGAGGGAGTTACCCTGATCCCTAGTGGTACATCAGATGCGTTGACTTGTCGTTTTCTTTTATGTTTGTTGTTTGTGTTTCCCTGAGATGAAGGGGTTGAGAGTCAGGAAGGGCTTATAATGATAGAATGAGTGGGTATAAGGCTGTAGGATTTCGTATGGGGTCTAGGTATTAAGGCGGAGTTTGCCCTAGTCGAACGCAGTTTCCATGACTGGGACCACCAAGTATACATGACCCGAAAGGGAATAAGGAAATCGGCCTCAGGGACAAACGCATAGGACAGGAAGGAACTCGAGAGGCTCACCAGTGCTGTAAGAAGAGGCACATGGTCACAAAGATTAAACAATCCATTGAGGTGGCATGAGGATGGGGTGTACGGGTGGCAGAGCCCCACGGGTGACCGTCAGGTGGATCACACGCTGCAGCAGACCCCAGGTAGTCAACCCTCCACTGAGGTACATTCAAAGTCGTGGCAGGTGAGATAGGGGAAGACTACCCATGGAGGGAACACAGACTCGGCAATTTGTGGGAACCCGCAAAGCGTACCCCACCCAGAACTCGAGCTAAGGAGTCATGGAACTGAGTATTCGAGGCCCGGCGGCCATAGTTCCATTTTATGAATTTTAAGGACAGGCCTTTTTTGGCCTTTTTTCATACATAGAGAGACAGTTGGCAACTCAAGAGTACTCAAGGAGCTGGCAAGCATCATAGTTGAGCCCCTGGCACAGGTCTTTGAGAACTCCTGGCGCTCTGTGAAGTGCCCGAAGATTGGAAGATGGCCAATGTGGTGCCTATCTTCAAGAAAGGTAGGAAAGTAGATCCGGCAAACTACAGGCCCATCAGCCTGACCTCTATCCTGAGGAAGGTCTTGGAAAAGATTATCAAAGAAGCCATCCTTAACAGACAAGCTGACGGCAATATCCTGAGGGATAGCCGGCATGGATTTGTTGCGGGTAAGTCTTGCTTGACCAATCTCATTTCTTTTTATGACCAGGTGACCTATCACCTGGACAAGGGGGAAGAGATCGATGTCATACATCTTGACTTTAAAAAAGCCTTCGATCTGGTATCCCATGATCACCTCTTGGCAAAACTGGCTAACTGGAGCCTCAACCTCACCATGATATGCTGGCTGGGGAATTGGGTCTGTGTTAGGACCCAGACCATGGTGGTTGACAGAAGTCTATCGTTGTGGTTGGCTGTGACTAGTGGGGTCCCTCAAGGCTCTGTCCTAGGGCCTTTACTTTTAACATTTTCATCAATGATGTAGACATTGGTGTCAGAAGCGGGCTGGCCAAGTTTGCTGATGACACCAAACTCTGGGGTAAAGCATCCACACCTGAGGACAGGCAGGTGATCCAGGCAGATCTTAACAGGCTCATAAAATGGGCGGATGAGAACCTGATGGTGTTTAACACTGAAAAATGCAAGGTTCTCCACCTTGGGAGGAAAAACCTGCAGCATCCTTATAGGCTCAGCAGTGCTACACTGGTTAACACTACGGACAAAAGGTACTTGGGGGTCATGATTGACCACAAGATGAACATGAGCCTTCAATGTGATGCTGCGGCTAGCAAAGCGAGAAAAACACTGGCTTGCATCCATAGATGCTTCTCAAGCAAATCCCAGGACGTCATTCTCCCATTGTACTCCGCCTTGGTGAGGCCGCAGCTGGAGTACTGTGTCCAGTTTTGGGTTCCACAATTCAAAAAGGATGTGGAGAAGCTTGAGAGAGTGCAGAGAAGAGCCACATGCATGATCAGAGGTCAGGAAAACAGACCTTATGGTGAGAGACTGAGAGCCATGGAACTCTTCAGCCTAGAAAAGTGCAGGCTCAGGGGTGATCTGGTGGCCACCTATAAGTTTATCAGAGGTGTTCACCAGGATCTGGGGGAACATCTGTTCACCAGAGCGGTCTAAGGGATGACAAGATCAAATGGTCACAAAGTCCGCCGAGAATGATTCAGGCTGGACATAAGGAAGAACTTCTTTACTGTCTGAGCCCCCAAGGTTTGGAATAGTCTGCCTCTGGAGGTGGTTCAAACACCCACTTTGAATGCCTTCAAAACACATTTGGATGTTTATCTTGCTGGGATATTATGATCCCTGCTGTCTTCCTGCCTCTGGGGTAGGGGGCTGTACTCAATGATCCTTTAGGGTCTCTTCCAGCCTGAATATCTATGAATAAAAAAACTATGCAGATGGAGGTGGTTATTGTTGAAAGAAATAACTTGACAGGTGTGACTGCCTGGCCTCAAACAGCCAGTCATGTGTGGCCTTGGCCCGGATGGCTGACAACGGATGTCCCAGGACTTCTTGCCAACCGGGAAGTAGATGTTTGTCACTAGGTGGTCATCCCCAGACTCACCTGCCATGGTTTTGAATATTATCTCAGTGGGGGATAAACCACCCAGGGTTCCTCCGTGGTGGATAGTTCTCTAGGTGGCTGTCCATGGGGCTCCACCTTCCCTACACCCCAGCCTCATGCCAACCTTTAGTGGGTCACTAGATCTTGTCAGGCGCTCCTCCAATGTTGTTGTGCTCTTGACCCTGACATTCTACTTGTGCCTTATTGTGCCCCGAGCACTTCCTCTTGGGATGACTTAATTTGTTTGTTATCTCATCTAAGGTGGGTCTCCTCCTGCCCTAGGCTGTCTTAGACCTGAGACCCGAGCTCAGCCAACAACCAAAGAGAAAAAAACAAAATGAGCCATCCTACCAGTGCCCCTATCCAGTGCCCTAATCCTCTGCACCTACTTCTTGGCCAGGGTTTGAGACCATGAGAGGGAGAGTGGGGCCAGGTACAGCCAAGGCTGCCTGAGCCCTCTGGGGTTCAAGACCCCAAGAGAGAAAGTTGAGGCCAGGTACGGCTGAGGCTGCCTGAGCCCTGTGGGGGTTTGAGACCCCGAGAGGAAAGGTTGGGGCCAGGTATGGCTATGGCCACCTGAGCCCACCAGGGAGCAAACCCTCCCCCCCCAGCCCCAGTGAAGGGGGCAGAGATCTGGTAGCAAGAGTGGGAGTGAGAGTCCCCTGTGAGACTCTGGGACACCAGTCATGGTGTGAGGTACCCCAGCTCCTCACATCCAGTGAAGGGGGACCCAGAGAGAGTGTGGGGCTAGTGAGGCCAGAGGTTGAGTCCCCCCTCGACTGGCTCATGCTGGGACCAGGACCGAGTAGGTCAAAAGGTCCAGGTGCCCACTGCAAGGGGCACCCAAAGTCATAGGCCTGGGAGCCCACCTGGTCTTTGAGGTGAGGCCAGGGCCTGTGTATGGCCAAAGGTCCTGAGTGGGGACCACACCCATGAGGGGGGCCAGCTATGAGGAGGTTGGTAGCCCAGATGAAGGCGGCATAGGCTGCCTGAAGGATTCCGGATCCTAGTGTGGGGCTGATGTGGTTGATAACATCTAGCCCCCAGGTGAGGGGCACTGTGCTAGCCCCAAGGCATGGCAGAGTTGTGGAACACCAGTGAGGGGGACAGCGCCAGCGAAGGGCCAGGTGCCCACCGTGAGGGGCACCCAGAGCCGTGGGCCTGGGACCCCACCTGGCCTTTGAGGTGAGGCCAGGGCCTGTGTATGGCCGAAGGTCCTAAGTGGGGACCACATCCAAGAGGAGAACCAGTTACTAGGAGCCTGGGGGCCTGGATGAAGGCAGCATAGGTCACCAGAGCAGAGGGATCAAAGTGGGAGGGTCCTGGAGCCTAGTGTGGGGTGGGTGATTCTTACCATCTGGATGCCATCTGTGAGGCTTGGGCTGCAGTGTAGGGGAGGAACGGAGCCGCAGATAGTGCCCCTGGCATCGGGGTAAGAAATGGGCAGCCTCCCACCTTATTTAACAACTTATTAATCTTCCATAAAGTCGTGGCGGGCGAGACAGGTGGGTGGCATGCCCAGAGGCACGTGGGAGGCCAGCGATGGCTGGCCTGAGAGAAACCCACTTTGCCACAACTGCCAATGACGTCACTGGCCGGCCACAGCTGAATAAAGGTGCAGCTTACAACCCATGCGGGTTCCTTTCCTTGTTCTGGCTGTGCTGTGGGTCCTGCTGCAGGTAAGTATGTTATTATATTATTTTTCTTCTCTTTTGTGTATATTCCTCACCCTAGGGGCTCCCTGTGTATGGTTTGGGGCTCTTTTGGATGATTGCATGACATAACAAGTGGAGTCTGATCAAATTCAGATTCCTCACTGTGCAGCTGATTCTTTAACAGTAACCATCCCTCATGTTGAACAGAAATGGAATATTATAGCAGCTACATAATTTCATATAAACACTGGGATCCTACCTGGAGCCCAAAACTTCATTGACATCTGTGCCAACCCACATTTCATGATAAGATTTATTTAAAAAAAAAATCATCATCTTCATCATCACAGGATTTAATTGTACAACTGCCATAGAATGTTTTTTATGATATATCTGTGCTTGCCCCTCTGAAATTACTTTGAAAAGCCCATACCAAGTGACCTTGTAGTATTTGAGAATTCAAGACTTGAACAGAGCGTTCCATATATCTCAGCCTAATTTTACAGCTTTAATGCCTGTTGTTGTTCTGATGGTGTATGTTTGGGTGGTCTCTTGATTGCTGTCATTCTTAGTGGTCAGGCTGGTGGGAGTCATGCAATGTGGGGGGGGGGGGTGTAGCCATCTATCATTGAGGTGCAATGTAGAAAGAACAACTGAAATTTGTGTTTGGTGACAAAAAAGCCCAGAGAGGTTTACTGTAACTTGGACAGCTCCTTTGGAATCAGTCCAACTCAGTAGAATTTCCCAAAACAATGATGGCAACACCTTACATATATTACACTCCCTTAGGTCACTAAAGAGAAACAAGTTTTGTGGCAACTTTGTTAATACTGCAAATACCCAAGTTTTCATGCTAATTTTTATTTGTTGTTCAAGAGATATATTTTTATTTGTCTCCTTTCTGAGTTCATACTTGGCCCAATTGTTTGGTCTCTTATCATCTACCCTCATTAATTATACTTTGATCCTGCTACTCCTTTGTGTTACCAGATTTGCCCATCCCTTTGGGGTGCACTCATTGATTAGAGTTACATTTCTGGGGTCTCTGTAATCCTATCAATGTACTACTTGTGCCACTTGTGTTTCTATACAGCTCTCTATATCTCCCTTCTGCAAGTCCCCAGATCCCCAGTGGAGCTACTTCGCAGGGTTTATTTTCAATGGGGCTGGGTTCCTTCAGCTACTGAATCAGTATAACGCATACATTATATGTGGTAAGAAACGAGAAGGTAAGAAACAATGGGCCCCTTGGGACTCGGAGCAGGGGGGCAGCAAAGGCACCAGTCGCAGGGCTCAAGTGCCTATATACTAATGCTAGGAGCATGAGAAACAAGCAGGATGAACTAGCGCTCCTACTTGCACTAAACACCTATGACTCAGTGGGGCTAACAGAAACCTGGTGGGATTCATCCCATGACTGGGCAGTACATATTGAGGGTTATAGATTGTACAGAAAGGACAGGGTGGGGAAGAAAGGGGGAGGGGTTGCGCTCTATGTTAGTGAGCAATATACATCAACCCTCATCAAGACAGAATCCAAGGATGAGGAAGTAGAAGGATTGTGGGTTAGGCTACATGGGGGGCAAGGAGAAAGGGATTTGGTGGTAGGGGTCTGCTACAGACCCCCACATCAAGGGGAAGAAAGAGATTCGGGGCTCCTGAGGCAACTCTCAGAGACCATAAAAGTTAAAGAGGCGATAGTCATGGGGGACCTAAACTACCCGGACATCTGCTGGGAGTCACAGACAGCAAAGTCCCACCACTCACGCAGGTTTCTAACCTGTGTACAGGACCTCCGCCTGACACAGGAGGTACACGGTCCCACTAGGGGGAATGCCATACTAGATCTGGTATTGGCAATGGGGGATGACATGGTAGGGGACCTCCAGATAGGTAGCCATCTGGGAGACATTGATCACCTAATAATAGAATTCACCATAAGACGTCGAGTGGGTAAGGTAACTAGTAGGGTGAAAGTGCTAGACTTTAGGAAAGCTGATCTCAATGAACTCAGGTGGTTAGTCAAGGACGCACTGCAGAGTAGGAGTTTTGAAGTGATGGGAGCCCAAGAAGGGTGGCTGTGCCTTAAGGAAACAATCCTTCAGGCACAAAGCAAGACGATCCCCGAGTGAGGCAAAAGAGGGAAAGGGGCCAGGAGGTTTCCCTGGCTGACCACAGAACTCCAGGGCAGCCTAAGGGACAAAAGGGGAGCACATCAAAAGTGGAAACAGGGAGAGATCACCAAAGATGAATATACCTCCTCTGCTCATGCTTGTAGGAAGGCAGTTAGACAGGCCAAAGCTACCATGGAGCTGAGGATGGCAACCCAAGTAAAAGACAACAAGAAATTGTTTTTTTAGATATATAGGGAGTAAAAGGAAGACCCAGGGCGGAATAGGACCCCTGCTAAATGGGCAGAAACAATTGGTGACGGACAGGGGGGACAAGGCTGAACTCCTCAACGAGTTCTTTGCCTCAGTGTTCCTAAGTGAGGGGCACGACAAGTCTCTCACTGGGGTTGTAGAGAGGCAGCAGCAAGGCGCCAGACTACCATGCGTAGATCCTGAGATGGTGCAGAGTCACTTGGAAGAACTGGATGCCTTTAAGTCAGCAGGCCCAGATGAGCTCCATCCGAGGGTGCTGAAGGCACTGGCCGACATCATTGCAGAGCCACTGGCGGGAATATTCGAACGCTCGTGGCGCATGGGCCAAGTCCTGGAGGACTGGAAAAGGGCCAACGTGGTCCCCATTTTCAATAAGGGGAGGAAGGAGGACCAGGGCAACTATAGGCCAGTCAGTCTGACCTCCATCCTTGGCAAAGTCTTTGAAAAAATTATCAAGGCTCACATTTGTGAGAGCCCAGCAGGACAAATTATGCTGAGGGGAAACCAGCATGGGTTTGTGGCAGGCAGATCATGCCTGACCAATCTAGTCTCTTTTTATGACCAGGTTATGAAATGCTGGGACACAGGAGGAGGGGTGAATGTCGTATACTTAGACTTCAGGAAGGCCTTCGATACGGTATCCCACCCCATACTGGTGAACAAGTTAAGAGGCTGTGACTTGGATGACTACACAGTCCGGTGGGTGGTGAATTGGCTGAAGGGTCGCACCCAGAGAGTCGTGGTGGATGGGTCGGTTTCAACCTGGAAGGGTGTGGGCAGTGGGGTCCCGCAGGGCTCGGTCCTTGGACCGATACTCTTTAATGTCTTCATCAGTGACTTGGACGAGGGAGTGAAATGTACTCTGTCCAAGTTTGCAGATGACAGAAATCTATGGGGAGAAGTGGACACGCCGGAGGGCAGGGAACAGCTGCAGGCAGACCTGGACAGGTTGGACAAGTGGGCAGAAAACAACAGAATGCAATTCAACAAGGAGAAGTGCAAAGTGCTGCACCTAGGGAGGAAAAATGTCCAGCACACCTACAGCCTAGGGAATGACCTGCTGGGTGGCACAGAGGTGGAAAGGGATCTTGGAGTCCTAGTGGACTCCTAGATGAACATGAGTTGGCAGTGTGACGAAGCCATCAAAAAAGCCAATGGCACTTTATCGTGCATCAGCAGATGCATGACGAATAGGTCCAAGGAGGTGATACTTCCCCTCTATCGGGCGCTGGTCAGACTGCAGTTGGAGTACTGTGTGCAATTCTGGGCGCCGCAATTCAAGAAGGATGCCTATAACCTGGAGAGGGTCCAGAGAAGGGCCACTCATATGGTTAAGGGCCTGCAGACCAAGCCCTACGAGGAGAGACTAGAGAAACTGGATCTTTTCAGCCTCCTCAAGAGAAGGTTGAGAGGTGACCTTGTGGCCTCCTATAAGTTCATTACGGGGGCACAGAAGGGTATTGGTGAGTATTTATTCACCAAGGCGCCCCCGGGGGTTAGAAGGAACAATATCCACAAGCTATCAGAGAGCAGATTTAGATTGGACATTAGGAAGAACTTCTTGACAGTTAGAGTGGCCAAGGTCTGGAACGGGCTCCCAAGGGAGGTGGTGCTCTCCCCTACCCTGGGGGTCTTCAAGAGGAGATTGGATAGGCATCTAGCTGGGGTCATCTAGACCCAGCACTCTTTCCTGCTTATGCAGGGAGTCGGACTCGATGATCTATTGAGGTCCCTTCTGACCCTAACGTCTATGAATCTATAAGCATACACATAGATTAATAAAGCATGTCTGAGCTGGCAGAGTTAATCTGCACTTCTAAACCGACACCCTCATAAACCATGGACTCAGCACAGAGCTAAATTCAGCGGGGCAACAATAAAATACAGTCAGACACATGCACACAGGTTAACAGAGTACACCTGAGTGGGCAGTGTTAAATAGTACTTCCAAGTGGACACCCCCATAGACCCCAGACTCCGAACCCCCCCCAGTTTCTTGTCACAGTTGTCCTGGTAGTAACTTCCTTGATGAACAGACTCCACAGGATTTGGGGGCTTTACAGGGATCTTTGGCTTAGGTAAAAGAAGCGTTGCTGCAGAGCAAATGCGGAGGCTGAGGAGAAGGAAAAGTAAATGAGGTTCAGAGAGAGTACAGTAACCAGCTTGACCATAAAAACTTATTTTATTGCCAGGTATAGGAAATTTATGATGATACTAGTAGTAATAATCATACAAGAAGAGACAAAAAAAACACAATATTATGCAGGTTCAACTGGGTATTTGGGGAAGTCTAGCTCAAGTTTGATCAGCAAAAGTTGGGGTTAGAAAGCTGTGCCTGGAGTAAGAGAGAGTGGAAGAGGGGGATTAAATCAATCTGAGGATTAGAAAGTGGGCTTAAACAAAGAGAGAGAGAGAGAGAGAGAGCTGGGGTCTCACCACTCAGCAGAGCTTGAACTGGTTGAGGTTCCCAGGTGTTTGGGAAACTTGCAGAGAAGCTGTCCAGCTTTGGGTCCAGTGGGTTTGAGATAGGAAGAGGCCCCAGCAAAACCAGTGAAGGTATTCCAGGGAAGGAAAAGAGAAGGTGAAGTCCCAGTGGAACTGGTGCAGCTTTTGGATCCAAATACCAGAAAAGAAGCTTAAGCTTGGGTAGCGGGGTTCTAGGTAAATAACAATGTTTCAAGAGTGAACACTAGGTTTCTTAATAGGTAAACAGTGGCTCAAGGGAGTACCAGGGTTGTTTTGTTATACTGGACAATGGGAGCATATCATTCCTGGCTATGGGCAGCATTACCCTGAGGGATCTCACAATGTAAACAGGCAGATTCTGTGTTTTGGGTACCAATAAAGGAGTCATCACTAGAATTGGTCTGATAAATGCTGAACTGGGTGTGTGCAAGCGTGGATTGATTAGCATTTGAGCAGGGATCCCCCATCATGCAGTGCTCCCCTGCTTCTCTGGTCCCAGAGTTCACTGAGGCCTTGGCATTTCTGTTCTCCATTCTGAATGGTAATGGAGGTGCCTCCCTTTCCCAACTCTGATACAAATGGGACTAGGGGAGTTGCTACCCTGTCTCATCTCTGATGCAAATGAGACTAGAGAAGTTGCCTTAATCCTGTCACCCTTGTCTGGTGGGGTTTAGGTGCATCTCTCACTGCATCTTCATTGCCTTTTGTAAGTCCTTCTCCTGAGCATTTCTGGTTCAGGCAGAGGTAGGAGTGGGAGGGGGAGAGTCGAGAGTCCCTTTTGGGTCAGACAGGCTGGGTGTTGCACCAGGGCTCCCCAGGAACACAGAGCTGACAGGTTACACTTTCCACAAGAGCCTCCCTACTCATAAATGTGTTCTCATCTTTCTACATCTCTTTTCAAGTCATTCTGAGGCCAGTGAGGCCAGCTCTTTCCAAACTCCCTTTCAGAGTCTTAGTTTAACTTGCATGGCTTAGCATAAACAAAAGCTCTATAAGTATTTTCCTCTTCAAAATTATGTGTACAGCCAGAAAAACAAATCATCTAAAAATGCAGGATGTGGGTCAGTCTCAGAGACTGATCTCCATCTCATTAGATTTTACTATCTGACACCTAGTAGGAGGTGAGACTATAGGCCAATCAGTCTCACCTCCATCCTTGGCAAAGTCTTTGAAAAAATTATCAAGGCTCACATTTGTAAGAGCCCAGCAGGACAAATTATGCTGAGGGGAAATCAGCACGGGTTCATGGCAGGCAGATCATGACTGACCAATCTAGTTTCTTTTTATGACCAGGTTACGAAACGCCTGGACACAGGAGGAGGGGTGGATGTCGTATACTTAGACTTCAGGAAGGCCTTCGATACGGTATCCCACCCCATACTGGTGAACAAGTTAAGAGGCTGTGACTTGGATGACTACACAGTCCGGTGGGTGGTGAATTGGCTGGAGGGTCGCACCCAGAGAGTCGTGGTGGATGGGTCGGTTTCAACCTGGAAGGGTGTGGGCAGTGGGGTCCCGCAGGGCTCGGTCCTTGGACCGATACTCTTTAATGTCTTCATCAGTGACTTGGACGAGGGAGTGAAATGTACTCTGTCTAAGTTTGCAGATGACACAAAGCTATGGGGAGAAGTGGACACGCTGGAGGGCAGGGAACAGCTGCAGGCAGACCGGGATAGGTTGCACAAGTGGGCAGAAAACAACAGAATGCAGTTCAACAAGGAGAAATGCAAAGTGCTGCACCTAGGGAGGAAAAATGTCCAGCACACCTACAGCCTAGGGAATGACCTCCTGGGTGGCACGGAAGTGGAAAGGGATCTTGGAGTCCTAGTGGACTCCAAGATGAACATTAGTCGGCAGTGTGACGAAGCCATCAAAAAAGCCAATGGCACTTTATCGTGCATCAGCAGATGCATGACGAATAGGTCCAAGGAGGTGATACTTCCCTTTATCGGGCACTGGTCAGACCGCAGTTGGAGTACTGCGTGCAATTCTGGGTGCCGCAATTCAAGAAGGATGCGGATAACATGGAGAGGGTCCAGAGAATGGCCACTGGTATGGTTAAGGGCTTGCAGACCAAGCCCTACGAGGAGAGACTAGAGAAACTGGATCTTTTCAGCCTCCTCAAGAGAAGGTTGAGAGGCAACCTTGTGGCCGCCTATAAGTTCATCATGGGGGCACAGAAGGGTATTGGTGAGTATTTATTCACCAAGGCGCCCCCGGGGGTTACAAGAAATAATCGCCACTAGCTAGCAGAGAGCAGATTTAGATTGGACATTAGGAAGAACTTCTTGACAGTTAGAGTGGCCAAGGTCTGGAACGGGCTCCCAAGGGAGGTGGTGCTCTCCCCTACCCTGGGGGTCTTCAAGATGAGGTTAGATAAGCATCTAGCTGGGGTCATCTAGACCCAGCACTCTTTCCTGCTTATGCAGGGGGTCGGACTTGATGATCTACTGAGGTCCCTTCTGACCTTAACATCTATGAATCTATGAAACTTACAAAAGCCACACTTTTTATAGACATCTCTTCTCAGAGCTTCCTTTACCTTTTTGTTTCTGAGGCTATATATGAGGGGGTTGACCATGGGAGTCAAAATAGTATAGAAGAGTGAGAACATCTCATGTAATCCCTTTGAAAGGTGTGTGTATGGAACCATGTATACAATTAGTAGTGATCCATAAAACATTGTGATGACAGCAAGGTGTGAGGAGCAAGTTGAGAAGGCTTTTTGTCTTCCAGCAGTAGAAGGGATTCTTAGGATGGTGGTGATGATACAAACATAGGATGTTAGGTTTGATAGAAATGGGAACAGGGACACAAGAGAACATAACGTATACATGATTAGCTCTAGGAGTTTGGTGTCAGTGCAATGGTCAGTTTCATTGGAGCTGCAGAACTGTAGCTTAGAAATTAAGATGAATGCTATGGTGCTGCTCAGAAATCCACATGTCCAGGAACAAGCTACCAGTCGAATGCAGACCCTGACATTCATAAGACTGGCATACCGGAGTGGATTGCATATTGCTAAATATCGGTCATAAGACATTGCTGCTAGGAGGTAGCATTCTGTTGCTCCTAGGGCACCAAAGCAATAAAATTGTGTGATACAGCCACTAACAGAAATGGTTCTGCTCCCAGTCAGGAGGCCAGTTAACATCTTGGGCAAGATTGTAGATGTGTAGATCATCTCCAAGCACGATAAGTTTCCTAGAAAGAAGTACATGGGGCTGTGAAGGTGCTGATCAGCGACAACCAGTGCCAGAATTAGGATGTTCCCAGCCACAGTTACAATGTAGATCACTAGAAACAGCAGGAAGAGAGGAATGTGCAGTTCAAACTGATCGCCAAATCCCAAGAGGATGAATTCTGTGACGGTTGTTTGATTTCTCCAAGCAGACTTGGACATTATTTTTACCTAAGAAAGTTAAGCAAATAGATTAATTGAAATTAAGAAACCAAAACTCAGAATACAATTAAATTGAATTTGTACACCAGTGAAATTTCCTGCACTCTTCAGTCTATATTCAATTTATTGAACATAATTCTGAGCTGAAGTTTCATAAGTTTAATTTCAGAATTGTCCACACCTCACTTCCTGATTTTGTGTTCTTTATTCATGACAACATACCAACTATCAGAGTGACTTGGATTTGGAATTATTGTGATACTTTATTTCAGATGTGGATACATGCCTCCTCTAATAAGAGTTCAAAGAAAATGTGGGTCTATGTGAAAACACATTGTGTATTTATAAAAGTATCCCATGGTTTCAATGTTGTGTTCCTGTTGAGGGGAAGTCAGACTTTCCTGTCAAGATGGGTGGGTGTTTTTCCTTACGAGTGGGATATTTCCCCAACATGGCACCAAAGGTTAACATTCAACATCTCCGTTATTATCAGTTTGCCAAAGTACTTAAGGATCATACTTTCAGTGCTTCCATTTCCAAGAAGATTAGGTACCTAAATACCTTTATGAACCTAAATACCTTTATGAACCTGGTTCTAAGTGACTTACAAGCCCAACTACCACTGGTAGGAATAAATACAGACTGATCATCATTCTAGGGCACCAGTAAGACATTCTGCTGCCCAAAACACAGGGTTCTGCTCAAGTAGGAGAATTCAACCCAACTTAATCAAACGCCTGCAATACCTACCTAGTCAATGGAATGATTTAAATACACATAAAAATCCCTGATGACTTTCACAGCAAAGTACAGAAGGTGCTAGGTTAACGAAAATGATTTGTGGGTTTGGTATCCATATTTTATGTTGAATGATTTATTTTGTATTTTTTATTTCTTTCTTGACAATAAAGAAGAAAAAGAGACGTGAAAATACATATAGTGAGAGAGAGATCCAAAAAGTAATAAATAAATAATTAAATAAATAAATAAAAAATTAAAGAAAAGAAAAAGAAATATTCAGGGAGTGAAGAACAGATTCCACAGACCAACTGGAGACACTTCCTCAGCCTGGTGAATGCGATTTATACCCAAAAACTTGCAAAGAAGAATTTTTTCCAACTATTTGAGTTGGTCTAATAAAAGATCAGATTTACCCAAAGAACTGGCTTGCCAACATTTGTAAAGACATTTTTAATTTTGGAAAAAAACCCATAATTCTCTGACCTTTAAAACAGTTACCAAAAAGCAGTGAGGAAGGGAAGTAATCACCCACTTGTGTTCGACTTCCATCTTAACAGCATACTTCTGATGACTACAAAACTGTGAACACAAATTCCATTAACACCCATCCACAGGGCTTATTAGCAAGTCACTCTGAGGTGAGTCTTTACCACTCACTTCCCTGCTCCCTTTTTTCTGAAGCTTTTTTAACAACTTTGTATGAGTCTTTCAGGACTTATGAAGTATCAAATCTGTTTTGGATAGGAAGGTTTTCCTCCAAGTTCTGATAGATTCGCGTCCTCATACGAAAATCCAATTCCCTCTTTTGAGCAGTTTGCAGTCAGAAGTGTCACCAGCCTTAATACTACATGGAACACTTGCTTTTATCCTAGGTTTCGTTCACTTGCAGTATTGGGTTCTTTGGTTCTCGACATGGTACAAAGTCCCTCAGCTACTGACCACTGAAGCTATTTTCTGCATTCTGGATGATAGTATTTGCATTTAGTTTGTAGGCACATTTCTTCCCATATGGGCCTGGTTGATTCTTATAGTCAAGGACACATGGTTTCTTCCTTAGGAGACTGTCCAGTTTGTGGCCATGATGACCAAGAGGAGCATCAGGAAACATAAACTTGTTTATTAAGAGCTTTCCAAATGCAACAGAACATTTTAGTTAACATTGCTTTCCACATCAACTACCTGCCTGCCTGCTCGCTTGCTCTCTCCCTTAGCAGTGTCTTTGCCAATGGAAAAGTTCACCTTTTGAGATGGATTTTTCTGGCCACTTTCTTTCACACTTACTACATGAAAGACCCTTTTGGGTGCAGTCAGCTCTCCAGCCTGAGCCTTCACAATTTGTGCTGTCCTGCACATTTGTAGTCTTTTCTAGGGTTATGTCTCCCCCACAAAGTAGCCTTTATTGTAATTCACTGTCTGCAATGACACAAATAATCTAATCAGAGAGTCTCTCAAGTTTCCTAAAGCACAGTTCTTAGTCTCCTTAGTTCTGTAACATCCTGATCTACACTTACTCCTGTTGTTTTTTGCACATAAAATGGTGTTTTTCACGGGTCTCATTCCTTTTTTGGTATGCAGTACCCCTCAAATTTAGACACTATACCACTTAAATCCTGAGTCTTGTTGCACATTGTGGGAAGAAGCCCTGGATGGTCTAAACAACTATAGATATGTATAAGACTTAAATATGAATTTATTTCTTCACTTTCCTCTTCTGCCCCTACCTAGTTCTCTTAGTTACTACCTGAACCGTTGTCTAAGTGCCCTTTTCTCTGCTATACTGACAAATACCAGGAGGCAGGTATAAGTTGCTACAACTCAATAGTGATTGTCTTTTTTACTTAAACTATGGTAATGCAGGCAGAATACTTAAATAGGCCTTTGTGCCTCCATGCGGCTGTGTGGTTCCACTTGCTCTCAGGTTCCAACTTCTTCTATTTGAATCTCAAATTATTTCACATTCTCTCACATTCATTACTTCTGACACCAGGTTATGTCCATTGCGTTCAACAGACAGTCATGCATGAACAATAACTAAACAACTTTTATTGTGGAGCAGTAAGCAAATCTCTGCAGTCTCCTTGTTTCTAACTAGCTACTCTCTAACTGAGGAACCAAATCACAAGCCCTATTTTCTTCAGTCTACAAATTTAAGGAGCATATCTAGATTATAACCTCTAGCACTACACCACCTTTTGCATAAACTTGTTTTTCATGAGCTTGGAATGTGCCTAAGAGAAGAGGTGAAATAGAACTTAAAATGGATACTTATTCCTTCACTCTATGAGATTAACTATGGTTACTTTAAAAAGCAATTCCGTTATACCTACCTGTAAGACAAGTTAACTTGAACCTTGAAATTCAGGTTTTCTTCCTTGTCTCTGATTCCCACAGCCCTGAAGATTTTTTTTTCTATCCCTGACTTCATCATGTGCCTCAGAATCATAAGCAAGGAGATCATCATAATCCTTGCTTGATTCTCCTGTTCATAGGTCCTTCTTTTATATATGCTGCCATAATTGTACACATCTCTTCTGTTTCATTAGGTATCACTTTTGGTGTTGGGTACATCAAATGCCTTGGAAAGGAAAGTAGTCTATTTATTTGCTTGGTAGAAGAACCAATTGTGTTAAAATGATGCTGATTTGCCCCATGGTACCACTCTAACTGGAACAGCAATAAGAAAAACAAAACAATTGACCTCAAAGGAAAAAAAAAAAGATGGAAGTCTCTAACCTCAAAGGATAAAAAACAGTGAGTTAAACGTGAGAAATTTAGCATGGGGGATGGGAATGCAGCCCAGATGGGTTGCCTCCCACCCCTGGCACGATCCAGCACCAGGGATGGGGATCTAGTGTGGGGGATGGGGAGTCAACCCAGCTGGTCTGACTTCCAGTCTCCTGCCGGATCTTGCGCTGGGGATGGGAAGTCAGTCCAGCTGGATTGACTTCCCATCTCCAGTCTATGGTTGTAATGTTTTGACTAGCCTCATTTGTTTGTTTTTTGAGGCTATTTCAATGGCCTTTTTTTCATTCCAATTTTGCTGTTTGAACCTTGAAATTAGTTGAAACAGTGTCATAACAAAACAGACGGCGAATTTCCCACAGCCCTAGTAGTAACACTCTGGACCATGCTATCAAGACATGCCTGAACCATTGTCTCTCAATATTCTCATAGGGTTGCTGGAGCAGGTGGTCTTCCAGACATCCCATGATATACTGCTTTGGCGGCCCCAGGCCTGACCCTGCTTAAACTCTGGCCAGCTGCTCTGTTCGTGACAGCAGTACTGTACTAATCAAAAGGTGTCAGGCTCCAAGTAGTCACCTCCACTTATTATTTGCCCTACATGGGGAGTTGCCAGACATTTCTTGCTCACCACTAAGGTGAGACCAACATCAGAGCCTACATTCAGTGAACACCAGCAACCCCTGGGAACCTCCATGATCATCAGATGTGCCCAAAAACTTCATGCACTGTCACATCCATCTATCCTCCTACCACAATGGCACCTCATTCTGATGAGACTAATGTCCTGAACAAGTGAGACAGCAACTGGACCAAAAAGGAGGTAGTTGATCTTATTGTCATCTGAGCGAGAATGAGAATCAGTGCATGTTCTGGTCAAGCCACCAAAAAAAAAGTGTTCTATCAACAGAACACTAAGAAAAAGGCAACCTGCAGTCATCGCCATGACTAGACTCACTGCTGGTTCAAACTCAAGGCACTGAGATGGTGGGTCATGAGTGCGTGCGACAGCAAACATTTAGACCCACTATGAGGAACTTTCCTACATCTTTATGGTCAACAACAACCACAGTCAGGTTGGAAAATGTGGTATGCACAGCAGCTTACACTGCTGTCCAGGAAAGTGGTGAGGACTCTGATGTGACCATGGCCAAAGTTATGAATCCCTCTCAGGCCAGCACAACAACCCAGGTGAGGAGCAAAAATTGGGGACTCTGTCCCATTAATTAGTGAGCACTCTGAAGTGGACCTGAACTCATACAAGGAAGGCTGCTGCTTATAATGGGTAGGCAGTAGGGCTCTGTGAAATTTTGATAGCTGTTTTGTTTTGACGCTATTTTGACTCGTTTCAACCTCAAAACCATGAAATCAAAATAAAACAAAGGGCTTAGAAACAGCCTCAAAATGAAACAAGGACAGTCAAAACATTTACAAAGTTTCAAAATGTTTAGAGCTTCAAAGCTGAAGCTGGGCGTGCCTGCAGGGAAACAGAAAGTAAGGGAAGGGAGGGGAGAAGAAGGGGGAAGGAAGGGAAGGACTGCTGTCATATTGAGTGTGTAGCTGGCCAGTGACTCTGATCCTTCCCTGAGGTCCCTTCCAATCCCAGTGCTCTGGAGGAGAGATGGAAAAATAGCATAAAAGGCAACATTATTTGAACTGGCCTGCTTTCTGCTTCGGGGTCTGACAGTTACTATGCTATCTTCCAGCAGCTCGGGAACATTAAACAAGAAAGGCTACTAGCATAGAAATGAAGAATTTCCTACTTGCTAGCCTACCCTAACCTAGCAAGAGGGATTCCAGAATACCTTTTTCTGTCTTCCAGATGCTTTTATTTTATTATTATATTCATTGGGTTATTCTTTTCAGTTTTATAATTATATTGGTTAGGATTTTACACTATAGAAGTTAATTTATATAGGAAGGGAAATACATTTATGTTTTATTTCTACACATTTATACTCTGCAGCCTACATACATTATAGAATCTATATAGGAAGAAAGATATATTTGTTTTTATACATTTATACTTTACAGCACACATACATATCAAATGTATATAGGAAGAAAGATATAGTTATGTTTGTTTTTATACACTTATACCTTGCAGCATACATACATTACAGAATTTATATAGGAAGAAAGATATATTTATATATTTGTATAAAAGCAAGACATTATGAAACACACGATGAAGTTGGGTGGAAAGGCAAGTGACAAGCCTTTAGTGGGGGGTGGAATGGAGTGAAGAGGTGTAAGTTCCTCCACCCCCAAACTGAGACACAGCTTCTTTCCTCCAGCTAGCAGGAAGGAAGATTCCACAAGCAGCAAGCAGAGGGGAGCAGTGCCAGTGCCACTGCCTGAGACTGCATCGCCTCCAAAAGCTCCAGCCATAACCCCACCACCACCATGACAACAACAAGCACCAGCACCAGCATGACAGTCTCCCCCACCCGCATTTCACTTCCCATGCTGAACCTTCCAGTGCCAGAGGAAGAGCTGAAGCTGGATATGGATCTCAGTGCCCTAGCAGGGAAAGTCTGGGGAAGGATGGGGAATCAGCTGAGTTTGTGCTCTGCACCGCTCAAGTTTCCCCTATAGCCAGGTCTCCTTCCCCAGAAAGCACTTTGGAGGAGGTTGACTCAGAGGTTGTGGAGGCAAGTGGCTCAGCTGAATCTGCTCCTTCTGTTGCTGTCCCTCTGCCTGCTAAGGAGGGGGCAAGTACAGTATCCACACATGCACTTGCACCTCAGAAGCAAGTGGGTAGTGTGGTCTGGGATCATTTTGATCTGGCAGATGATCCCATGTACACTATCTGCCTGCACTGCCAAGCCAAAACCAGCAAGGCAACAAAACACATAAGCATCTCGAGGATACTGATGCATCTCCACAGGCACCACCAAGCCAGGAAGTGAGAAATACAGAGACTTCTATAGCATCAGGTCTGTCACTCGGACAATCAGTGCGGACCACCTTGGCACTATAGGTACCTCTGTGACCACAAATGGTTGTACTTTCCTGGAATTTTCTGATTGTGGAAGCCATCCCTGAAACTCAGATTGAGTTTCCTCTGGTACTCCATCCTAGTGAACTCAGTCTGTACAGTCCAGCATCATTTCATAACAGGAGAGGCCAAGTCACAGGGTTTTCTCAGGCCATGAGTCCATGTGCTGTGGGTGTGGGGAGGAGCTGGCAGCAGAACCCCATCTCAGAAAGAATCCTTTAGCATACAACATACAGCTAGTAGTTGTGGTTCCTTCTTAGTGGCAGTCTGCTGATTCCCACAATGCAGGAGCAGGTAGGGGAGATGCATGCTTACTCCATTTGGACTCTCAAGCCATGCATTGTCTGCTTGTGTGCAGCTTTTGTGATTTACTGGCTGACAGTTAATCTAGGTACAGATTGAACACCTCCCTTCTAATGTCTCAAGTTTAGGTTAGAGATTAGGGAAAACTTCTTACACTGAGGGCAGTTAAGCACTGGAACAGGTTACCCAGAGAGGTGGTGGAATTTCCATCCTTGGAGGTTTTTAAGACTCAATTAGTAAGGCTGTGTGAAATGGCTGTGTTTCGATTTGGTTTTGGATCTGGCCATTTCAGAGGACAATGATTCATTTCAGTGTTTTGGATCACTGGCCTGTTTTGTCTCAGCCAGATCTGTTTTGGAGATTCAGCTCTGCTAAATCTCCTCTGAATCTGTTTCAAATAGGCTGCAAGGGAAGCTTTACACAGCCTTACCCAGCCAATCTGCCCAGCCAGGCTACCCAGCTTGAGACTGGGGGCTACAGCACCCCAGCAAGGAGTGGGATGGGGCCATGGGTGGCTTGTCCAGGGGAGGGGGAGGGCCACTGCCCTCCATGCAGGTGAGGAGACCCCTGCACAGATCTCTGATCCCTGTCATGCTGGGTAGCAGGGTAAGGAAGCAGTGCAGAGCAGCAAGCAAGCCTACTGGTTCCTGCCACACAACTTGGCTCTGCAAGGAGCAGAGATCCACGCTGGCATTCTCCTCACTGCTGCTGCCCTCCCTGCACTGGACCAGCAACATGGGGCTGTGTGGGGCAGGTAGCAGTGGTGAGGAGACCCCGATGTGGGTCTCTGCTCCCTGTGGAGCCAGGTCATGCAGCAGGGACCAACACTGGTCTGCCGCACAACCTGGCTCCACAGGGAGTAGAGATTTGCACCAAGGTCTCCTTGCCACCACTGCCCACCTCATGCAGCCCCAGATCTCTGCTCCCTGAAGAACCAGGTCATGCAGCAGGGACCAGCACTTCCCTGCTCTGTGACCTGGCTCTGCAGGGAGCAGAGATCTATGCCAGTCTTTGCCTCTGCTGCCCACTCTGTGCAGCTGCACATTGCTGGGCAGCGTGGTGTAGGCAGTGGCAGTGAGGACACCCCTGGTATGGATCTCTGCTCCCTGAGCAACCAAGTTAGGTGGCAGGGCAGCAACATACCGCTGTTTCCCTGCAAGCCCAGCTCCAAAACTCCAAAATTTTCTGAAACATTTGTGAAATGTTTCAGATGCCTTATTCCATTTTGGAGATGTTTCTGAGCCTTCCGTTTCAATTCAGATTTGGCATTTTGGGCACTCAGACAGCCCAAAGCACCTCTGAAATGAAATGGCTGCTGAAATTTTACACAGCCCTCCCAGTCAGATCAAGCCCTGGCTACGATGCTCTATTGGGGATGTTCCTGCTTTGAGCAGGGGGTTAGACTATTTCACCCCCTGAGGTTCTCACCCTCTCCCATCCCCCAACCCTAATTTTCTATGATTGTATGAAGCTGAGTAAGCATTGTTCAGGGATGGTCTAGGAGTAGCTATACCTAAAATGCTTGTAATAAAGCCTAGGAGCCCACCTCCCCATCCCCCCCCCCCCCCCCAGTGAAGATAACAATGAGAACTCTGTATCTTAAAGTAGGTGTCTATTAGACAAGAACATGCTCAGTATCAGAAGAATGAAATGGATCTCCACTCCTGGCTTATTTGTGAAAGAAAATTAAAGCTGCTGGGAAAGTTTTATGGAGGGGATACAGAAAGAAAAGTTTTGGCTCTACAGTTAGAGGATGTCATGTGTAAAATTACCCTTGCTGCACTCAGATTGTTTGGCTTACCAGTGCTTCTGAGTTTTGCTGGTTGCCACATAAGACGAGGAAGGATTTTTTCCGTTCTCCTTTTGCTACAAGTATTAGGGGGGAGTAGGGTTTGTTTGTTTACTCTTGCATTCCTCAGAAGCATTAGGTGTTGGCTGCAGCCAAGGCTGGGGATTTAGACTGGATCGTGCCAATGCTTCTCTTTGAACTAAAACCTAGAGGTTCCTGCTTAGAGAGCCTTGGCACTCTGATCAGGTTAAATCTATCACCACATCTGGAATCAGGAAGGAATTTTACACTTTGGTCAGATTGGTACAGACTTGGGGGAGGGGGTTTTGCCTTTCTGTAATACAGGACATGGCTCTCTTTCTTGAATCTCTCAAGTGAATTTTAACAACCCTTGGAGCAACAGGATGCTGACAGCCCTCATTCTCCTGATTTACCTATGGCAGGTTAGTGGGCTTTTGGTGTCTTTGGGCAATATGACTTTTATTTGTGCATAAGGTCGATTGCCTAGTTTTTAGAAATAGGTTAGATAAGGACTTGTTTGGAATGGTTTCAGTATAGTGATCCTGTCTGGTGCAAGGGGTTGAACTAGATGACTTCTGGAGGTGCCTTACATTTCTGATTCCAAGATTTCATTCATTGTTTTTGCCCTGTTAAAATGTTATTACATTCATAGCCTTACATGCTTATCTAAGTGATTCTATTTCCCAGAACAGGTGATAAGCTGGAGTTTAGCCCTTCTGAACATGTTCAGTCAGCGAGTGTGGGCGGTGCTAAATGCCAACCTGGGTTTTTGGTAAAAAAAAAAAAGAAAGAGAAAACACTCTCTGTGAAACTGTTCATTGTGGTGAAACTCCAAAAACAGGTTTAACTAAATGTGTTAACTACCAGTCTTAACTCCTACTCCATGTCCTTCCTCTTTGTTTGCCCTCTCTGTAAGGCCTGCAAGCCAGAGATGTTCTCTTTCTATAGTTGTGGAGGACCTGGAAAAACGAGGCTGCATTCCTGACTGCATCCTGCAGGATAAAGTAATAGTAAACAAGAAGGTTAAAAATAGGATCAGAATTCTGAAAGTAGCCCTGAATTTCTCACATTTATTGTAAAAAAAATAAGCTCATATATATTTAGACCCACATGAGAATTCCTGGGAAGTAAATCAAAGAACTGTGATAAGTGATACCAGAGAACTCTAACATGCCCTTGATAGGAGTTACATGATAAGATCCATAAGTAAATGGACATTGAGGGAAAGGGGTTTTGTTGGACTACACATACAAAGTAAAACTGCTTCAACAGTGAATCATGCACATCTGACATGTTTTAGCATGTCTTTGTTTATTCCTTCTTTATTGTGTTGCCACTTGCCCCAAGCTGCTAGAAGTATTTATTTAAGGCATGGAAGGGTTATGTTGGGAAATCAGTGGATTGCTATTTCAGTATATTCTCTGGTTCAAATTTATTTCTCTTTACTCACTGTGAACAAGCAAATTAACCAGCAATTTTATCGCACAGATATTCTGAAACCTGCCCCTCCAGTAATCTATATCCAAGAAGTTCCATCAGTGCTTCCTTCCAGGGCCAGGCTCCTAAATTCTAGGTCAAAGGACTTCTACCAATGAGCATAATGCCACCAGGCTTTCCTTGATTTTTCTCTCTGAAAAGACCTGATCAAAAATACAAAAGTACTTTCATTTAAGATTTTAAAATGTCATATTCATTTCATTCCATGAGTTTTAATACATGACAATTTGGGTAGTGTTAAAAATATTTTTGTACAAGATATCAATTTTATTATTGTGTTTAACACTTTGACAAATAAAACTATTCTTTCCAAACAAAATTAATGGTATTTGTAGAAGTGTTGGAGTGATGTTGTAGCTGTGATTGTCCAAGAATTATGTGAGAAGCAAGGAGTTTTGTGGATGTTGGATCAGCTGCCTGGTTAGGGTAAAATTAGACAAGCTTTTAAATGCAAAGCATTCTTCATCAGGTCTGGTATTTTTTATTCTAGTTAGAACATTGTCTCCTCGACCTGACAGACATTTTGTGAGCATAACACCTAAATTTTGAGACAGTCAAAGAGCCTGTGCAGTATAGCACTTATTGTACTTTGTATTTTGTTTCCAATGCATTATAGACATATTTTTGAGGCTATATATAAGAATGTGGCCCATGAGCATGAAAAGTTAGGCTAAAATTTACAAAGCTATTTAATAAGCTTAGATATTTGCTTCCTATAAAGATGAATAAGAATGCCTAAGTGACTGAAAAGCTTAGTCTTACAGTGCTACAAACTGTTTTATCCATAGATCATTTGCAAATATGAGTAATTTTAGTCTCATATATATCTCTGTGAACATTGTAATTCTATTTACAGATGGTAATACTGAGTTCTTACATGAAACCTTTCATCTCTTGATCCATAGTTTATTAGAAAGGAAGATTAGCTATATCACTTATGGGGAAACAGGCACAGTAGGGAAAGTAACTTGACACAGGTCACATTACAGTTCCAGTGGCAGAGAAAAGAATACTTTTTCAAGTCTTCCTTTCCTATTTCTAGTGACCATTCCATAGAATTTTCCTTTATTGTAACCTAATGAAAATTCATACCAAAAGCAGACTGAAGCAATTCCCCTTTGTCAAATGAAGAACCTGTTTCTGGTCCAAGTTATATACAGAAATCAAAAACGAGTCACGTGAACTGAAACATCAGCATTGCTGGCTCAAGTAAGATCAGGATCAGAGCTGGAACAGGAATCAGACAGTAAGATGACATTTTGGCATTTAACAACTTTATGGTCCTTATAAAATCCCAGTCACAAAAAAACCAGAAACCTTTGCTTGTGCCATTTGAACCCAGTACAGATTTATTAATTTTAGACCAAAGCTATGATTATGATCACCTCATCTGGCTTATTTAACATAGTGTAGAAAGGACACTGGGTCCTGCATCTAATCTAAAAGCCAGTGGTTAAACCATGGCACATTATTTGGAGAGACATTCAGTACTGATTTACAGATTCCAAGTAGTGGATTATTCAGAATACCCCTTGGCCAGCTGTTCCACTACTGAATTATTAATGTCACTATATGGCAGATTTTGCAGTCTCTATTGTTCCAGGTTCAGCTTCCAACCAGGGGATTTTGGTCTGCTTCATTAAATAGCCGCATATCAATATTAGCTCCTCTCTTACAATGAGGAAATTTTATTTGCAAACCACTAGTGTTTGGAACAGAAGACTTTTCATCTCCTAACTGTAACTTAAAGGCTAATATGCCCTATTACATCCCTTACTGCAAGAAAACCATCACCTGTCTAGAGGGGAAACTGATGGCCTCTCAGTGAACCCCCTTCTGCAAAATGATTTCCTCAGGCCTTCCTTAACCTCTTTGTTCCTCAGGCTATAGATAATGGGGTTCAGCATGGGAGTAACCACTGTATAAGAGAGAGTCACTAGCTTCTTACTGTCTGGTGAGAGGTTGGATTTGGGGCGCAGGTGAACAATACCAGCTGTGCTATAGAACAGAGTCACCACCACTAAATGGGCTGCACAGGTAGAGAAGGCTTTACGTCGTCCCTCTGCTGACTGCATATGGAGGACGGCATGGATGATACGGAGGTATGAGACAGTTATCAAGGAAAATGGGATCATCACTATTAGAACAATGACTATAAAAATCAGCAGCTCAAATAAGGAGGTGTCTGCACACACCAGCTTCAGCACTGGGGGAATGTCACAAAAGAAATGATTAATCTCATTTGGCCCACAAAAGGGTACGCTGAACAACCAAGCAGTGAATCCTACCATCACTGGGATACCAGAAATCCAAGACACAATCACCATCCAAAAACAGTGTCTCCTGTTCATGATGGTAGTATACTGCAAGGGGTGACAAATAGCCACATGCCTGTCATATGCCATGGCAGCTAAGAGAAAACTCTCAGAGGTGACAAACAGCATGATGACATTCAGTTGTAGGGAACAGGCAGTGAAAGAAGTGACTCTCCTCTCCACCAGCAAACTCACCAGCACATTAGGGACAATGCACAGGCTGTAGAAGATCTCAATCAAGGCCAGGTTCTTGAGAAAATAGTACATAGGGGTGTGCAGGGCAGGGTCAATGGCTGAGATGACAACAATGAGACAGTTCCCTGTCAGGGTGACCAGGAACATCAGAAGAATAAGCACAAAGAGTAAAAGCTGCAGGTTGGCAAGGTGAGAAAATCCCAAGAGGACAAAGCTAGTAACAATGGTCTCGTTCCCCATCTTCACTTCTTCAGGGTGTTCCATCTGAAGAATGATAGCTGTATAGCTAACTTCTATTGTAGCTGTGTAGCTACTATCTATTGGTACCTTAGAAAATATCACACTTCTGGGATTGAAGTGGACAAAAAATTTACCTTTAAAATCAGAAATAGCAGGAAGGTGCCCCACGACAGGATAGAGAAGCAAACCTGCCTATATCCAAAAGATGCAATGTCATCTCTCTGTCTTTGAATGCTTCATACACTGGTTAAATGGGGTATTTGAATTTTCTCCCACTACCAGTGGGACACTGTCTCCAGACAATAGGTTGTTGATCCATGCAGGATGATTAAATAATTAAGCAACTGTTTTATACTTTGATTATACAAGCATAAGAGTACATGTTTATGACGTAAACCTTCAATAACAATACGTCTGTTTTATCTGCCTTTATATCTATGTATGTATATGTACTTTATGTATCTCTCTTCTATGTATCTGTGCTAAATCTATTATTGATCTGCCTGTCTTTATCCATATGCTCATCTTACCAGGAACGATAAAATGTACATGTGAAATGCTTCAAATCCTGTCCTAATTTGAAGGGCTTCTAATCTGGAGAGGGTCACAAATGTACAGACCTATCCCAGATAAGTGGTTTATATTTTTCTGAAGCCAATGCAGCTGCACCACTCCACAGGTAGGGAGCTGGGGCAGTAAGCATCTTGACCACAATTACCCAGAGACTTCTGAGGACAGTCAAATGGAAACAGCAAAGCCTTATGGGCATCTGTTCCCCCAGGCTCCTGTTAGTGCTTCCTATCATTTCAGGGCCGGTCAGGTTCCTGTGCACTGCAGCCAATGGGAGGAGATGCCTGGAACTAAAATCTATTTTGTTTTGTGCACCTAAATAGCATATGCACAGCCACCTGACTGCAGTTTCTGGAACATACAAACAGTCTAGGATTCTATTTCACCTTGTGGAAAAATCAGATGCCCTTCTTGCATATAACAACAGGTTCCATTTCCTGCTGCTCAGCAAAGCGTCCTAGCTGCCAGACATGTCAAAGAGCCCTTGTCTTGAAACTGGCCTACTGTACATTACATTTAATATTCATTGGATAAAATGGTTAAGGACCTACATTAAATTTCATGTCCCTTTCAGCCCTGTAGTAACTTGATGCGGCTTGTAGTATGGAACATGTCTTATGTACAGGAACTTATATATGGAACTATTTACAGTATGGGGTAGCAGTCTTGCTACTACAGCTTTTGCAAGCATTTTGGACCTGGCTTTCTTGCTTTGCTGCCATATTGGAAAGGTCCTGATGGCCAAACTATACTGTTTCTTGTGATGCCATATTTTCTGAACTCTGTACATTCCCAGGAGAACTTACTCTATATCACAGGTCCAGGATAGAACCTCATGGTCTACTGACTTATCAGTAGTCACCTGCCAGTGGTGCCCTGTAACACCTTAGAAATTTAAGAAGTGCTCTTGCATATCCTATGGTTCAAAAACCTAGCTGTTCCCTGCATAGCTGATAAACTCATACCAGACAGACCTTTGGATGCCAAAAAGTTTTCATCCTCCAGCTGTGGATCTGCAGGATTACTGTGGAGTGACCCTTTGGATACCTCAAGGCATGGTAAAAAGGTACTAGTAGTTCCCTGGATAATAGCAAGTGCTATCTTACCCAGATAGTCCTTCTGAATCATAAAAAAAATGGGTTTGGAAGGGACCTCAGGAGGTCTAGTCCAATCCCTTACTCAAAGAAGGACCATCCCCAACTAGATCATCCCAGCCAAGGTTTTGTCTAGCTGGGTCTTAAAAATCTCCAAGGGTGGAGAAGCCACAACCTCTCTGGGTAACCTGTTCCAATATTTTACTACCCTCCTAATAATAAACTTCTTCCCAATATCTAACCTCAATTTATCTTGCTGCAACTTCAGACCATTGCTCCTTGTTCTGTCATCTGCCACCACTGAGAACAGTCCAGCTCCATCCTGCTTTGAAACCCCCTTCAGGTAGTTGACCCTCTCTCAGGATTCTCTTCATTAGACTAAATAAGTCCTGTTCCCTGAGTTTCCCCTCAGAAGTCATGTCCTCCAGCCCCCTCACCATTTCTGCTGTCCTCTGCTGGACTCTCCCCAGTTGTCCACATCCTTTCTGTAGTGGGGGAAGCAAAAGACCTGCACATGGTCCTTCTTTTAAACCTGTCCCACTGGGTAGGTAAGAAAGAGAAATATTGTTGCCAAGAGGAAGCAGGGTCTAGCTTGGTTACCCATTCCCAGTGTTACAAAACTTTTCCTGTATTGTATATTAAATGAACAGAACAGTAGGTCAGGTTCATGAGGAGGGCTGGAGATAGCTATGGGCAGTGCTTAATCTGTTGATTAGTATTTGGGACACTAGGCTAAGAAGCTGATTTAAATCCTTTGTAGTTGAAAGAGGCCTAGAACCCAGGTCTCCTGTTCCTCTGGAAAATGTCCTAGTCACTAAATTGTTGGACTAGAAAATGGGAAAGTGGATGATCTGGAGGAAGAGCAAGCGGGGGGGGGGGCGGTGGAGGGAGGCAACAAGGGAGGTGTTTTCATTCTTCCTGAGAAATTGGGGCAATCGACTAGTTACCTTAAGTGTCTGTACACAAATGCGTGGAGTCTGGGAAGCAAGCAGGAAAAATTGGAAGTCCTTGCACAGTCATGGCACTATGATGTGATTGGAATAACAGAGACTTGGTGGGAGTTCGCATGACTGCAGCACTTTCATGGATGGGCAGAAACTGGTCAGGAAAGACGGGCAGGGGAGAGGAGGAGTTGCACTTCATGTAAAAGAGCTATATGGTTGTTCAGAGCTCCATTATGAAACTGGAGATAGGACTGTCAAAAGTCTCTGGACTAGGGTCAGAGGAGAGAAAAACAAGTGTAATGTCATGGGGGGGGGAGGAGGGGATCTACTATAGACCATGAGACCAGAAGGAAGTGGTGGATGAGGCTTTCTTCAAACAGCTAGTGGAAATTTCCTGATCACAAGCCCTGGTTCTCATGGGGAACTTAAATCACCCTGACATATGGGAGGGCAATACAGCAGTGAGCAGGCAATCCAAAAAGTTTTTGGAGAGTGAATGGGACAAATTCCTGGTGCAAGTGCCAGAGTGGTCAGCTAGGGTCCGTGCTCTTCTTGACCTGCTGCTCACAAATGGGAAGAATTGGTGGGGAATATACTAATAGATGGCAACTTGGGCAGCAATGACCACAAGCTGACTAAGTTCAGGATCCTAATGAAAGGAAGGATGGAGAGCAGTAGAGTAAGGACCCTGGACTTCAGAAAAGCAGACTTTGGCTTGCTCAGGGAAGTCATGGACAGGATCCCCATGGGAAGCCAGTCTTTAAGACCTGGCTAGTTAAAGTTTTGGGTGGGAAGATCCAGTTGGGGATGGTCATGCTTTGACCAGGGGGTTAGACTAGATGACCTCCTGAGGTCCCTTCCAACCCTAACTTTCTATGATTCTATGATGGGGAAAGGAGTCCAGGACAGCTGGCTGTACTTCAAAGAAGCCTTACTGAGAGTGCAGGAACAAATTATTCTAATGTGCAGGAAAACTAGCAAGTATGGCAGAAGACCAGTTTTGCTTAGCAGGGAACTCTTCAGTAAACTAAATCACAAAAAAGGAAGTTTGTAAGAAGTGAAAACTTGAACAAATTACTAGGGAGGAGTATAAGCATATTGCTCAGGAATGCAGGGATGAAGTCAGGAAGGCCAAAGCACAATTGGAGTTGCAGCTAGCAAGGAATGCGAAAGGTAATAAGAAGGGTTTCTACAAGTATGTCAGCAAGAAAAGGAAGTTCAGGGAAAGTGCAGGTACCTTACTGAATGGAGAGGCAATGTAGTGACAGAGTATGTGGGATAGGCTGAAGTACTTGATGCCTTTTTTAACTCAGTCTTCACATTCAAGGTCAGCTCCCAGATTACTGCACCTGGCAGCAGAGTTTGGGGAAGAGGTGAGCAGCCAACAGTGGTGAAAGAAAAAAATTACAGACTATTTAGGAAAGCTTGACCTGTACAAGTTCTTGGGGCCAGATACAGTACACCTGAGGGTGCTGAGAGAATTGACACATGATTATAAAGCCGCTGGCCATTATCTTTGAAAACTCATGGTCAGGAGAAGTCCCAGATGATTGGAAAAGGGTAAATATAATGCCCATCTTTAAGAAAAGGCAGAAGGAGGATCTGAGGAGCTATAGACCAGCCAGCTTCACCTCAGTCCCTGGAAAAATAATGGAGCTAGCAAGGGACAAGAAGGGTAACAAGAAGGGTTTCTACAAGTATGTGAGTAACAAGAAGAAGAGCAGGGAAAGTGTGGGTTCCTTACTTAGTGAGGGAGGCAACCTAGTTACAAAGGATGCAGAAAAAAAGATTGAAGGCCTTTTTCACCTCAGTCTTCACAAGCAAAGTCAGCTCCCAGGCTACTACAACCAGCAGTGCAGTTTGGGGAGGAGGTGAGCAGCCTACAGTGGAAAAAGAACAGGTTACTGACTATTTAGAAAATCTGGACATGTACAAGACCATGGGGCTGGATAGGATACACTGAAGGGTGTTGAAAGAGTTGTCTGTGATTGCAGAAACACTGGCTGTCATCTTTGAAAATGCATGGTGTTTGGGAGAGATTCTCGATGATTGGAAAAGTGCAAACATAGTGCCCATATTTAAGAATTGGGGAAAAGGAGTATCCAGGGAACTACAGACCAGTCAGCCTCACCTCAGTCTCTGGAAAAAAACCGGGAGGAGATCTTCAAGAAATTAATTTCTAAGCACTTGAAGGAGAAGGTGATTAGGAACAGTCTGCATGGATTCACCAAGGGCAAGTCATGCCTGACCAACCTGTCTGCCTTCTGTAAGTTGATCAGCTCTGTGGATTCAGGGAGACCAGTGTATATGGTATATCTTGATTTTTAGCAAGGCTTTTGATACAGTGTCCCATAACATTCTTGTAGGCAAGCTAAGGAAGTATGGGCTGGATGAACAGACTGTAGGACGGATAGAAAACTGGCTGGATCATTGGGCTTAGAGGGTAGTAATCAATGGCTTCATGCCTAGTTGGCAGCTGATATCAAGTGGGTTGCCTCAGAGGTTGGTGCTGGGGCCAGTTTGTTCAACATCTTCATCAACAACCTGGAAGATGACATACAGTGCACCTTCAGTAAATGTGCAGATGACACTAAGCTGGGGGGAGTAGTAGATACAGTGGAGGGTAGGGATAGGATTTTGGTGACCTAAACAAATTGGAAAATTGGGCCAAAATAAATCCCATGATGTTCAGTAAGGACAAATGCAAAGTCCAGCACTTTAGGATGGAAGAATCCTACATGCTGGTACAGGCTGGGGTTTGACTGGCTGGGCAGCAACTCTGCAGAAAAGGACCTGGGGGTCACAGTGGACAATAAGCTGAATATGAACCAGCAGTGTGTCTTTGTTGCCATGAAGGGTAATGGTCTGCATTGGTAGGAGTGTTTAAAGCAGATCAAGGAAAGTGTTTCTTCCCTTCTATTCAGAACTTGTGAGGACACATCTGGAATGCTATGTTCAGCTTTGGGGCCCCCACTACAGAAAAGATGTGGGCAAATTGGAGATCATCCCAGTGAAGAGCAATGAAAATTGTGAGGGGGCTGGGGCCTATGATTTCAGAGGAAAGGCTGAGGGAATGGGGCTTATTTACTCTGCAGAAGAGGCCTGAGAGGAGATTAAATAGAAACCTTCAACTACCTGAAGGGAAGGTTGAAAGAGGATGGAGCTAGACTGTTCACAGTGGTGGCAGATCACAAAACTAGGAGCAATGGCCTCAAATTGCAGCAAGGGAAGTTGAGATTAGATATTAGGAAGAATTTTCTCGAGGAGGATAGTAAAACACTGGAACATGTTACCCAGAGAGCTTGTGGACTTTCCATCCTTGAAGGTTTTTAAGACTTGGCTAAGCAAAGTCTTGCCTGGGATGAGGTAGTTGAGGATGGTCTTGCTTTAACGAGGAGGTTGGAGTAGATGACCTCCTGAGGTCCCTTCAAATCCTAATTTTCTATGATTCTATGGGAAAGCCCTCATCTCCTACCATTAATATCATATTTCCTACAGGAATGTGCACAGAACATTTTTTTTTTTTTGTCAATGGAGCAAAATTGTACTCAAATCCACAAACACCTATAGTGATATAGTTGTGTATAGTTGCTCTTTAGCCATGTCAAGTAAAATAGAATTTGGCCTAAATATCAAGAAGAGTCATTAGGTACTCTGAAAATGATAGCAATTTAAAATCCAATTGGGTTAGGAAGTTAGGAACCTGGTTGTGTAGATCTGTGTTCCATTACAAAGCTTATCAAGGTCATGGCCTCTCACCAAAACTGCTGCAGAGGAATATCCCTGGTTTGGGTGGAGCGAGGCCAACAAAAAGGGCTTGTGATGTCTTAGTTCAGTGGTCAGTATCCTTTAAGCCTCAGGCCTGAACATCCCAGCTCTGAACCCACGTCAACTGAATGGCTTTGGAGGCATGTAAGCAAAGTGTGGGACTTTCCTGGCACCCATGCCTACACTGCTGTCACTTCTTCCTGGCCCTGGACTGGGCCCAGGCGGAGGAACTGTTTTGGGGCCATGCAGCTTCCAGCTGTACCTGTGTTACAACTGGGATCAATGGGGGGAAGGAGCAGAGAGAAGCAGTGGCAGTGTAGACAGACACTGTTCGAAGCTCCCTAAAGCCTAGCACAGTCCTCCCCTCATTCCCTCCTCCTGGTTCCCCAGCCTTACAGACAGGGAGCAGGATAGGGGCTCAGAGAAGCAGTGGCAGTGTTTGGGGAGGGAAAGCCCTCCAGCTCTGCAGGCCAAAGCAAGTGGCTTGGGATGGCCGGGGGGCATGGGGAGGCATTAAATGCATGAAGAAAAGCAGGAATTCCATTGGCTTGAACTAGCCTTCAGATGGGCTAGATTGTCACAGTTTTAATAAACAACAGAGAGTTAATTCCCCAGGGATATCAATTTAAAAGCAGCTATTTTCAGCAAAACAGGGCTCTGGAAATAGCAAACATGAAATTATTTGCCTTATAAACATTGCAAGATTTCAGAGCGATAAAGACACACAGTAGCACTAGTGCAACCCGCAGTTATGTGATACTTTGGCAGAAGGAGTCAGACTGTATGAAACACTGTTCGGAGCTGAGCATCAGTGGAGCCCCAATTCTGCTTCACAAACACAGGCACCATCAATGCAGAGTTTGCTTCTTTGTCCTGAGGTTAGAAGGTAAATATTATTGGATTACTCTGTAGTTTCTCATGTCTAAAGCCATGCAGATTAATTCTGTACAAAGTCTCTAAGATATGGTAGTACACAGCAAAAGCTGTTACCCTTTTAAAAAGGACATGGAGAAGTTAAAGAGGGCTGGAAGGGACCTTGGGAGATCATCGAGTCCAGCCCCCTAAATTGTATAGTGTGATTGAAAAAAATCTTTGGTACCTAAATAATAATACATTATATGGGGCTTTTCTTTTTTTCCCCAGGGGAAACCTATGTATTGTTTAGTATTGGGGGAGAGGAGTTGTTTTATTGTGTCTTTTTTAATTTTTGTGAATGGAGGGAGTGGGGGCAGTTGTTTTTTCTCAGAAGCATGAGTATTACTTTGACTGGGGTCAACACTCATGCTAGGACTTAAATCCATAGGTTCCTGGCTAGGTGGTCTTCTTTTTTTTTTACCTTGGAGTCAGACAGATCAATAAATTTGGGATCAGGAAAGAATCTTATTCCATGGTCAGTTTGGTCCACAATGTTGGGATTTTGCCTTCTGCTGCAGCAGGGGAAAGGGGGCTCCTAAGACCATGAAAACTAAGTGGCAAATAGACAGGGAAGAGTACTAAATAACTGTTGGCCTGTTGTTTAGTCCTGGAAAGTGGGAATTCTCCAGTCCAAAGCTTAAGATTCGATACTCTGCTGGAAAGCATATGCTGTTCTGTAAGCCTGCATGAGAGGCATTCTAGAACCAAAAATGTACAAATATATCTGCAAATGCTTTCAAATTTAATTACTTTTTGTCTATCACTAGAAAAAACAAATGAAGAGGAAACCTACCCCACTTCATGAAAAAAAGGAGGCGGCAATCAAACTTCTGTCATAGAATTCATCTTTCTGGGATTCAGGAACCTCCCAAAACTACTTCAGATTCCTTTCTTTCTGCTTTGCCTACTGATCTATATTGTAACCGTCTCTGGAAACATGCTCATCATTGCATTGGTTGTGGCTAATTAGCACCTTCATACCCCAATGTATTTCTTCCTGGCAATTTTTTCCTGCTTAGAGATATTCTACACATCTACCACCCTGCCCAGAATGCTGGCTGGTCTCCTGACTGGAGACTATACTATTTATTTTACTGGCTGTATTGTGCAAATGTATTTCTTTGGTTGTCTGGCAGGTACAGAAAGTTCTCTCTTAGCAGTGATGTCTTGTGATCGGTAGCAATATTTAAACCACTGATTTATTCATCCTTAATAAATGACAGGTTTTGTCCTAATCAATGTAGCAGTCAGATCTTGGATAAGTGGATTTCTGGTTTCTTCAATTATTATACATTTCATAGCAGAATAATTTTCTGTGGCCCCAATGAAGTTGATCACTTATTTTGTGATGTCACCCCAATACTGCAGCTTTCCTGCAGTGATACCAGGATGGCTAAACTGGCTAGCCTGCTATTCCTGCTTTTGTAAATGTGCTTTCTCCTTTTCTATTAACCTTGGGTTCCTATGGGTGTATTATAGTTGCCATCCTGAGGATCCCTTCAACTACTTGGAGGCAAAAAGCATTTTCCATCTGCTCGTCTCACCTCATTGTTCGAACCATTTTTTATGGGACATAATTATTGTCTATATGATACCGAAAAACAGCCCACTAAGAAGCATTAATAAAGTGTTCTCTTTCTTCTACAAAGTCCTTACTCCCCTGGCCAATCCCCTCATCTATAGCCTGAGGAACCTAGAAGTAAAGGGAGCCCTGAGGAAAGTTGTCAGTATATTAGTAAGACCCTCAAAAAACTTGCATTAGTTGAATAAAATGTGCATTAACGTTTGGCTTTCATTATGTCATTACAAACATAGGTGCCCTCTGTTCTGAAAATGTTATATGCAACAGATATATCTGTAAATGTGTAAAGCAGGGAAGTGAAAAATTTTTGAAGATATTTTGATTTTCAATTTTTAAAATTTCATTTTTGTTTTCCCTTGGACTAGCTAAATTTGGATTATGTACGTCAATTTCCAAAATAATTTATTTTTTTCAGAAGTCCAAAACACTTTTATAACTCCTTTTCTTTTTTCCTTTGAGGAAAGTAGACATTTTATATGGCAATGACCTAATGACAAAAGTCTTAATGTTTCCATCGAACATTTTAACAGAAAGATTTAACTGTCTTAGTCCATGTAGTTGCAGGCAATGATTCTGTTATATTATGTGTGGCTTAAATGTGTTAAGATAATAATAATGTTGCTTGAACATAGTAAAAGAAGGAATTAATTGTGTTTGGAATTAGAATTGTGGAGATTTCCTTGATTGCTCAATTACTTGGGTAATCAGCCATGAAGCAACAGAAACCTAATTGGCTTATGCTGACCCATCAAGCAGATACCAAACCAGTACCTGAAGCTGTTTCTGGTGCCAGAGGGGTACTTGGGAGGACAGTACATGCAAAAGCAGGTCCTTAAAAGGGAGGAGCTCGGAGATGAGAGAGATAAGCAAGATAAGAGTAGCCTGAGAAGTTTGATAAAGAACAGTTGGATTTGTCCAAAGCTTCCTGCTTCTCAGGACTCTTCCCAAATTTGCTGCTTTTTCAGTAGTCTGCCTCTGACCTGACCTGGTTTTTCAGGATCCCAGGTCTGGAGTAGGCCAAGAAGCTAAAAACTAGACGAAAAAGTAGGGCTGACAAACAATTAAAAAAAAAATTGCAATTAATAGCAAGATTTAAAAAAAAAAAAAAGTGTGATTTTTTAAATCACAATTTTGATTGCATAGTTAAACAATAATAGAACAGCATGCTGCTGCCCCTCACTCCTGGCCCAGAGCCCCCTAGCACTGCCAGTGCCCCTCACTCCCAACCCACAGTCCCCTGCTCCCTCCCGTCCTTCTGGAGGGGGCTCCCAGCTGCACCCATCCTGACCAGGCTGGAGCACAGCAGCGTCGATTTCATGTGGGTGACAATGGAATGAGTACAACTCCAGCATGTTTGGAAGAGGAGAAGATGTCTAAGTTAGCCCCCACCACCCTGGGTTGGGGCTCCAGAGCTACCCCAGGTAGCCTGGCCATACCCCTCCACCCCCCGAGGAAGCATCTCTTGGGGTCACCCAGCCCCCGTAAACATGGGCACGGCCCCTGGTGCCTGTAGCCGTGGAGATATGCACCACCCTCAAAGGACCCTCCCACCTCTTTCCCCTGCTAGAGGGGCAGGCACAGATAGCTTCCCACAGTGCCTTGGCCCTCCAGCCCTGGCTCCCCATAGACATACCTGCATCCAGATGTAAGGGCTGCTCCCACTACCTTGTTTGGCTGTACACTGGACACATGTTGCTCACATGCATATACAGTGTTCCCTGCCTCCAATTGCCCTCCCCCTGCTCACTGCCATCACTACCACCTCCAAGCCACCCAGCAAGGCAGTGGTGGCAGTGAAGAGGAGTCACAGGGCAGCCCTGATACAGTCTCTGGGCAGCTGCAGCAAGAAGCAGCTGACAGCAGTGAAGGGGAAGGGCCACTTCTCCTCTGCACTGAGCAGCATCTTCCTGACCACTGCCACTGCTCAGTGTGGCCAAGTATGTCTGAAGTAGGTACAGGGCTGACCAGGGTCAGGGCTGTGTGTGCAGGTTCCAGCTAGTCTGCAGCATGATTAATGCTTGTCTAAAAAAATTAAGTTATTTTGTTTTTGCGTTAATCACATGTGTTAACTGCCCTACTGTCTTATTGTGATTTGCCCCTGCACTTTCTCTGCACAAAAATTGAGGATGAATATAGAAAATAAGACAGAGTCACTGAATTTAATTTTCCTGGGTTTTTCCAACATGCCTAAATTGCAGATATTACACTTTCCGGTGTTTCTGATTATTTTTATTTGGCAGTCTTGATGGGCAATCTTCTCATCATTACAAGGGTAAATTTCAGGTACCATTTCCATATTCCCCATGTACTTCTTCCTTTTGAACCTCTTCTTTCGAGAATTCTGCTCCATCTCTGTAATTGTCCCCAAATACATGGCCAGTTCTCTAGCCAACACCAAATCCAGATCCGGTTTTTTCAGGGGTGTATAGCAAAACCATTTTTCCTGTTTCTTTTGAAGGCTTAGATTGATATCTAGCCATCTGCAAATTACTCCAATCTTAGGCCTTGAGCATTAGCCTAAGACATTCTAAGATCGTTATGGATAAGGGAGTATGCCAGCAGCTGGCTTCTGGTTCCTGGCTTATGGAAAATTCTTTATTAAGTTCTGTGTACCACATACACCTTCTCTGCACTTTTTAGTATACCAAACATTATCAATCAGTTTTTTTTTCTGTAATAACACCCTGTGACAGGACCTGTGCCCCAAGAGTACCATGACACCCCGTTATGGACACACAGCATCTGCTTATTCTGACACCTTGGGGTGCCCTTGATGTTGCCCAAAGTGTTGGGGAGCTGTGCTGAGGGCCCACAGTGGGTCTAATCCAGTGCAAACTTGTCACTTGGGCAATCATATGTGGCCTTTCTGGTCCATTGATGTCCTCCAGGTTCTGGGTTTATATGCCCTAGAGTCCATCCCCTTTTGGTTAAGTGACTTCCTAAGAAGAACAGGGGTTTATCCTTTTACCTAAGGGGCAGTCTGCCCCTCCCTGCTGCAGTTAGCTGCCTGGAAATATGCACCATTTGTGTGATTTATCACTTTTCAGCTAGCCTTGGCTCAGCTACCTGCCTACACAGCAAGGCTAGCCTGTTGTTCCTTCTCCTTTAACAGAGGCCTTTGACTTCCTGCCCCCCCCCCCCCATCTTCCTGCCCCCATTGCTAAAACTCTTGTTCTGAGACTGAAATCACAAATATGTAATTGTTGGATTTTAATAGCTTTAAATTTAACCTACTTGGTCTCTCTTACTCTATCTTATGTCTACATCTTCTCCATGGTCTAAGAATGTGGACATAAGGTTACATTTATATCAATGTTTTTCATGTATACTAATGCACTGGTACCAAACATAAGTAAATAAGTAAAGTAACTACAGTCAGGTGGGGCAAACAAGTGAGGATGATACTAATTCCGTAATAGACATGAAGCCAAATCCAAATACACTATCCCATCAAGTATTGATAATAGCTGTGTTCTATTATGTCATGCCACTGTTAATAAATGTCTTCATCTACAGCTTAAGAAATGATATTATAAAAGTGACTTTAAGAAAAATGCTAGGTAAGTAGTCAGGGTACCCCCCCCCCCCCAAAAAAGTATCTCTTTTACTAAAGCGTTCATAAAAATAAAGTGCAATAAAGTAACATGATTATTCTTTCAGTGAGTTTTAAAAAAAATGTATATTATACTAAAAGCAAACTATGAAGAGCAGGAAAAGAAAAAGCATAATTGTATTCTAGAAATGTTCTTAATGCACAGTTAGTGGATGTTACAAGGATATTTAGGAAAGTTAGTGCACAGATCTGATTTACAATGGGCTTCCAGCAACTGGTGACAGACTTTCAAAGATATTTAGGTTCCTAACAGTTCATATAGGCTCTTATAGGGATTAATAAAAAACACTTGAGCATCTTAAATGCTTAAATCTGATTTGAATTTGAAGGGTGCTAGGTAAACTGGAAATCCTAGCATTCAAACCCCAGGCTTCAGGGAAGGACCAAAGACAAGACCCAGTCCTAGGATTGCCAACCCAAGAACTGGGGTTCCTGCCCTCCCTCCCCCCACTGATGATCTGCAAACGCTTTACTGAAAACTAAACTTTTTTCACTAACACATGTTTTTACTGTCAGTAAAAAATGTTGTTGGGTTGGCAACTCTACATGGTTTTATACTGTGCTGCCCCCCTGCCCAAGTGTCCCTTATTCACTCCCATACTTTGAAATTCCTAACTGCACCCTATACTGTTGCCCACATCCAAGACACGCCCCCCCCCCCCCCCAGTTTTACCTTCACTGGCCTTACCTTCCCATTACAGCATGGACTCCCACCCTCTGCTTCTCCCTCCACCATCCTCCCCTACCTCCTGCCCCAGTTCCATCCCTGTGTTGCTTGTCCTAGGCTGCAGGGCCCTGCATAGGTACTGCTGGCATTGGATTTATGACCCATATGCCTTGTTTCATGTGGACCCAAACCCTCAGACCAACCACTGCTTCTCCATTTGATAATAGGCAAGTTGTATTTATATACAGTGATAGAAAATAAAAACAATGCAAGCAAGGCAAACAAAAGTAACCCACCCAGTTCTATATCTACCAATCCTAGAGCTGTCATGTACTGGTCAAACTACATCTGACCAGTATGTAAGTTTAATCCTGAGGTTCTTTCTTGAATGTCAGATGTCAGCACCCTGGAGGTCGAGGGCTGAGACCCCCACCCCACTCCGGCGGGGTGGGTAAGATGGACTAGCGGTATGCCCTCTGTTCATGGTGGTCTTGGTTTCCCCTCTCAGGGCCCCTTGGCTGCTATGAAATCTCTCCTTTTGTATCCTTTTCCTCCTCTGATCACTCTTCATTCCTGGGCATTTTTGATTGGTTTCCCTGTGGTCGTTGTACTGTTCATGTTCTGTCCTGTCAGCATATTCCTTTGTTCCAGCAAACCCATCACATGCACACACTCTGATATTGAGCACTGTGGCCTAATAGTACCTTATCTCATGTTATGGAACAGTGTGTTACATGTATTCCTTTTCCCAGCCTGTGTATGCCTCCTTGTCTATTGGCCTCAGATTTGCTGTTTTCTGGTTCCAGACAGAGTAGGCCTTGAAGGTAACTTTGTCACAATCAAGCTTTTAGAAACGAATTAACCTATGCCATCCCCTAAACCATTGTTTGAAGGTGCATCTACTTTATCTACAAGCCAGCTCTCAAAAACAAACCTCTAAAAATCATTTTCTAGCCATTAGATACCTTCAGGATGAGCATTGAGAAGGCCCTGGGATATAACTAAAATGAATTATGGAGGCTCTAGCAGACCAGCAAACTCTGCAAGACAGTTTACTGCAGTACTCTAAGAAGAATTCCAATTTAGACACCAGGTAGTGCTGCTCTCCTCTCTCTGTCCAAAGATACTTGAATTCACATGGATCTTGAAATGAGTTGAGTCTTAAGGGTGGCTCATGGGTTTGTTTATGGACATCACAAGTAAGTGTTTTTAGGCCAGTTTTTATGGACCATCTATACATTTACAGTTGGCAACTCTGACCAATCCTTTCATGAATTAGAGCTGAGATTTTCATAGAATCCGATGGGAGTTAAATGCCCAAATCCTAATTAATTTTCATTCAGTAAGTCAGGAATATTTCCTGTTCTTGCCTATACCATCTGTGTAACTGTAAACAAGTCATTAGGGCCAAATTTTCAAAGCCATTTAGGAGAAATGGGTTCCTAATGTAGCAACTAAAGTAATACCCACAATGTTGATTGGACTCTATATCAGTTGGAAAGACAAACATTTTGAGGTATCCAGACCTTCAGAGAGATTGCAATCATCCCAAAGTTTAGTTTTTTAAAAAGGTAATGTTTTATCTAAAATAAACAAAATAAAATCTTCACAATGATTTGTTTATCATTTTCCTCAGAGCTTCTTTAACATCCTTGTTCCTCAAGCTGTATATGATGGGGTTAAACATTGGTGTCACTATAGTGTAGAGAAGACTTAGCCCTTTCTTAAAACCAGGAGACCAGTTGGATGATGGTGCAACATACATGATAATAAGTGTCCCATAGAATAGGGTGACAACAGTAAGGTGAGAGGAGCAAGTAGAAAAGGTCTTTTGCCTCCCACTGCTGGAGGGGATCCTCAGGACTGTAGAGAGGATGGATATATAAGATGCTGCTGTTAACAGAAATGGTATGAGAGTAACAATGAGGGCTATGAAGAATAAGACCTTGCCAATCCACTCAGTATCAGTGCAGGCCAGTTTCAACAGCAGTGCTGAGTCACAGAAAAAATGATCTACTACTTGGGAACCACAGAAAAGTACCTTGGAGACTAGGTATAAAACCACACCAATGCTTATAAAAGTGCCAAGCCATGTACCAATGGCAAGCTGGATACACACCAAGTGGTTCATGAGGATGGTGTAGTGAAGTGGGTAGCATATTGCTAAGTATCTATCATAAGCCATTTCTGCTAAAAGGAAACACTCTGTAGCTCCAAGGGACCCAAAAAAATAAGCCTGGAGTAAGCATCCATTGATGGAAAAGTGTTTCCCTTCCATCAAAAAGCCTGAGATCATAGCAGGGATGATGTTTGTTGTATAGCATGTCTCTAAGCAGGACAGGTTAGCCAAGAAGAAATACATGGGGGTGTGGAGCTGTGGCTCTGTCACAATTATTATTACAATGAGGATATTCCCAACCACTGTCAAAATGTAGATCATGGAAAATGCCATGGACAGAAGCAGGATCTGTGGTGGATGGAGGTTCCTGAATCCAAGCAGAGTGATCTCGAAGATTAGAGTCTTATTGGTTCTGCCTAAAGTTTCCATAAGCAGTGCCTACACAGAAGCAAATCATCCACACATTAAGTGATCAAAAGAATGTTAGAGAGGGGCACAACTCTAATGAGCAATTAGTGGATGGCATAGCATGTCTCTATGAATAGGTCTTTCCATGGTTTGAGACTGGAAATGTTTAAGGGGTCTGAGAGACTTAGGTGTTCAACACCCATTGAAAGTCAATGGTGCCTTAAGAGATGAATGTAAACTGATTTAGCTAAACTTTTGAAAGCTGTGTGTGCATATTTTTAAGAGTGGCTTCTTTGATCTTACTTTAAGTAAACTGGAAAGGACTTAAGATACAAAGAACATTCTCTTAATCAGAAATAAATGTATCTATACACATTTGTTAAGGTGGGATTTTTAAAAGGACCTAAGTAATTTAGAAGAATAATTTATCTTGACTTCCACTCAAAGTGTTTGTAAACCTAAGTAACCTGGAAAGCTCCACAGTAATAATTTCCCTCACCACCACTTTGCTTCTTTTTTTATACATGCTGAGGTCACCTTATAGAGAGACTTTGAAAACATCCTAAAGCAAATTAAATCACGATAAAAAACAACAATGAACAAACATTGAGGCTTTTAAAAAAAGTGAACAAAGGATGGTTTAAAAAAAAACAAACAAAAAAAAAAGGTTTTCATAAAAAATGCCTGTGCTTGTGGAATTTTTCTTAGATTTTTTTTTCAAGCTAAAATAACCCTTTTCAGTTTCTTGCAATGGGTAAATTAATCCCTCTTGTTTGTAAAAGGCAAACAATCAGTTTTGGTTCTTAATCCTCCATCCCGAGAAGTCATTTGTGGTGGTTTTTACCAAGTGGAATGGATATTTTAAGAAACCCAAAACTTTGTAGACAAACATGTCTAGATCCAATTTTATTTATTAAGCGTGTAAAAACAAACAACCCAGGTAATACAAAAAAAAGTAGCTAGTTCTTCATCTTACTCATTTTTTATGACTTAATCTAAATGCTAAGTTGATAGCATGTTAAAAAATTGGATGCATTAAGGCATTTTCAAGGGCTTGAACAGTGGGATGAAATCTGACTTGTGGTCTAAAACCCATTTAGGCACTATAGAGGTGGAATAAAATCTGGTCTATAAGGTCAGTGTCAGAAGAGATCATTAGACCACATAGTCTGCCCTACTGTATGTCATAAGCCATGCTTTTTCATGAAGCTGTCTCACTGTTGAGCTGAATGCTGATTTGCATTTGATTTAAGCATATATTCCAGTAAAACATTAGAAGAAACAGAAAACTTTTCTTTAAAGCAATGCAAAATCATCAAATGAAACTGCCATAAGATATGGCCTAAGCAAAGAATGTATTGGGGTCATTTCACTAGGAATAGACACTTATAAGAACAGTAAGAATACCCATAATGCTGGTGCTCACAATTAAACATTCATATGGAATATTAATCTTTCTGCTTCAGGATTACAGCTGTACAGAAAAAATCATTGACCAAAGTTGGAAAGAAACTTTGTAGGCATGATAATTCATAATATGAGGTTTCACGTGCTTTCCTGTTAAGCATCTGGGTAGAATATTCATAGGCACTCCTTGGAAATACTTGGAAGCTCAGTACCTACCTCCTTCAGACAGTATTACAAAAAATATATATTTTCTTTTTAACGAGATAGTTAGCCTGAAGGAAGGCAGAAGGCAGAGTAGAGTTGCACCGTATAGACTAGCTAAATCATAGATGCATACGTTTTTATGAGCCCAAGATCTCTTTATCAGGTACTGGTTAATGTTACACATAAGGATTTGTGCTTGCTTCTGTTTCATAGAACTTCCTTTTCTTGACACTAGATTCAGAAGACAGGTATAGACAGAAATAAACTGACAAACTGATTAAAATTAATGAAAATGTACATATTACCTTTATATTACACATATCCTGACTGGATAAAGGTGGACTTTCTTTCATGTACATCTCTTATCTAGTAATTAGTAACTTTCTTGAGCATAGGCAGGCATCCATTTCTTCAATTAACCTTCCTTCTCATTAATATTCTTACCATCTCTGAAAATATTAGTTAAAAATATTTCTCTACTCTAAGATTTTTTTAATGGTTTCTTTACAGAATAAAAAAGAACATTCATCTTCCTTTATAATTGCATTTTGGTTGTGTTAGCTCCATGCTATATATGAAAACACTAGGATATTGGTTGGGCATCAACAATGTTGATCTCACCTAATACCAACAAGACTCCCCTAGGCTAAGATTTTCAATGCCACCTGAGGACCCTGGACACCCTGAACATTAGAAATTAATAGGGTTTGGGGATCTAAATCCTCTAGGCAGCTTTCAAAATCTCTCTAGCAATACATCTCCACTGACAATTTGAAAATTATTCTAGTTTTGTAAAACATTATACAAGGGAGACTAAGAGTGAATGGAAACTTTGATATCATGATCAGTTAATTGGTGTGAAATTTCCAAAGGAAAATAGTTAAACTAGGCACCCTGCTCTCATTGGATTTCAGTGAAGCTGTGGGCCAGAATCCCTCAGGCACCTTCCATTATGGTCAGAAAAAGAGAAGGCTAGTCTAAAAAGCTCAGTAAGACCCATTCATTGAAATTGTTTTTACTGTTTCCTTTTATGGGTGGGTTTGGGTTTTTTGGGGGGTTTTGTAAATTACAGTCTTAGTTACCCGAAGTCAAGTTTTCAGTACAGCTGTGAACTGAAATAGAGCTGAAACCTCCCTAACACTCAGGTTGATGTTCAATCATTTGATAATCCCTACCACATCTCCCTGCAGCTCATCTGGAATACAGGAATGGTGTGAGACTACTGCTGCTGCCACCACCACCAGGAAGTGTTGTGATGGCTCCCCTCCCAATGCCCCCCACCTTCACTTCAAGAGATCTTCTCTCAAAAACTTATTCTAAGCTTGTTCTCCAAAGGCACTGCCATCCAGATCCCCCCACATCAGATCACCTCAGCAACACAACACTAGCTTCTCCAGCCATTGTATATCCAACTAAACCCTGGACACCTTCACCTAGCTCCGCACCCACTACCTAGCAAGTCTCCTACCTGGGATGTCCCAGGTACAGCATACCAGTTTCCCCTCAGCCACTCATAACATACTCACTCCTCCAAATACCTTCTTCCCTAGACACATAAGTCCCTTTAATCACCCCACCTCTTATCTCCCCTTTCTGGATGCCTTCAGCTAACTTCCTACCAACAGTACTCCACCTTAAGTTGCTCAAAGCCATCTCCATTTTAGATACCACAGCTCATGTCCCCTCCCCACCAAGAACACCTCTAGAGACATTTAGTCATACAGCAGCCAACTCCAGACAGTTTCTCATCAATCTTAATGTTGTGCCCAACTTCCCTTGATTTCCCTTTAGCCCTGTGTAACAGGTATCCGTTCTGGGCCGAGCAAAAATGTGACCCACCCACCTGTTCTTGAGGCAACCTCCCGCCTTCTCTCCTGCCACACCTTGCTGTTAATTAATTTATGTTAATTAGCAGGAGGCTGCCATTGTACTGCCCCGTTGCCAGGGGGCGCTATCTGCGGCTCCGTTTCTTCCCCTACACTGCAGTCCTCACCTCGCCAATGGAATAGCTGTTATGTCTCAGCCTTATCAGAATCAGGCCCCCTCTTTGGGCCTTCTCACGTGTTGCCCCCTCCTCTAGGGCTCACCACGCCCACTCTGGGCCTCCTCAACGGTGCCCCTCTCTGGGGCTCGCCACGCCCACTCTGGGGCTCCCTCTCTGGGGCCAGGGTCTATGTACCCTGTACACTGCACCCCTATGGGCACTGGGGTCCCCACACTACTGTGGGTCCCCTATGAGGCCTCCTCCAACCCCTAATAGCCTCACCCAAACCACTGGTGCTAACAACAACAAAGCAAAACATGAGCCCCTAGGCTATAACTTAAACATAAGCCCTCTGGCTATAACAACATTGCTCAACTCAGGTCAAACTGTACCTGCAGTTAGGCTTCTCCTCGCATCGTGGCATAGGGAACTCCTGGCTGCTGGCAAGGAACTCCCTCTGGCCTCCTGTCTGTATTTTATATAGGAGCCAGGCCCTGCCCCTTTCAGTCAGCTGACCTCCTGGTTGCCCTGGCAACCCCCAGCTGGGCTCCTTATTCCTTGCTAGGGCTCCTTCCCTGGCAGTTTTCCCCTCTCTAGGAACAGGGCACCTCCATGCTCTGTGACACCCTGGTACTTTGGAACAGGGTATGGCAATGAAACAGCAGTGAGCTATGTTATCTTGCTGAGGGAGCTGGGGCGGGGGAGAGGTGTCAAATGACCATATTCCTTTTAAACTATTTAAATTGGCCCAAACATGCTAAGGAGTGAAAAACATATAGTACTGTTGAATCAACAGTATGTGAGACCAGAACAAAAATATTGGTACCTTTTACTGGGATTTTCATCTTTCAAAAGTTTGAAGTACAGTAAGGTTGAGCATTTTCCCTCACAAACTATGATGCTATCATCTGTCTTAGATACCATGAGGGATAGGCCACTGACAGAACAGTCCTCTTGAATTCCTAAAATGAAAGACTCTCAGCTTTGTTAAAAACAGCACCTTCTGTATTCTACCCTTGACCTGAGGGCAGAGGGAGGTAGAAGGTGAATCCTGGGACAGCAGGTGAGACAGGGTGGATCCCCAAGATCTGGCTCTGAGATGGGAAGGAACCTCGGCCATGCTCTACTGAGCTGCGAGACTGCAGCTGAAAGGATGACACCGAGAGGCGTGGTGGGAGTGACGGGAGAGCTCCACCTGAGATAAGCATGCCACGGGAGAAGCGGGTGCTACTAGCAGGTTCCAGCAGATGCTGGGGATTTTTTCTTTCTTTCTCTTTAGTTAAATGGTAACTGAGATAAGTGGGACTATCAGTGGGTCTGCAGAGTGAGGGTGTCAGAGGGGCTACGATTCCACCCAAAACTCTTAAAGGGACAGTATTAAAGCTGCAGACTGCAGCTGGAGCCCAGCAAAAAGGGTGGTACAAATTGTCAGAGAAGCCACAGGTTGAAAGACTGAGAGAAGGGAATAAACCCCAGGATTAAAAACCCTAGAAAGGGCTCTTCTGTTTTTTTTAACTATTTAATTTACAATTCTGGGTGGGACACCTTGAGAGTAGGACACATCAGGCCCAACCATGACCACATGCAAAACTTACCTGATGCAGGTGGAAGTCAGAGGGTCTGTTTTCTTCTGGCTCAGAGAGACATGCACAGATAAAGCCTAGAATGAAAAAAAAATAAAGTTATCTCACTTAAAGTCTATGATTTCAGTTGGTGACGGAACATCTAGGACACGGGGTGTGGGGGAGGTTGGAGCCCTGGAAGAAATCCCAGCAGAAGTTGCCAGTGGCAAACTATGGTAGGACACAAAAAACACTTCATGACTAATAACGTCAAAGAAATTTAAAGATGTGGCAGGCGGGAGTCGGAACGTACCGTAGCGAAGCAGCACCGAGCAATAAGAGTAAGAAGTGATTAGACCAAGGAATATCCAAGATGGCTTAGATTTATGTTAGACCTGAGGTAACACCCTCACACAGCCCTTTTTTTAAAGAAAGGGCTTTCAAAAGCTCTGTCCCACCCAGAGATTTAAAAAGCTCCCTCAAGATGCCCTGAGTATGCTCTTAACAAGCCCACTAAATTTAGGCACCCAAAGGCACCACAATGTTATTTTGGTATATGGAAGGACCTTATTATGTTGATGAATTTAAATACTTCAATTTTGTAATCTGGTAGAGATTAGGATTCCACAAATCACACTGGCATTTTAGACTCCCAGGCCTCTGGTTCAGTGTTCCTCTCCATTTTCCACAGAGGATATCACAAATGACAGAAATTAGAAATGAAAAATCTTGCTGGGTCATTTGTTCATGTCCATCTGTACTTGTTAGCTGGTCCACTACAACTTGCTCTGGATTAGTAGCCAAATCCTGTTTATAGTGCAACACTCATTGGGAAAATACTTGGAAAGTACCCTCCGGAGCATAACGATACCGTGTGGGAACTCCTTAAAGCACAGCTGTCTCCTACAGCTGCCTTCTTCCAAGTCCTAACTAGGGAATGTTGTGACAGGGTATCAAGAAGTGGAAAAAACTTAGACCAGCCAGCATATTGCTCTCATCTGTTACTGAGTTTGAAGCAGGAACAGAGTAATTCAGAAGCTTGACAGACCATTATTTTGTGCCCTGAATACCATTGCACAAAAACTGGGAGCATTACATTTTCCTGTGTCTGGTGCACACTGGTCTTTAGGTTAAACTCTCAGTTGCTAACTAACCAGTGGTCCCCTTCACTGTATTTACCATTACCCTGTGCATAATCATTCTTTATACTGTATTTGCCTACCCCTCTTGTCAATAACACAGAAAGAGATTAAAAGCATAATTTATTCATAACCTTTCAAGAAAGATTTTCCTTTGAAGGGTTTTTCTTAGGGCAGATTTAACCTCTTGGTTTCTTAGGGTGTAGATTACAGGGTTCAGAACAGGAGTGATCACACTGTAGATAAGGATGATAGCCATGTCCCATTTAGGAGAATTTCCTGAAGAAGGAGGTACATAGGTCAAAATGGCTGCCCCATAGAAAAGAGACACCACTGTGAGGTGAGAAGCACAGGTGGAGAAGGCTTTTCTCCTGCTTTCCTGAGAATGTACCTTCACGAGGAGGAAGGAGATGATGTAGAGGTAAGAGAGGAATGTGAGGCAAAAGGGACCCACCACAATGCCTCCAGTGATAATGTTCAGAAGGCTCAGGTTGAGGTGGGTGCTACCACAAGCCAAGCTCAGCAGGGGCTTGATGTCACAGAAAAAATGGTGGATGTGATTGGGACCACAGAAGTCCAGTTGAGAGGTCATAACTGAGTGTATCAGGGCATGCAGGAAGCCAGTGGTCCAAGTAACTACTGCCAGCAGAAGGCAGGTTTTTTGGCTCATGACAAGCATGTAGCGTAGAGGGTTGCAGATAGCCACATAACGGTCATAAGCCATGACAGCCAACAGCACAGCCTCACTGCTGCCCAGGAAGTGGAAAAAATGGAGCTGAGCCAGGCAACCAGTGAAAGAAATGCCCCAGTCCCCTGAAATGAAGCCAGTCAGCATCTTGGGCACAGTGACTGAAGAATAGAAGATATCCAAGCAGGAGAGGTTGCCTAGGAAGAAGTACATGGGGGTGTGAAGTCGGGGTTCAGTTCTTGCCACTGTCACAATGACACCATTCCCCAGAAGACTGGCTATGTAGAGTAGTAGGAAGAGAGCAAAAAGAAAACACTGCAGTCCCTGGAGATCAGTTAGGCCCAAGAGGATAAACTCATTCACCACTGTCTGGTTTTGCATCACTGTGAAAGGAAGAAAAAAAAAGGAGAGTAATTTTTTCCAAATGAAAACTGGAGATCCAAACCATTTGGAAGTTCAGTAATTCACCCTAAATGGATATAATCTCATTGCATTATCTTTCCTACCTATCATATTAGCATCCACCCTACATACTCTTCTACCCTTCCATTGACTGCTGTGTGTTCACCTCTATCCAGCTATTTATTATCCAGCTCTTACCATGCATTTCCATCCGTCAATCTATAGAATCATATTTTCTTGCATATAATATGCCCCCAAATAAAATGCATAGCTTGTATTTGTGAGGTGGAATATAGAATAAAACTTTTTTTCAGAGCCATGTCTGATTATGTGACATACAATGAATCTTCCTGGAAACACAGAGTATCTAGGAAGCTCCCTGAAGACTGCCTCCTGAGATCCCACATTTCTTGGACACTATGTTCCCAGGAGATCTTATTCTGTCACCCAAGGTTAGGCCCCAGATTCTTGCAAGGTTAGCAGCAAGACTGTTAGTTCTTTACTGTAAGTAGCTCTTTATATTAGTTCATGTAAAGAAATCTTTCCATATTACAAGCCTGAGCAAGGTGTTACTAACAGATTACTTTCTGCCACAAGTACAAGCCTCAGGGTCACCCAATAACCATGGCTATGAGTGGATTAATGCAACACCCTAGTATTCTAACAACCATCTTCACACATGCCTGTCAGGTACAGTTACTCCAGGTGTTCTTCCTTTCCAGGTAAGAAAATATCTTCCCTGCTTAAAACACACACCACAATTTGGGGAGGAAGGGGACTGATTTTGGGGAGGAAAGATGCATGTTGCATATGAGAAATATAGTGTTGTAGAAGGATCCTAATCACCATGACTGCTTACTGGGAGCACAATGAAAGGCAAACATTTCAAAACAGCAAATACTTTTTCTAACCCAATGTCCGCAACACAGCAGGGAGTACCTGAGACTTCCGAAACAGTTAGGAATGTAAGTTAATTCAATTATTTGCCTCTCTCTACTAGGTCCTATAAAGGGTATAAAGGCAGGCCAGTATTGGTAGAATATTGCTCTAGATTCAGAAGTCTAAATTTAGGATTCTATCTTTATATGGACAGATGGCTGCCTTCAGGTGACCTAGGTAGCAACTGGTCATTTGAGTTAGGGATTCAAAGGTGGTCAAATGTGATCCTTACCATATTGCTCTCGTGTCCTCTTAGCTATAGAAGCTATAACATGTCTTTTAGCCCATTGTGTCCTCTAAGTTAATATATGTTAATGAAAGCCCCAATTTCTCAGTATGATTTCGTCTGTCTCTCTGGTGCATTTTTGAGGAAAATCTGAATGGCAAAGCTGCTCCTTACAAGTCCTCCACAGCTCTTAGAAAAACCTAGCCTGCATGAAGCCTGCTTTCAAGATTCTATCCAGACAAATAATTTTGGACAGGGAGTCTATGATACAGAGTAGATGTGTCTAAAAAGGGGCCGTATTCAATTAGATTCAGATTTTTCCTAAATCAGGGACAGTGATTCGATTTGTTGATTTGGATCTCTGTCCCAATTCAATTCAGCTGAATCTCAAACTGAAGATTCGATGCTGATTCAGTGAATCAATGATTTGGCCATAGACACAGCTTTAAATGTTTTTCCTATATACCTCAACATACCAGGCATGGCTCATGAATGCTGCAATGGTGGGGTGGATGGTGCATCCCACAGGAGTGTGGGGAGGCCCCCCGCGTGCTCAGCAGTGGACCCAGAAGTGGACCAGAAAAACTTCTGGTTCATTCCAGGTCTGCTTCCAAGCACAGGGGGACCCCCTTTTGCCCCCCCCCCCCCATCTTGGCAAACAGCTGTGGGGAGACCCTGGGTGCCCCCCCCAGATCCAGGAGGCACCAGTCGTGGAGTCGGGAAGCAGGGGCAGAGGGTCCCCCACACACTCCCCGGCAGACCTGGAAGTGGAATGGAAGTGCTTCTGATCCACTTCCGGGTCTGCTGCCGAGTGCACCGAGAACTACCTCCCCTCCCCCCACTCTCATAAAATGCTCCATTCGCCCCACTATCTCAGTGTTCATGAGCCACCTGGTACCTTGAGGTATATAGAAAAAACATTTAAAGCTGTGGCTATTTCCAAATCATCGAATCTCTCTGAATTTCTCTGAATCAATTCAGAGGGCTCCAATTCAATTCAGAAAGATTAAAGGGTCTCCTGATTCAATTCGGATTTGGAGCTTCAGCCTCCAAATCAGGTTGAATCAAATCAGCAACCGAAGCTTTGCACAGCCCTAATACAGAGCATGTTTTTGCTGCAGCACTGCAGGGATCCCACTGGAAATCAGAACTGAACTTCAGTTCCTTTCCAGCTTCTGACCTGCTGTGTGAATGTAGGCTTGATATTTTTTCTCCATAAGCTCTTCCATATGCTTCTGTATGCCCTCTCAAGCAGTCTTGTGTTTTTGTTATGGCAAGGGCTGTATTCCTGTATGTATAAGTAAATTGCCTACTGTCTTGAATTTCCAGCTGTGCTTGCGATCAGTAGGTGATTACATACTAGAAATACTCACCTGACTCTCTGTTGAGTGCCAAAGCCATTAAAACAGGAGGACCTTACAGAGAGAAAGAATGGAGTCTTTGATTCCTTTAGCCACATTGCATCACCTGAGGCAGCATTTTTTCCAGAAGCCACACACTAGGAACCTGCTATGGAGTGCCAAGAAAGCAGTCATTCTTGAGGAAATGAGTGATGCTTCAAAGTGCCCCACAGGTAAACCATTCCTACTACCTGCTTACAAAGGGAAAAATGTCCCTGGGCTGACTGAATTCTTGTTCCTAACTACTTGTTCCTAACAAGACAAGAGCTGTTGTGATGGTCACCAGCTTGATCACAACAAGAAGAGTGAACCAGAGACTTCAAAAGATAAGAGCCAAGATCAGAGCTAAAGCAAATGGTTTCTCTAGATTAGACACCAGTGGGAATCAAAAATACACGGGGACAACAAAATGTATCTGAAAGATTCTTTTGCCAGTATATGTTAACCTTTCTTTTCCAATATGTGCTGCAGTGGACTAACTGTGATTTATCAAACCATTCAAAATGTGAGCTCTTTAGCTACGGCTGTGTAGTTCAGTGGTTAATGGAATAGAAGGGCACTCAACAAAAATTATTGTTCTAGTTGTGGCTCTGATATTAGTTTGCGAATGTGATTTCTCAGGTAGCCTCAGTTTCCCTACCGGGGGGGGGGGGGGGTAGAGGGCAGGGAGGGGAATATTTACCAACTTCCCTGCTTTATAACTAGTTTTGAGATCAACTGAAGTGAAATGCTACATAAGACTTGAGTAGTACTGTAAACTCACAACATTTCTTAGGAGACCAGATGAATCCAGAGATAAATTAATTTTGAAAAAAAAGAAATACTTTTGCAGCAAAATGCCTCTTGGTAGCCATTACCAAGATTACTCACTAACCATACTGCTTAGTAAAAGCAAACCCTTGCAACTTTCTAGCCAGACACCTTCTTCTATATTAAAGCATAACCAACTGAAATATGTAGCCAGAGAAAGCATGGGGAAATTAATAAAATATAAAAATCTAAAGCAAAAATTAAGCCTATCTCAAAAAGCAGACTCACTCAGAACAAAGCACAGTGCAAAGGATTTGTGAAATCCACCATTTTTTTATGGAAGATACTAATTTATTGTGGTTGTTGGTAGCAAGAGAGAGATTAGATGGAAAGTATTATGCTACTTCTAATGCCATCGAGGCTAGAATAAGGTAATACAGGTTGGCAATATATATGCATATGCATTGCCATCCATGCATGGAGGATCACACGTCCAGGAATAGAATGCCAATCTTTGCCTAATTGGTATTTTTGGAACTTAGACAACCATGTAATTATCAGAAAACAACATCAATTGTGATGTGTTATTAATGTAATTATTAATGTAATATAATACTACATAATAATGATATATGTAATGTAATATATATGTACATAATCATATATGTAATGATATAATGATTAATGTAATAATACAGAATAATAATATATAATTTAATATAATAACACATAATAATACATAATAATAATTAATGTAATATTAATGCATTAATTATTAATATAATTATCAGAAAGCAACACTAATTGTAATGTGTAATTGTAATGCGAGAAATCAACACCAATTGTCCTACTTACATTTATAAATTCTGAAGACCATACTTCTAGCCCCTACCTGTTTCTGGCCAATCTTCCCTTGGGTAAAAAAAATTATAAATAAAAAGTAAAAATGATGGAAAGCAAAAGTCAAATGACTGGGAAAATGTCAGGGAGTTCTATCTTCTTAGACAGGAAGCAAGGGACAAATGTGGGTTGTTCTGAAATGCATGCAGGACCCTGCAACAAAGAATACTTTTTATCTGCTTCTCCCTATATTTAAATATTCAGGTTCTCATCTGAGAGGACCAATTTCCTTTGTTCTGAAAGCTCTTGAGAGCCAGAGCCCATGAACCCCTAGAGACTTCTTTGTATGTAAACAAAAAAGCCTTAGCTTCCTAAAAAAGCCTTAGCTCCCTAAAGAGATGATCATCATACAGACAGAGCTAGAAGATGAATAGAGTTATTACAGATCTCCAGTTTATTTTACTATTGTCTCATTGCTTCCTTTTGCTCATCCATCTCTTAGTATATCCCTTTGCAGTCTCCTGTGTGATATTTAAAATACAAGTTCTTTAGAGCAGGGACGATATTTTTGTTCTTGGTTTGTTCAGTGCCTAGCACTATGGGGTCCTGTTCAACAATTGGGGCCTTTAGATACTATTGCAATACAACAAATAAATAAACATATTAACACATATTAACTAGTAAGTAAAAACTTCTGTGATTTGTCTGTTCTTATTTATGTAATCAATTTAGTCCTGAACCAGAAGCCACTGAAGAAAATAGCAGAATTTTTTTACTGACTTCAGTGAATTTTTAATCAGGTCCCTTATCTGCTGGCCTAGAGCTTTCAGGAAGGAATATGGCTAGATATGTGTAACCCCTACCCCTGGGTTTTGAAGGGTTAAGCAGTAAGGGCCAGGTGTGCTCGAAACCCAGAAAAAACAGATCCAGGTAGCTGAGCTGAGCTATAGTTCCCAACCTGCGTTTGGAGCTGGCACAAAGTTGCTATCAGTCAATAGGAGAGGGAGTGGGCAGGGCTACCAAAAGCCCATGAAAAATTATAAAAGGGGATAATGGTTTGAACTACATCCTCCAATCTGCTTTGAGGGCTACAAGGAAGAGAGGTGGGAAAAAGCTGTTGCAATGTGGGGGCCTTTGTGCTCCAAGCCAGCTTGAAGGGACAAGGGGACATTTTGCTCCCCAATAGGCTCTAAGAACCATTGAAACAGGCCCCAGGCAGATTGTGGAGGAGCCTAGTCTGAATGCAGCTGGGAGAAGGATTGACTTCCCCACAGAGGAGAAGCAAAACAGAGAATAAAACTGACTGCTACTACAGAACTGGACCTGAGGGAGTTATATTTAAAAGGCTGCAGAAGTTAGTGTGGCCAACAGTACTGTAGCAAGGGAAGGGCGACAGCACAACCACCCTGGGCACTGAAGCGAAGGGGCGACAATAGGTGCTGCTCACCTGGGATGGAGCACGGGACAGAGCCATGAGCAGCTCATTTTGGGGGCTCAATGTTGCTTTGGAGACTGTGATTACAGTTCATTCTTCTTTCCTGATTATCATTAATTTTACTCTGTGGAGACTGAGACTGTCAAAAGGGACTTATTTGGAAACATAAATCTGGGATATTAATGGAGATTGGGATGCTAACTCTCATAGATCCCTTTGAAAACACTAGCCACAACTGCTTGAAACACCCCTTTTCTAGGTCTGATATTCAGTGTCATTTCCTACCCTGCTCCCAGCTGTCAAGAGGATGTGGACAGGTTCATAGGTTCATAGGTTTATTATATGTAAAACATGAAGAAATTTCTCTCACCTGTTCAGTTCTGGTAAAACTTATAAAACTACATCCAGTTTGGGGTGCCACCCTTCATGAGAAAAAGAACAAATTCTGGAGAAGCAAGGGAGAACAGCAAAAATAATTAGAGGATTAGAAAATGTGATCTAGGAGGAAAAGTTGAAAGAATTCAGTTTGCTTTCGTTTGGAGAAGACAGATTGAGGGGAGACATGATAACAGACTTCAGATAGGTAAAAGATTATCACAAAAAAGATAGAAACAGTCTTTCATATTCAAAAGAGATAGGACATGAAGTAAATCTGGTTTCAGGATAGATTATTTTAGTATTGAACTAGCTCTTTTGACAACTTCCAGTAGCGTGAAGATGGGTGGGCACTGCTTGAGTAGGGGTGACAGAAGAAACCAGGAGCCCTTCACCCTCCCCAACTCTACCTGAGCTTTCTGGCTTTAGCAAGCAGCAGGTTCAGGGCTGCCAACTGTCTGTAAATGTAAGAAAACTCCACAAAAACCAAGCCTAAAAATTCTTGCCTGTAGAGTCCATAAGAAAATTTTGCTTTCTGTAAAAACAGAAGTCACTGGAGATTCAATCAAGTTTGGTGGTCAGCAAGAATCTGGAGGTTCTATTGATGAGCAGATGAAGCACAACATTGCCACCTGGTGTCCTTTCAGGGATTTCTGGCTCTTGGGACTCGTGGTAGCTCCTGCCCCTCCTCCCCACACACCCCCCTGCCCACCCCTCAAGCAATATCCTCTTGCTGCTGCTATGTCTCCTTGGCCTTTATCCAGAAATAGATGCAGGATTTTGCAGAGGGGTGCAGGCTTCACCCCCCTGCTCCAAATGTCTTACCCCCCCACCCCACTAATGGGCAAACCATGCTACAGGAGCCTTTGAAAACTTTTTAAGTCTCAAAAGTAGGTAAGAACCTGCCCCTTCCCCTTCATCCTCATGCCCCCTCCACTCCCCTTCATATCCCTATACCACCTGCCACTGCTGCACTCTCTCCAATGATCAAGGGGCAGAGGAAGATTCAGAGCTGCTGCTGTCCACTGCAGACAGGCTGTGTGGGGTATGGATCATCTGGGGATAGCAACAGCAGCAATGACAGATGGGCGTGTTCCCCTTCCCAGCACCTGCTCCTTAGGGGACTAGGAAGAGAGGAGGAACCAGTGGGAATAAAGCTGGGGCTAAACTGGGGGGGCAGCATGGTGTGGAGTGTGTTTAGGGGTATCTGGGTTTGGGGGTAAGTAGGGAACCCCTGTGGGGAGGGGGGGGGCATTGTATAACCAGCTGCTGCAGTCAAGCAGGGTTGCCAACCCAGGAATTTTGTTTTATTGACCATTTACAAACTTTTTACTAATAAACAAATATTTTCATTATGTTTGGTGTTAAACTCCTACATTTGAATCTGAACCTTGTCCAGTGTTGACAGAAGGGTTTCATTTACATCATGTGAAATATAAGTCAGTTTAAAAAAATGGTTGTCAGGAAAAAGTTTGGAGATTTTTAGTAAAAAAACAAAATGTTTTGGGTTGGTAACCCTGGCAATAGTGGTGAAGCAGTGTGTGTTTCAGTGTAGGGCACTCTAGGAATTGTAGTTCTGTAGAGCAGCAGAGTTCATTGCTGATGTCAGAGATTTTACTTCATTTATCCATGGCAAAAAAATGAAGTGATATCTCTACCCAGCAGCACTGAACTTCTGCTGCCAAGTCTGCATACTGCCCACTGCCAAAGACTCTGGAGCCATAAGGTAATAGGGAAGAAGGAGGTAAGACTACCTTGAGTCTATTCCTGGCCAGTTGAGTCTCTGCCAACTTTTGTTATGTTAGTGCTAGTCTTATGGTACTTGGTGATTCTTTTAAAGCCTCAAAATCATATCCTATTCCACCTAATAGACACCAAAGTAGATTTAGTCACCCAAGTTTGATTTTATTCTACTTTGCTTGAGCCCAGGGGGAAACAAAAAACAAAAAACCTAATTCAAAAGGTAAGGAGGTCCTCCTCTTCCTGCTCATTGTTTTTATGACTTAGTCTTAAAGCTAATATGATGTTCCATTACAAAAGTAAACATCGGGTTTTTTTTCTCCCTCAGGAGCTCAAACATGGTAGACTGGATAATTTTTATGCACTTAAGCTCACTTAGATGACTAATAGATAGAACAGGTCCTTAAGTCCTGGACAAAAGCACATGCAAGTGATTCAGGATTAACCATAAACTGCTTTTCCATGGGGTTTAGGTAATGAAGCTATTTAAATACTTTAGAAAAGTAATATTTACAAATAAAATAATAATAAACTTAGGTTGCTTGCATATCATCTGCACAATATATTCTGAATTTATTTAATGAAGAAGTTGCAATATTGACTACATTTAGAAAAGCAGTCTAGTTTTTCTTGGTAAATTCAGGACAAAAAAGTTAAAATGATTACATGCATCATTTGAACAAATTAAATTATTCATCCAAGTTGGCATTTGCTGCCCTTGTATGTCCTTGATATGAATTTTACAGCTGTAGAATAATCAATGTTCTACTGTCACATACCATGACAATTCAGAACCCAGTGGAATATACTTGGGATATTTCTAGCCCTGTAGCAGGCTGTATTGAGAGACTGTATTAACAGTCTTCAAGATGACCTCATGCTGTCCCTTCCAGACCTACTTTACTATGATCCTACACAAAGTCAAAATTCTGAAGTATTATATCTTATTTATTGAATATTCACCACACAAAAGAAAATAGGGTTGAGAAGTGCAGGCATCACATGCCTCAGGAAAAAAAACCCACGCTGGATATTAAGAAGCAATATACATTACCAAAAAAATGCCAAAAAAAAAAAAAGAGAGAAAAAGTCCAAGTCTAAAATTGCTCCACTTTTGCTAGTGGTATAAGGATGATAAGATAATAGCCCTACATGTCTTGCTTACAGATGGACACACACATTTCTTTTCCTAGTAACCTTCCCTTTACAAAATGGAAAAACCCTCAGAGTAATATTGCAAACAAATTTCTTCTCTTCAAGGTAGCTATAAAATCTTGATTCTGTGCCATAAATTTCCATTTGACAGCTTTACTATATGAGCATTTATAAGCCAACACATCTGTCCATCTAGCTATGTATGTATATGCATATTGAAATGTGTGAATATGTATTCATTATACAAAATCTATCAACTCCAATTATTGATTCTATCCTTATCAGTAGTTATGTTTGTATGTATATATGTATCTATGACTTTGAGTTCTTCCTTACTTGTTACATTTAAATTTTAAAACTCCATAACACAGACACATAAAACTGGAAGAGGGGTTTAGGCCATTAAGTCTTGAATATACAGTATAGTAGCAAATGAGCTATTCATGGATGTGGGAAGATTTGCTGCCCTACATTAAACACAGGTGTTTTTGTTACGGGTTGGTAGATGAAGCCACAAGCTGCTTGATTTCCTCCAAAATCTTCTGTGCATTGTTAGTCACATTCATTTTTGCTACTTTGAGGAGCTCTTGGATGTCTTCCTTTGGGTAGGATGAAGTAAAGGTAGAATATTTCTTTCTGTAGTCAGCAATTTTACCTACAAATAAATAAAAAAATATGTGTGGATAAGTACAAGAGCAAGAAAAATATTATTTTAGCATTCAAGAAAGTGTTGGCCATTTTGGTGGATAAAGAAAGTGTCCTGATTATATTGGACTAATTTTCCAAAAGCAAATTAAAAAAAAAATCAAACAAACAAAATGATATGAAGGACTAAAATTTACATGCCCAAGTAGCCTGTACATATCTGCAAGCTGCCACTTTTAGCACTTACACAACTGGTTTGTATTTCCACTTGTGTTGGAATAGGAGTGTTCTGATATACAAATTAATGCTGGAAGTAAAAAGTGGGGCTGGTAATGGGCCCTCTCATCTTTTATCCCAAAGATAAGAACATTTGTCCACCGAGTGGAAAACAGAGTGTCAACCTATATCTCAGCAATCCACTTTGCCTACCACAACATGGGTTAGACATTAGAAAAAAGCACTCTCCAGTCCTCCTCATGAAGCTGGCCTACTGGACCATCAGAAGGAGATGTTGCATGGAGCTAAAGGTAGTAGGCAGAAGGTGGGGGCTTAGTGAAATAAATACCATTCTGATGACCAGGGACCTTCTGTTCTGGCCTAGCCCTAATGGATTTTCCGAACATGGTACTGGATAAACAGCAGTAGAATAGTTTATACCCCTACAGGGGACAGGCATCTAGAAGCTGGGCCTCCTGCTCTGTGGGCAGATGTTTAACTACTAGGCAAAAAGGTGGTATCAAGCTCCAACTAAACATGGATTTTTTGGTGCATACTGTTACACAGGTGCCTGGGAAGCCACGTGCCTGCACAGCCCATGCACAGCCCGTGCTGGGAGAGAAGACAAAGGGTAAATATTGCTACATAGAATCCAAGCTGTGCATAAATGTCAAAAACTGTGGTAATGTGACTATGAAGGTGTCTCATAGGTCCTCAAGTCTCCTGCTTTAGGCAAAGAAACTGCTCACTTCCTCTTAGACTATTTTTTTTTTTTTTTATATTTTTCTCATGGTAAGTCTCTTCCCCCTTTCTGAAAGTTCTGGTACAGGCAAGGCCGTCCCTGGGGAGGGACGATTCGGGGTGACCACTCCAGGCCCCACCTTTTGAGAGGCCCCATGGAGCTGGGCAGAGCGGCCGTGGAAACTCCACGCTGCCACTGCTTGGTTCATGTCCAGCCACTCACTACCCCCCTTCTTCTGCTGCTGCCACTGCTGATGGCGGTGGCAACTTCTTTGGGTCCAGGGCGTGTGGGATCAGAGTCGAAGCAGGGCCCTGCATGGGTTGATTTGCCCTGGGCCCCACACCCTGATCAGGTCAGCTTTGTGTACAGGCCTGTGCCTAAGATAGGGCATAGCCTGGATGAAAACTGCTTTGGTTGTTCATATCCATCTTGTGTTCCCATGTTCATCCCCACCAGTACTGCTCAGGATATAGCCTGTTAAAGTTAAAAGTGTTGAGGAGATGCTTTAAGAGATATAAAGTAAGTTACCAGAACAGTTGATGTTGTTGAAGAGTGGGAAGTGCATAACAGTAGGCACATTAACACCTGTGAAGATGTAGCAGTCAGATGGGTTATCAGTATCCTTCAGTTTTTCTTCATCGACTTTGGGAAAGGGGATCTTGTTTGCCTGGCAATATTTAACTGTTTTCTTGATGGTCTGTAAAAGAAGGAAAGGGCAACATTTTCCCTTAGGTTAGGTCTGAAAGAAAAGGCAATTTATCCCACACCTTCCTCTAAACACAGCCATAATCATTCTTACTAGATGTATTTGTTTAAAACTCTTTTTAATCATAACCTAATGTAGAAAAATGACAGTTTTCAATCAGGGGACCTCTAAAGGACCTGACTAAGTAGAGAAACCTCTGTAGAAGCCACAAACTCTCATACTGAAGTATTTTATTGTAAACATCTTTGTGTAACAACTAGGGGTGTGAGAAACAGGCCGTATTAAATTCAGAATTGGATTCATTCCAAATTGGGGACAGTGATTTGATTAGTTGATTCAGATCACTGTCCCTGATTCGGAGATTTGGCCACCGATTTGGGCTGAATCTCTGCCGAATTGAATCAGGGACCGAAGCTTCGCAGAGCCTTAGTAGGAACCCAGGCTCACATGCATAAAGAAACTCCGCCTGAGATTTTCTAAACTAACTGAAGGATTTAGAACCCCAACAAAATGAATAGGAAGCTATAATCAAAATGCTCTGGAGAAGTTTGAAGTTCTCAGACTGCTCCAAAGCAGGGGCTGGTTCTAGTCTCAGCACCAAAGTCTAGTTCCCCCTCATTTGAATCTTAGGGGGTGAAGTCACAGATATTAACAATCAGTTTGTTGTTGTGATAGTTGAAGTCATTAAGAGGATAAAATATCATGTGCACTTTATTACTGGGGACAGAATAGCCTGCTGTTTGCTTTGGTCTCTGGGTAACAGTGTTTATCAGAGTTAGGCTAATATTGCAGTTTATTGAGATTTTATTATTCAAACTGGTAGATGTCTGAGTAGGAGCTGCTCAAGGGACATCTCCATTAACTTGAGCCAATCCCTTATGAAAATAGCTCTTGGGTGGAGTTTTAGACAGTGTGTCCATGTTCAAAAATGCGATCCTTGCAGATTTGTCTTTGATGGGTTTGAGAATCTGGCACCCAGAATATGAGTCTGCTGATACTGACAAGTGAGGAAAAGAAGTTAGCTTCCCCTGTGTGGCAGGCCTAACATATAACATTTTTTTCTTTAATTTTGTCATTAAAATCAGGAAGTAACTCCTGCATACCCATGTAACATGCTTGTGAAATCAGAACTTGCTAGTTTTATACAAAGCAAACCTGAACATTATGGGATTTCCTCTGGATCTATGAATTCCCAAAGTAAATGCAGGGATGGGTTATCTTTGTTGGACTTGCTCATACCTTCTTACTCCAAACCCAAATGAACTCATAGCTCCTGTAAATTGTACTTATTACTTATTTTCAATGGATTATATATTATAGCATTTCTCAAACTCTGATTTGTAGAATACCTCCTGTGAATCCACTGAGATGCATCTCAATAACCATAAAACAAAACAAATCTTCAGGCCATGGGCCATGCCTCCTTTGTGTTTGTACAGTGCCCAGTATGATGACCCTGAAAGAAGCATCTAGGAGCCAGTAAGAGAAAAAGAATAGTTACCTCAAAAGGATCTCCAGAGCTGAAATCAAAGGAGAGGATCAATTTTACTTTCCTCTCTGGCCGAAGAGCCAGAGGATAGGCAGAGTTTATGGCAAGGCCGGCATCAATAAAGGAGGTGACTTTGTCTTTGACCATGTCAGTGGACTTAATATTAGCTGATAAAGTAAGAAGAATCTTAATTTTAATATTGAAAAGTTAGTCTCCACCTACACAATAGCAAATAAGCTTTATAAATGGGTTTCAAGAAGAATGTGTGCGTCCATTTCAAGTCCATTTCAGACTGCTGCTCAAAGTCCATTTCTAAGTCTCAGAGTCCCCAATTTAGGGAAGAAAAACATCACATAAAAATATGTGGCCAATCATATCATGACCAAAATAAAAAATGGAAGAATTGCTCAGAGCTATAGAATGACTAAATAGCTTTTGAATGAGCTAAAGGATAATCATGTGGTTCAACTGCTAAATTGAAAATCCAGGTTCAATAACTAGGCTTGGCACAAACTCATAATGAGACTCTGGGCAAGTCAATCTATTATTTTTTTCTGTCCTTCACTTCAAAAGGGTAACTGAATGAAATTCTTCACTGTGTTGTGAAGGGAAATTAGACTAGATAACCTCAAGGTCCCTTACTGTCTTAGAATCTATGGATGTGTCTACACGTAACTGTACGGTGATATTGCTGCGGCACCATGCTTTAGTACTTCCAAAGGGAAGTGTTTTGTGTGCCCTAATACGGGCACATGTGTAGATACTGAGACACTTACTGTGCAGTTAGTCAGCTGTGCAGTAAATGTCTCATGTAGACATGCCTGATGTCAAGTTAAACAATAAAGAGATAACAAATGTGACACATGTTTTAAATATATTTCCCCTTTTCCCATCCTTCACCCCATGCTGCCCTTCAGTGGCCATCACATAGTATAACTGTCCCTTTTCATTCTTGTCTGCCAGATTTATCAGTGGTAATCACTGTCAAAACACGCACCTGAAAAGGGAAGGTTCTAGTCTCAATGCACAATTTTCTATGATGACAAGTCAAGGCAAATAAACTGTTTTCCTTACGGCATTTGTAAAGGAAGTTGCTGGTGGTTCCCCATGTCCAGCTGAGTAGACACGCTGCTGTTTTTGTTGTCACCCGATGGGCATCCAAAACTGGAGCTAGGATTGGGCATTAGTAAAGAACACAATAAAAATCAGTAGAAAATTAATTACATACTGTCTCTTTGGCTTCTCCAGGAAATGGAGGAGTTCTTTGTCTTGGCTAGTAAGACATGCAGGTTGTATAGATGCAGGCTAGGTGATGGCTCTGTGTCTGCAGACACAGCCTTGTGCTGGGCTGATTGAACAGAGTTGAATTCATTCATGGAGTGCAGTTGGATTGGAACTGGTTTAGTAATCTAATTGTGAATTCCAGTGTAGACACTTAAATTGTGATGTAAATGAGGCTTTTTAGTATATGTCTATACTCCAGCAATTCAATCAAAACCCAAATATTATTTAAACAATATCAAAAGACCTGGGAACTGAATATCCAAATTCTTTAAGAGAGTTTAAAAATCTCAGTCCTTCCTTGTAATGAGGGACTGAGGTCAGAAACGTAGCATCAAGACACAAGACTTCCTCTTTTTCAGGAGAAAAAATAATGATTCTTTGACATAGATAATTTGTATAACATCCCCATTACAACAAAGTGTTGTTTGAAAGCATTTTAAAAAGTCAGCAATTTAGAAATGAAATGTTTGATTTTTCATTTTGCAGTGATGCTTCATTAATTTTAACTGCAATATTTTATTGTATTTAGTATTTATGGAAAGTATTGGTTTTTTAAGTTAGAAGCGGAACAGAATAGATTAATTTTACAGTAAACAAAGCATTCTATACAACCCAAATCCTTTTGTTTCATTTTGCAGAAAAATATTGATTTTTGTTTTTTATTCAGAGAAAGAAAAAAATCTAAATTTTGAGCAGCAACGCTATGAAATTATGTGAAACAAAATCATATGAGCAAATAGATATGAGCTTCCAACATAGCTTTGTCTCTTCCAAATTCGGTAGTGGATTTTATCTTGGTCCATATATGAAGTTTGGAATCCTTACCAGACTGGAAACAACTGAGGGCATACTCCAAATTATTTGTTGCTGTATCACATACTTCTTCCTCTCCCAGATAGGTTTCCTATACCACATATGCAGGCTGGGAAAAATCATACTTCACTTGTGTTGAGGACATGCTTGGAATGCACTGAGTGGCCCTTAGAACATGTCACTTCAACCCCAAACTGTGCCTTTTTGCACAGAGTGAGTTGACCATTACCATCTGGCATTAGATAGACTTTTTATTAGCTAAGGCATTTAGGCCATTTGTAGACAACACTTTAAAGAGGGGTTAAAGCAGGTTAAATGCCTTTTGCACCACGTTAATGGCGTTACTGTTTGCATGATTTTGCAAATTTGGTTGGCATATTGTTTATTAATTTCATCCACTGCAGCACGTTCAGCAGCATAATGCACCTTAAAAGACTTTGGGACGCAGCAAATGACTTTGGGGCGCTGCAAAGTAAACACCTCCAAGGAGTTTTAGTTTCCTACCCTACAGTCATGGAGGGAAGCAACGGGCTCTGTGCACCTCAGGGGGTCTGGAGGCAGACTGTGCAGGCAGCTGGCAGCAGTCCAGGAAGGCAGGCTCCACAGAAGGGAAAAAAAAAAGTGGCGAGCCTGATCTCCCCCTGCCGAGCCTGCCTGTCTGCCTGAGGTACGTGGGGTCCCGGTGCTTCCCTCCACGGCTGCAATGCCTCCTGGGACTGCCCGAGCTGGGTGCCACCTGAGAGGGCCACCGCTGCTACAAGGGGAAGCCCCCCCCCCCCCTGCAGCTCAGTTTGCTTTCCCATTCCCACCACCAGAGAGGCAGGTAAGGATAAGGCTCTGACATGGGTGTACACAACACAGGGGTTTACTTTGCCCTCAGTTGAAGCAGTGTTTTTAAAAACTGCATCATCTACAAATGTCCTTAAAGGCTCCCCTTGGTGGTGGAATGGCTGCAAAAGCCAATACGCATCAGGTTAATTTTGTGAAATGCTTGTCTTCCCACAGAATGCCATTTATTTTATTAACTCATAGATTTCATAGACATTAGGACTGGAAGAGACGTCGGAAGATCATTGAGTCCAGCCCCCTGCCCAAAGGGCAGGAAGTCAGCTGGGGTCATAGGATCCCAGCAAGATAAGCATCCAATTTACTCTTGTGAACTCAGTGAACTAGATTTACTTCTCAAGAAAAACCAGACATCAGTCAACTGACATAAACAGTGACATCAAAGTGAATATGGGGCAAGACAAAGGGGAATGTACCCGAAACTACATAGAACCTACATAACAGCCTACCGAAAAACAGTGAAATGGCGCTTCTTTCTTTCTCCTCAACTGCTGTAAAGTGTACATTTGGACTCTCTAGGGGGGGAGATAACAATACAGTTATAATCAGTAATAGATGTAAACAGCATAATTAAGGATAACCACTTTTGGGGAAGGGATATTAAGCTGCTTTCTTCAGGTTTTAAACCAAATTTTAGTCACTGGAAATAAGGATAAGAGATCATAACTTTACACCTTTTTCTTCTGGGAGGTTCTTGCAGCTGTCTCTAAGAGAGAGATAGTTCTGGGCATTACCAGAGACAGGACACTGGGACAAGTGGACCTAGGCTCTGGTTCAACAAGGCTATTCTTGTGTTTCCAGGTTCTTTGTGGAATCTGTTGAAAGCTAAACTAAACCCAGAAGATTCAGGGTAGTCTTCTTTGGGTTACAGGGTTCAAGACCATACTGACTATTCTGCACAGAACAAGTACTGTAAGAAACACAAGAACTGCCAGAAATGCTGCCTTTTAATTTCATTTGCTTCATCTATGTTCTGCACAACCTTGGCAACTTTCCTGTTCCAGTGCTTTATTACCCTCCTCATGAGATTTTTATTTTTCCTAATATCTAACCTAAATTTTCCTTGCTGCAACTTGAGACCATTTCTTCTTTTTCTGTCATCTACCATCACTGAGCACAATCTAGCTCCATCCTCTTTTGAACCACCCTTCAGGTACTTGAGGGCTGCTATTAAATCCTCTTTCAGTCTTCTCCACACTAAATACACCCAATTCCCACAGCCTTTCCTCATAACTCATGTGCTCCAGTTCCCTAACCATTTTCACTGCCCTCTGTTGGACTCTCTCCAATTAGTGTCTATCCTTTCTGTAGTTGGGGGCCCAAAATTGGACACAGTACTCCAGATGTAGCCTCACCACTGCCTCACTTTCCTCAATCTGCTGGCAATGCTCCTACTAATGCAGCCCAGTATGCTTTAGCCTTCATCTCAACAGGGGCACAGTGTTAGCTCATGTTCAGCTTGTGGTACGCTGTAACCCTGAAGTCCTTTTCTGGAGAGCTGCTGCTTACCCAGTTGGTCCCCAGCCTGTACCAGAACATGGGATTGTTCTGTTGTAAGTGTAGGACTTTGCACTTGCCCTTATTGAACCTCAAGGACTTCTTTTGAGACAGAGGTGAGCAGCTAATCCTCCAACTTGTTGAGGTATCTCTGGATCGTAGCCCTACCCTCCAGTGTATCTACTATTCCCCCCAATTTGTAATCTGCAACCTTACTGAGGGTGCACTCCACCCCATCATCCAAGTTGTTGATGAAGATATTAAGCAAAACTGGTCCTAGGACCAACTGGTCCTTGGACCAACGCCTGGGCGCCTCGACTTGATACAGGCTGAAAACTAGACATCAAGGCATTAACTACTACCCTTTCAACTTGATGGTTCAACCAGGTTTCCATCCAACTTATAGTCCATTCATTCAACCTGTACTTCCTCAACTTGTTTGCAAGAATGCTGTAGGAGATGGTATCAAAAGCCTCACAGAAGTCAAGGTATACCATATCCACTGTTCTCCCTTCCTCCACAGAGCCAGTCATCTCATCATAGAAGGCAATCAAGTTGGTCAGACAGGACTTGCCCTTGGTGAATCTATGCTGACTGTTCCTAATCACCTTTGTCTTCTCCAAGTGCTTAGACATGGATTCCTTGAGGACCTGCTCCATTATTTTTTCCAGGGACTGAGGTGAAGCTGACTGGTCTATAGTTTCCCAGATCCTCCTTTTGCCCTTTCTTAAAGGTGGGTATTATATTTGCCCTTTTGCAATCATCTGGGACCTCTCCTGACCACCATTTTTCAGAGATAATGGCCAGCGGCTCCACGATCACATCTGCCAACTCTCTCAGTACCCCCAGGTGCATTGTATCTGGCCCCAAAAACTTATACATATCAAGCTTTTCTAAACAGTCTGTAAAATTTTCTTTCAACACTGTTGACTGCTCACCTCTTCCCCAAAGTGCTGCCAGGTGCAGTAATTTGGGAGCTGACCAAGTTAGACCTGCAAACTCCAACTGCTTGTCTCAGTTTATGTGCACCCTTCCCTCCTCCTCTCTCCCATGCTGCAGCTGCCTTGAGCCCGTGCCTGGGATGCCTATATTTGTGGGGGGCTAAACCCCCTTAGCCTTGGACTTCCACTGCCTATGAGGACACTAGAGTAAAAATAAAGCATGACAAAAAAGTCTGTAGTCTACACTGTGTAACAATATAGCAACTTACCAGGATTTGGTGAAACATGATCTTTTTCTTTCTCCCCTGATCCTTTAAAGAATTCAGTCAGACTTTCTATGCGGATATAACAATAGTTATTTTCATTACTAGTAATAGCCAATCTAATTAATGATATCAACATTTTGGAGAGGGATATTAAGCCTCTCTCTTCAGGTATTAAGCAAAACTCTAGTCATCTCAGAAAAGGATGGGAGGTAAGGCACATTGTTTCATCCCTCTACAGTGTAGCATGACCATACATCCTATTTTCACTGGAACAGTCCCTTTTAAATATCTGTCCTGAGCATTTTATCAGTCTGGCCAAATGAGCACATTTGTCCCATTTTCAGTGGAACATCCAGGATAAATGTTGAAAGCCCTTCCCATCCTATTCCCTGTTCCTCCCCCACTCCTGTTGTCCAGTGCCTCACATTCTCTCCTCTACTCTACAACATGCTCAGTTGAAACTAGAACTGGGAGGCAGATGTGTGTGCCAGAGAGCAGGGGGTGAAACTGTTCCATTCTAAAACCAGGGAAATATGGTCCCTGTACTATTGTGGAACTCTTATACATGTCTAAGAAGCATATTGTCCTGGACATTACCAGAGACAGGATACTAGAATAAATGTACCTTGGGCACTGGTCCAATGAGACTATTCTTATGTTCCTAAGATATTTATTGAAAGCCACAAGTTTTAAAGAAGCTTCATTTGGATTACAAAGTAAGAAAACATGTCCCTTGTTCTGCAGGGCACAACTATTGTAAGAGAAAACAGCACTGACTGAAGTGCAACTTTCTAGTCTCCTTCTCCTCATCTATGTCTTTGGCAACTTTCCCTTACACAGTGTTGGAAATCTGTGCCTTTGTCAAGATGGCTAAAAAGTTCCTGTAAACCAGTTCTTTCTCTTCCTCTCCTATATTACCATGGCTTCCTTCTTTCAGGCCTCAAGTTCATGATCCTCTCCTTGCAGCCTGCCAGACTTGAGCCCTTCATCTTCTCCTTCACACATATCAATTTGAATTTAACAGATGCTTCTCTGTATGCTTTCCCTTGCAGATCACAAGCAGATCAAACGTCTCTTCGTGAACAATGTCCTCCACAGCTGCACCCTGATCTACAAGGTGGGTCATGTCTCTCTCCTGCCTATCATCCTCCAGCCAAGCTAATTGCCAGATACATAGGCACCAAGCATGTGAGGGTCTGTTTTCCTTTGGCCCCATAATTATTGTATTTCTGGCTTCCCACTGGCCCAATTTGTACAGGAATGGATGCATTATGCCCATATCTTATTTGTACATTGGTGGTTAGGGAAGTCCACAAATCTCCTCAGTGGGAATGTCTACACGTGAAATTAAGTACGCCTTAATCTAATGTGTATTAGTTTAATGCATATTAAGTGGGTTTGGAAGGCATCTACACATGCAGGCATTAAAATGCATTAACGCTGTTTGTGTGGACTGACTGGGAACTAAAGTTAGTCCCCAGTCAGTCCCTATATACAGTGTTAATGTGGTTTAATACATCTACATCTTTGTGAATGCATTTTAACTAATCGTGCCTAAATTTGATACCTGCGTTTGCTGGTATTGAATATAGGTGCAAATTTAGGCCATTTTAAATGTACATTAAGGGTGCACACATGTAGACAGGCAGCCTTAATGCACATTAACTTAGGCTACTGTTAATTAAAGCATCACATGTAGAAATGCCCAGTGGGGGAGGTAGACTTGAAATCTAGGTCTCCTACTATGCTGAGAAAATCCTCTAAGCAGAAGGATTTTGAGTGGGAGGTGAATGTTCCACCTGTCAGTTCAGGTACTTTGATGTAAATTCAACTGGGGGCTGGAATGATTTCTATGGGGTATTGCTATACCTTTATTCTAAGGATCATGTTAAAATTGAGGGATTAGATACCTTCAGTCCAATAGAATACAAATTTTGAATACCTTGTAATAGTTTTTTAATTTCCTTTATGTTTCCAAGTGCACTTCCCCATAAGCCTGAAATTAGGAAGAACATGTAATTATAGTACCCATTTTACAGAGGTTTCAATGAAAATCAGTAACATTTCCCTTAATCAGCTAACTACATTGAACCGAACCTGGAGACTGAGTTGAGAGGATAAATGTCTAATGTCTAAACTTTACAACGTAGACTGTCAGTCCAGGGTCACTAGGGTGCTCCTAAAGCTTTAGTTTATTCAGCCATCAGAGGGAAATGAAGAGCTAGAGTTTTTTTATTGTCGTTTTTATACATATTTTATTACCTAAGGATTCACCATTTATGTATCTAACTAGTCTCTTAGTGAAATTGGTACTTAAGTTTCTAATGTAATTTATACACAGAAAGAATCCTAAAAATTATAAAAAGCATTAGTAAGCTTTCTAAGTCAAGAAAACTCTCTCTGTGTAACAAGAAACCCCTTCTCCTGTTACTAGTAAGGCCACAGAGATGAGACAATCAAAGGCAGCAGTGCAGGTGGAGTGAGCCTGGCACTGATAAAAGCAGTAACAAGCAACTGACCACACCTTGTTGCAGGATGCAGCAGGCCTGGTCAGGTGAACAGAAGTAGGTGGGGTTAAGGGGATTTAAACCCAGCCAAGGATAAATCAAGGCAGGTAGGGGAGAGAGAAAAGAGGGGTGTGGGTGTGGGTGTGGGTGTGGGTGTGGGTGTGGGTGTGGGTGTGGGTGTGGGTGTGGGTGTGGGTGTTTGTGTTTGTGTTCGTGTTCTAAGGGAATAGGAGAGGAAGCACCAGGCAGGTACAGGCTGCTTTGATTAAGTGGAAGACTTTGTATTCTGTTTTCAGGGCAGACAGTTTGTACCTTTTTGGTTTATTGTTTGATTTAATTTGGACTTGTAAACCAGAGGAATGGGTTGTGACTACAGGGGAGGAAGAGGTTGAATATTGGGGGCCAAGGGGCTCCTGTTTGTTTTGACATAGGGGCTAAAGAATACACCCTGAGCTAAAGCAGACCTTAGCTCTTAGAGCTGGAATTATAAAGAAGTGTGAGTTGAAGCCCAAAAGCTGAGGTTGTTGATAATGGGCAGAGGTTGGTGTGGCCAGGGAGAAAAAGGGGCCTGGACTTTAACAGCTGATCCCTGACAAGATCTCAGAAAACCCACAAGGACAACCCCATGAAGGCAGGAACCCATGCATGGGTGTGCAGGGGCAGGGCACGAATAAGGCGGCATGCCTGCTGGTGATGGCCAGGCAGCTTGTGGAGCTACTGCCAGTCCTAGAACTTTCTTCTGTCTCCCAATATCTACTGACATCAAAGTCGTGGCAGGTGAGTAACAGAGGCATAGAGGGCTGGGAGAGAGTAGTAGCAAAGCAGCATGGCTTCTACAGATAGTTACAATTTGCACATTATGGTGCTTTAGGCATTCACCTTCCAAGTAGCAGATGGTTTTCTCCTTTTTCTTTACTTTTAACTCTCCATTCTCAAAGTCACTTCCAAATAGACTGGTGTTTATAAATGCTCCTACAGCAGGATAGCCAGCTTCATGAGGGGTAAATTCAAACCAGGTCTCTGTGGGGGGTGTGGAAAGTATTTGAAAAAGAAACTGCTGGAAAATAAATAATTTCCCAGTCATGAGAGATTGGCAAGAGGTGTCCAGCTTGAAGGGGAATAGGAAATGACTCCAGAAATTACCACATTGATAAAGCAACTCTCCACCTCCATTTTCAAACCCTCCCCTTGAACCACAGTGTGAAGTTGTAACCTTTTCTCCCCTCACAGGCTCATCACAGTTCTATCCCTGCCTACATCAGATCTCAAACCTCGCTGCTCCCTCCTCACATTCAGAGCTTCACACTTAAGTGACAGTTTCTTTCTCCCATGCCAGATACAATGCCTGCTTCCATAATGGCTATTCTACCTGGAACCCTAGTCCTAAATCAGAAAGGGGTAGAATTAAAAATCTCATTGATGCACTTCTGTCCATGATTCAGGCCTTACATCTGCAGAAACGATACTAAAAGCTAGTTCTAATTACTAGTGGTTTAGGAGATTATAATGAACAGGGACTCTACTTAAATCCTCTGTACTTGCAGAAAGAGACAGACCCTTTTGACGGCCAAAGGGATTGTGGGTGGATGATGTATAGGCATGCACTGATTTCATTGCTTGTAATTGGATGTTACCTGGGAGGCTTTCATGTCCTTTGTTCAATCTTTTATTATCTGCAGCAGCATAGATAGGATAAGGGTTTTTCCCACTTTCTAAGGAAGTCTTTTGTTCAGATAACCCACTTTCATCAAACTGGTAAGAGAACAGATTTATTTGTACAGGTAAATAAAGACTTTGTTTCAGTAATATACGTTTCAGTTGACCTGGATGGAAAATAAGCTGTTTTTCTCCCAAGAAAAGAGAAAAAATATTTTCATCTAATGTTTTTCCTTAAAATCATTCATAGTTTGATTGCAAAACTGAAAACATATGAATTGATTTTGTTTTTAATTTTGTAATTATTTTTCAGCAATAAAGAATTGAATTAATCAGCTATGACATTTTTAAAACACTTCAGTTGCTGAATATGAACAAAATGTTTATTTCAGATTTTAAAGACATGTCTGTCTTTTAAGCAAACCTCAAAACATGTTGACAAAAATGGGTGTTTTCCACATTTAGAGAAAAAAAAACAAAATTTTTTCCATTGCAAATATTTAATAAATTTGAGTAAGGTTCTAATTGGTAGCTTTGTATTAAAGTCCTCTACATCTCAGTCCTCTGCTTATGCTATTTCCTTTTAGACACTTGAGGCAACGTTCTATTTCACCTATATGGCATCTAGGTGGATTTAGTGTGATTCGAGTCTACTCTGCTCAAGTCCCTGAAACTCTATTAATGCATTTTTGTAATAAACTGATATATTGTCCTTAAGAGTCATTCACAAAAAAACAATAAAAATAAATAAACAAAACCAGCAAGAGGGAGGAAAACCCATCTTTTGCCTTAACTGTTTTTGTTTGTTCTGTTTTCCAGGGACACTACCAGTGTAGAATAGGATCATCATTAAGTCCGTAAGTCAACTTAGATGTGTAATAGGTGAAATAGGATTTGGCCCTTGGTCTTCAGCCTTGCATCCAATGGAGTCCATAGTGCCAATGCAGAAGCTAAACAACTAAATGGGAAACATGCACCTCTTTACATGAGGTCTGTATCTGGCACTTTGAAGACAGGGATTACAACCGGGAATGTATTTGACTTAGTGCCTCACTTATTTTTGGATTTTACTACTTTCTGTTACCTTGGGTGCAATCATTTAATACCCTTATATAGACTTCTGAACACTTTCATTTATCTATATATTTATTTATAGATGTAGAGTAAGATAGATAGATATCTCTATCTAGAGAGAGAGAGAGATATAGAATAATATATATAGATATATAAGAAGTTGTAGATATAGACTAATATATATGAGAGAGAGAGTTGTTGTTCTATTCCCTTCCAGGTTGTCTGAATGTACAATTTGTTATCTACATGGCATTTAGGTTGTCTAAGTGCCAAAATGGCACTTATTTTTGGATCTCTATTCCTGAGTCCATAGCCCTGTGTGCAAGAATGACCACACATGAGTACATGGCCTTACAGATGGGACATATGCAGTAGTAGCTGGGACATTAGGTACACCCCTTGTGGACATGCAACAGCCTTAAGTACCTGGAAATGGAGTCATCCATTATCTATGAGTTCTGGATTCCATAGTGTCTACCCCTGCTACCCCCCCATTACACAATGGCTGATGCACTCACCTGAGAAGCCAGAGGGGCTGGGTTCTAGCCCTCCTCACACAAGCCACAGGGGGCTTTGACCTTGATCTATCTGACTTCTGAGCACAGCATGCTAACCACCATAACACAGGTCAACTATTAGTCATTGATTTTTCTGCTTCTCACTTAAAAGCTGGCCACCTGGGCAGCCACAAGAGGGGAGTCTGTGGAAGAAGCACTGGGAAGTGAGTGAGCCAGTGGGTGTGTGGTCTCATGATGTGGGTGCCCTTCTGGAAGGAGTCTGAGTCTAGAGCTATGCTGTGAGTGAGACAGAAGCTTCCTTTTGTCCTCCACCCATTTTAACTAATTACTATATTATTGGCTCATCTTCAAAAAGAGCTTCACAGAAAAGCAGTTAATGGTTAACTTATGGTATAATGTTTAGAGAGCTGTGCTGGGAAGGCAAAGAGACTTGAGGGCAAACTTCTTCTGGGTGAGCTGACCCAGTCCCATGACCAACTTCCTAGATGAGCATCCTATAGCCACAGAACTCCTGGGGAGAAAATGCAGTCTCACTCATATTCTGTTGCCAGTGAAAATGCCCAGTCTGTGAACTTCTATAGTCATCCATCTGCACAGGGCTACATAGCCAGGAATAGAATTCCAACCTGTTCATAAATGGCATTTCTGGTACGTATATGACTAAGAATGCCATGTGGATGACCAAAAAGATGGTCACCTAGATGACCAGGAACAAATAGATTGTAGGCTAAAAATGGACCCTTTGCATTTACATCACTATCATTTGTATAGAAACAGAAGGGAGAGGGTAATTTTTCCCCTGGTCTAAAATTAACTTTAATTATACTGGGGTTTTGAAACCCAAAGGCAGTTTTTAAACTCTTAGTCATAGAATGTACCACCTACCTTATGCAATATTTTATAGATCATAAAGGAAACCCAGAAATCAGTCAGGGAGTAATGTTCTTCCTTTGATGCCTCCACAACTGTGCTTATTGCTTTATTTTTGTCCCAGGAGGATTCGACTAATGTTTGACACAGTTTTTTTTCCAAGTCCTGCAAATGTTCTGTCCACTCCCTATCCTTGTACAGGTAGGACATGCACCTTTTGATGAGAGCATAGACATGGATGAATTAGGGAGGTGGGGGGATGGGAAGATTCCCGTTTCCTCTTGCACACACAGGCTGGGGATTGAGCACTCCTGATCTAGTCAGTGTAAGTTCATTTCTTTATATTTTCCATGTGAAACCAGGATCATTTCTATTCTAGTATTCATGGGCAGAGATATTGGCAAGGAAGATTTGAACTGAATCTATGAATAGTATATAGCTTATAAACCACCTGTTAAGAAGAATAATACCTAAAGGCCATTGATTCTGCCAAGGAACACACACACTTATTCTTAATACAGTTGATGTGGACCTACCAGGTGGAACCGGACACACCATACAGGTACAGGATGGCATCCAGTAGACCCTGTTGCTTCATCTCCACTAATGTACCCTGTAAGGATACCATGGCCCGCAGAGCTCCACCTGATGCCAACAAGGTAATATTTGGTATGTTATCCTGAAAGTAGGGAGATAAATTTAGTGAGCAACAAATTCTGTACAATCTCAGTTATTCATAACTTTGTATTATTTCTTCCATCATATTCACAGCAAGGTCATACACAGGGTGCCATTTTTTATCTAGGATGATTCCTATAACTTGTATCATTACACTTTTATATCAGGGAATATTCTATGTGCATATATAAGTAGTTACAGCTGGGCTGGACCCAGACCCTCAGCCATAAACATTCAAAAGATCTTGCACTGTAATTTCAACATGGAGTCCTGTTCTGTGTCTGGCTTTGTACCTTTGAGAGTTTATTTAAAAAAAAATATTCCAGTAGTTTTCATGTCATTGCTGTAGTATTCAGATACTTGCCATCCCTCCCCCCTGCTTTTTTCCCTTCCACTCTCTTCCTTTAGCCTTTTCCCTAAATAAAAATAAGTAAAAACAGAAAACAAACTCCCTTCACCCCCCTTCACCCCCCCAAATAGAAGTGTGTTTAATCAATCTCTGGGCTTAACTACAGAATTTACTTGGGGTACATGGTTTGAGAAAAAAGCTTCCCCACTCATTCATAAAGGAGGCACAAGCCCCAAAGTACACGCTATGGTGTGTGTGTTCATGATTTGGTTTGGGGTTTGTTTTGGGGGGGAGGAGGGGTCTGGGGGGCGGGGATTTTTTAAATGAAGTGGCTGCAGCTATATTCTATCTGGGTCCCTGGTCCAGTGCATGTTTGATGTTCTCTGATATACTTATCCCTTTGTACTCTTTGAGGATTTACTCAGAGGAGTGTCTAATCTCTTGTTTCTGATCATACTTAGGCACTGAGCCGAAGTCAGTTCTGGGCACGTGAAGAAATGGAAGTCTGAATGCTCAGGGAGATTTTACAGTTCAACATGACAGTGTCTCATGAGTTTCAGTGCCTGCAGAGTCAGATTGCAGATGAGCAGGTTGTTGTTTTTTTTAGATCACATTTTAGGATTTAGTTCCTTTATTCTGCCTAAATGCTGTTCCAGGTGTATAAGACCTTCAGGTTCTTATTCTTTTAACTACTGATGAAAGAACTTGTGCTTTGGCCAATAAAGATATACTTAGCCCATGATGTTCCTGCCTATGTCACTGTAATTTGCTTTCCTGGCACTGGGAGAACACCTTTATGGCATAGTCTCATAAAGGAATTTACCCCAGTGTACCAGCCATCCAGGTTTTTTTCATACACATGGCTAACAAGCTCCATTGTTCCCCTTAATGTTATAGGGGACAGAGATATACAGCCATACCTGGTCACAGTGCATCCCAAGGCTTTCCAAACACTTCATCACTTTTGCCTTTCTGAGCCCAATGGCTACTTTCTCACCCTCGGAGAGATCATGGGAAAGACGGACTTTTTCATCACTCTGTAGAAAGAAAAAAAAGGTCGGGGGGAAGAAATTCATCTTCTCACCAAAGGCTTCCAGGGCACGCAAGACCAGGGGATGTACACACAGGGCATAGTCTCCTAAAGGTTATCCAGGATTTACTATTATTATTTCTATTAGCAAATTGCCTGTCAAGAGTGATGGCAGGGGGAGGGGGCAGTTCAGCTCCCTCCATGTCCCCCCCACCCCCCTGCCACTCCCTGCCACTTGTGGTCTGACCCTGCTCCCATCTCCTCCCCTCCCTCCTGCTGCTTCAGGTCTTGACCCACACCGCTTCGTGTCTGGCCTTGCTCCCCCTGCCCCCGCCACTTTGAGTCTCACCCCGCTCCCCCTCCCCCTCCGCCGCTTTGGGTCCAACCCCATTCCTCCTCCCCCTGCTGCTTTGTGTCTGATTCCACTCCCCCCACACTGCTTTGGGTCCAGTCCCACTCCCCCCAAGTGCTTCAGGTCTGACTCCACTCCCCGCACCTACCTGCTGCTTCAGGTCTGACCCCACTCCTCCACCCCCAACACTTTGATTCCAACCCCGCTCCACCCCTCTGCCACTTCAGGTCCATCCCTGATGCTTCAGGTCTGGCCCTGCTCCCCCCTTCCCACACCCTGCCGCTTTGGGTCTGACCCCTGCTCCCTCCCCTCCTCCCCTGCCACTTTGGCTACACCTGGCCTGCATCTCCCTGCCTTCCTGCTGCTCTTCTTCCCTCCCTCCCTGCCTGTCACCTTCCTCCCTGCCAGCTGTTCACTGGAGCAGTGGGGGGGACTCCCCCATTGTGATCTCCCCGTCTTCACACTCAGGCAGGGAGGTGGGGTTGAAGCCCCACTGCTCAGGCATCTGGGGCATGTTTCCTGCCCCCAGACTTCCCCAGCAGTAGCACAAACTTGGGCCCACACAGCCTGAGGCCCCTAGCCGGGGTATGCACAGTTGGCCCGAAGTGTTACGGACGGACGGACGGACAGACACACACACACACACACACACACACACACACATATAGACAGGCTAAGCCTTTTATTATATTAGAACTATAACAGTTGCTTGCAAGTCTCCACCAAGATTAGAGACCCAGATTATCCAAGACACTGTACAATCAAAGTTTAAAAGAAATCAAAGAGGCAAGTGGGAAGAGGGAGGGAAGAAAAGACTGTGCCTATACCTGATAATCTGCCTCTGCTGCCAGTTCTAGTAGTAGATAGCAGGACTACCAAATGGACAGAGCATGTGTATGCCCACCCCCTTCTCATGGTCCAGCAGCTTCAATACAGTGGCTGTTCCATTGAGTACGAAGTGCACTGAATGCATCAGCTGCTGAACAGATCATCTATATATGTCTTCCACTGGCTGCCAGTTGGCCCTAGAAGCCTTGATCCACTCTGCAGAGGGAGAGTAATTCTGCTAGTAGGCTGGAAGCTCTTGGTGCCATAGAAGGGTTGAGCATACACACACTCAAAATTATGACAGCAAAATGTAGTGTAGATGAGGCCAAAGAGATTTGCTTATTCTCCCTAAGTTTTAGAACATTAGGAAATCTGATTCATGTCCTTTCCAACAACTCCATTAGTCTTTTCCCTAATGTTGAGAGAACATGATTGAAGCTCCACTTTAGAGTTTGACTCTCATCTCTGAAGCATGCAAAAGTCTTACTTGGGCGCATCCACACATGCAGGCATGTGCGCTTCCAGCAGCTCAAATAGAAGTGGTGCAAATTTGAGCCAGGGCTTTTTTGCCTCAGCACACATGCCTGGCAAATTGTGCCACTTGGGTCAAAATAACGCTGCCTGACTCTTCCCGGATCTGCAGCCTGGGGGAGCAAGAGCCCAGGGCCAGCATCTGTGCTGTCCCCAGCAGTATAAAAAGCTGCCCTGTCCTGCCCCATCAGTACAAAAAGCTGCCCTGGCAAGTAGCTGAGGGCTACTCACTCTCAGGAGCTTCTGGGGCCCCACTAATTGGTACCTGGGGACACTACCCTTTGTGCCAGCTGGACTGCTGTAACAGCCCTGAGAGTTCCCTGCACCCTTTACCCACTGCATCAATCTGGCAGTGGGGGCTGCTGCCTGACTGTGACCTGCTGTGCACCTGCCAGACCTGGATGGGGACTGCACAGACAGCAGAGGCATCTGCCCCTCTGGGCCAGCTGCCAGTGGCTGCAGAGTTGGCCTTTGTGCGGCACAACTGTTACGTGTGCCCCTGCCCGACCATCTGGGCAGCTATCTCCCAGAAGATGTTCCTAGCGTGGTGGCCTGCTTTGAACTGTCAAAGCATGTCATCCTGGCCCCAATTGGCCAGGAGATCAGCCACCTCCAGCTGGGTCCAAGGTGCCAGCTCTGAGCAGGCAAGGCCCTACCACTGGCCTGCCTAGCATGAATTCTGGTGTTCCCTATTTGAAAACTGAAAAATCCTGAAGTCATTCTGTAAAATACTCCAAAATCTATGATCATCCCCAATTAAAACAAAAGACCACTCTCTCTCTCTCTCTCTCTCTATATATATGTGTGTATATATATATATATGTGTGTATATATATATATATATATATATATATATATAGACAGAGAAAGAGAGAGAGGAGACAGCGATCAGTTGGGCAATGTTTTATTGATATATCTACAGTGTTAAAGGAATTTGGAAGCCTACCAGTGTCTCTATCATCATGATAAAATGAATTCTAAATACCTATATGTTTTACTGCCCTGCCCCCCACAGGAATTATAGCCCTCCAACAGGTGTTACAGCCCTACCCCACAGGGGCCACCCCTCACTGCAGGGCCCACATGCTGCACTCCCGCTTGAGCCCCCAGCCCCCTGGATTGCTGCCCCACCTGGTCCCATCCCCCACCCCTCCCCCAGACCACCCAATCACTGGATTGCAGCACCCCATGGACTGTAGCCCCCCCATGGCTGCCCCACCCAGCCCCAGAACCCCCTCCCCCAGACCCCCCAATGGCTGCCCCACCTGGCCCCCTCCCCCACTTGTACCCACAGCCCCCAATGGATGCTCCCTACCTGACCGCAGCCTCTGGCACTAAAAAAGTAAAAAAGCCTGTACTCACCCCAAAGGGGCTGGGTGGGCTCCAGGGCCTCCTGTACAGGAGGAGAGCTCCAGTGCCCCCTGACGGCAGCTGGAACTGACGGTGAGTGTCGTTTGGGGGGGGGCAGGCATGGGGGGGTCTCGGAGGGCAGGTGAGGGTTGGGGCTGGGATCGGGGGGGCTCAGGGGTCAAATTTGCAGCTTGGGGAACATTTTCTCATTACTGCACATGCCCCTTGGAGCGTCTCAAAGGAGTTTGAAATGCTATAAGAGGTATGTGTGGGCTTGTCTGGATGCACCCCTTATGTCTGAGACTTCACTTAAATCTGGAATCAGACTTCAGAGAGAGTGAGGCATTAACAAAAATTCCTTCCAGATGAAAATTGATCCCATGCCTTGTTCAGGAAAACATTGACAAAAAAAAGGAAGCTAAGTAATCTAAATGAGAGGGAGTAAAAGAGAGACCACAAACTGTTTTTCATTTCTGCAACTTCCTATATTAGTACTGTGCAAAACATATAGCTGCTGACTTCTTACAACAATTCATAGAAATGCCAGAAAAAAAAGCAGAAGTCATGAGAGTTTTCCAGCTGCTCAAAGACCACCCTTCATATGCTAGATAATATGGTTGTATGGTTACAGAGATCCGTAGCATAAGCTATTCTGGGAACTAAATAGCAGCCAGGAGTCTCTTACAGTTTAGAATGGAGTGTATGATTAATGCTTAGGAAGAATATCATGAAGGCCTGAGTATAGAAGAAATAAAACTATGCATATGGGTGATTTTTATGCTTTCCGCCCAAAACCAATTAGCAAGCTAAAAAAAAAAAATCGCTTACCTGAAATTATTTTTTTATGATTAAAAAAAATGCCAACAAGCCACCACAGACTGATTTCCCCCCCTCCCCCCCTCCCAATCTGAAAGGGATCACTTGAATAAAACACTCTCCTTTTTTTTTTTTTTGCTTAAACTTAAAACCATTTAGTAGGTAATACAATTCAAACAAACAAATCAAAACAAAAGCAAAAAACATTTCATTCAGGAAGTTGAAGATTTTTTTTCCTCTACCTGAAACAATTTAAGACAATTAGCATTTGTTTACCAAGTATTTGATAGACATAAATATACAGTTTTCATCCCCAATGTTCTCCCAGATGTAGTCATAAATGTCTACCATAAAGTAAAGTTTCCTTTTCTGAAAAATATTTACGGAAAGAACGGCAGAGATGAGAAGTATTCCCAGCTCACACAGGGCAATCAGGTTAGAATCAACGAAAAGAAGAGCCTACCACTGTGCTCATAGTTCAGCTTGTCTCTGCTTTGTGGAGTTCTTAATGACAACACACCACGTCTCCTGGGTTTATTCTTCTCACCTTTTATATGAAAATAGAAAAATGAATACTGAGCATAGGAACTAAAAAATGTCCATGCAACTGATCAGCCTGCACTATTATGTTCTGGCTTACACATCGGACTCTGCTTGATAATTACAATGTTCACACATGTAATACATATTAATCTGCATGTTTAGGCGAGGCAAGGTTCTTTGGGCAGATGTGCTATCTTTTATTAGACCAACTGAGTAGTTGGAAAAAAGTTCATTGCAAGGTTTTGGGTGCAATCACCCTTTTTCAGGCATAGGAAGTCTCTGCTCTTTTCCTTGGAGTCTCAGAACACCATAAACGTCCTATGCCTGACAAAAGGTGATTGCACCCAAAAGCTTGCAAAGAGCTTTTTCCCAACTACTCAGTTGGTCTAATAAAATATAACACGCCTACCTAAAGAACCTTACCTGCCTATGTCCTTAGACCAACACATCTATGACCAAAACCCCCACATTTTTAGACCATCAACTGTTATAATCCTATATGTCCATATTAATAATGCTGATGTTTTATAAGCTGATTAAAAAGCTGAAAACCCTGCCCAATGTAGATGTTGGGATGCTCTGAATTTTGAAAAAACAATCTAGGCCATTGTTCTGGGTTTGACTCCAGTATACCTGGACCATGCCTGACAGATTTTTTTTTCTAAATTCTTCTTTAAAAAACTCATTGAGAGGGATTCTACAATATCTCTAGGTGACCTTTTTACTCTGGGTTAGTTTCTGCTAATATATGAACTAAATCAGCTCTGTTGTAAGTTTAGCTGATTTCTTTTTGTCCTTTCCCCAGTGTCTATGGAGAAGCAGTGATAGTCTTCTTTATGAGAACCTTTTATGCGTGGGAAAACTTGAATAATTTTTCTCCTCAGATTTTTTTTCACCCTAGGATAAACAAACTCAGTTCCTTCACCTTTTCCTTCTAGGTCATGTTTTCTAAAGATCTTATCATTCTTATACCTGTCCTCTGGACACTGTCAAATTTGTAGCACCTATTTTTCAAATATAACTGGAGATATATTTATGAAACCCGTTTGGTAACTTTAAAGCCATAGTCTTATTCTGTTGTATTTTACCTTACCTGTGAGCTTCCCAACTGGAATGCCAGCTGACTTTATTGAGAGCAATCACAATGAAGCTCTGCCTTCTAAAGCCACACATGGAGTGAGATACAGAATAGAAAGGTAATATTAAGTAACTCGGTAGTGGAAATAAATTTCTGGTTTGAAGTCTGATTCAAAGACCACTGAAGGCCATAAAAAGAAATCCATTCATCTAAACAGTTTTTGACTATATCATATGGGAAGTAATGGTAATTAACAAAATATATAATCTCAGTGTATCTGCTGGACCATCTTCATGATTTTATAAAGAATATATGAAAGTACAAGCAATGTTTCTCACCTAGTTGTCTTCCCACTTTCCTTCTGAAGTCACAAAGCACAGAGGTGACAAACTCAAAGTATGATTTCCAAGGTCTGTTCCCAAAGTAAGTGTTTGAGGGTTCAACTTTTCTAGAGCAAGTGGTGCTAAGCAAAGGATTGAAAATGTTAGGCACCTTTTTCTGTTCTCTGAATTGTGGAGAGCTGGTTCAAACTAGTTCTTTGGTGGTTTGTAGGATGTGTCAGTGAAGCAAGTTGCATCACCCTGGACAAGATATTTTAGTGACAAAGAAAGGAGTTTCTCTTTAAAGAATGCATTGCCTGGGGATTGCTGGCATGATTGGTATTCATGGGTCCATAACATACTTTTCTCCTTGCTTCATAAACTGAACATATTTACGTATAACAGTTGCTCAATTAGGCACTTTATCATTTTAGCAAACAGACGTTCTGAAAAATGTTGTTCAAAGGAGCTTGACATAAATGTGGTGTTACAATATGGCAAAACACACATTATAAGATTTTACATGATTCATTAAAGATATCAATGGTTCGCTCTCCTATGTAAGAAGTGTCTTTTTCCATTGATGCACCAAACAGCTAGATAGCATTTAGATACTATCATCTTCATCTGAGCCTGATGAAGAGTGCATGAGCCCCAAAGCTTGCAGAAAAAGATTTTTTTGTTGTTGCAATTTTTCAGTTGGTCTAACAAAAGGTATCATTTTGGAATCAAGAGTTCTAGATTTTTGCACTCCTACTTTCCAAAAAATACCATTAATTTACTCCTTTCTATATTTATACTCCTAGTTTGTGATAAATTCTTTGGTAGTCCCATTGCTCTGTGCATCATGATTTCAAAAGCAATGTGTTTTGCTACACTGGGGTAAGCTGAAAGCCATAGGGAGGGGAGGGAAGGGAGAGTTACTGTCTCCTGAGCTTTCCCTCTTGGCTAATCAGTAGACCAGATCTAAGAAGATGATACTCTGGGCACCATGACCTTGGTGTTACAGCACTTTATTAGAAAGTGTGAAATGTGGATTCCAACTTCTTCTCAATGAGAGCAAGGAAATGAAACTGTGGTTCCTATTCCCTAGCCAAGTGCCCTAACTGCTGTGCTATTGGCAAAAATGTAGAAAGGTCTTCCTCTCCTACTTTATTTTAGGAAATGAAATGTGTACCTGAATGATTCTATTTCACCACAGGATCTATTTCAAATCACAGGATTTATATATCTAAAAGGTATATAAATGCCTTGTCACAGGCTCTCTTGCAATAGTTGCAGATTATTGGACTGTAGAGCCTAGTTATATGTTAAACTGTGCGCATGTTACACAAATTATTTTAGAAAGTTTTCTGAGCAATCACATATCCATGCATACTGCCATCTAAACATAGATCATAGTAATATGCTGGATAGGGCTATGCAAAGCTTTGGATCATGATTTGGATTTGGAGATAATTCAGAAGATTTGGAGGCCGAATCTATGAATCCAAATAGAATTTCTGGAAGCTTCAGGCTTTCCAAATCGATTTGGAGCTTCTGAATCGATTCAGAAAACATTCGGAGATTCGGCCATAGAATATAATAGGGAATCAATGAAATATCTATAACTTTGTTGTCTTTTGGCTGATTCAAATTAAACTTGCTTGATTTATAGCCTGGTCTAAAAGGATGACACATGCCAAATTTCAAGATGATAGGTGCAGGGGGTTCGGGGAAACTGCACCTCAAATTCCGAAAAGCAAAACTCATGTCACGTGTGTGTGTTAAGCCACAGGGGAGTGAAAACTGTAGACATGGTAGCTCTTGCAGAGGCCACAAAGCCTGCCAAGTTTCAAGAAGATCGGTGCAGGGGTTTGGGGGAAACTGTACCTCAAGCTGCGGACAAGCAAAACTCGTGACATGGGTGGCACTGTGTGTGTTACAGCACAGCAGGGTGACAGCTGCAGGGATGGTGGCCCCTGCTGAGGCCACAAAGACTGCCAGCTGTTGAGGAGATTGGTGCAGGGGTTCTGGGTTCTGGGGCCCTGCACCTCTGGCTGCTGACAGGCAACACTCATGTCATTTCCAAGGCGAGACTATAAAATGCAAGGCACAGTTGCTCAGCTTTAGTATGAGGGCTGGAGATGGGACTAATTAACACCTAATCTCTGGCCTGATGGTTAAAGCACTGTGGTAGAAAACAGATTCATGTCACAGTAGTGGGGGGAGGGAAAATGCCTCATCTTGGATTTGAGTAGTTACTCAGGGCAAGTAGCAATGGTGATTGTAGCTGCAGCCCCTATGTAGACTCAGACTCAAGCCAATGCCAAGGCCAAAGCTGTCATTGTAAGGTTTGACCTAGAAACTACTATGCAAAGCCTAAGCAAAAGTGAATGTTATGTGTCGAATGCCCATCTGCAATGATAAGGAGCAGACAGTCTTAGATAGAGGAAGCTTGAAAACAAAAAACAGAATCAGAGGTACTGGAACAAAGAGCTCATTATAATACTAAAAATCACACCCCGAGGCGGGGAAGATATATGCTAATGGAACATATATATACGTTAATGAGATACATAGCTAAAACACAGGTATAGAGACATGCTTAGTAAAGAACTCCTTGCGTCACTCCTTTATAACCAATTAGCAAACAAGGATGCTTATGAAGATTCAACCTCTGGTATATAAGGGGCTCAGTATTGAATATGTGTGTGCTTGTCTTGTGAAATTATTCCGCTTGCACCTTTTATTGCTAGCAATAAATCTTTTTTATATTTTCACCCCTGGTATCTTTATTGGCCTTTGTATACCGGGCACGAACCCAGACTTGAGCTGGGGCCTAACATCATCACCACTACTTGCTGGCCAAGGCAGCTTGAGGTGGATCATATGGTGAGGGGAGGGCATGTGGCAGGGGGAACACTTAGGATATCCAGTTCTGGGGTCCCCATGTACTAGGACCACTAAAAACCACATCTGTAGTCTAGCTGGGCTATTCTCATGGCTTTTTATTAATCAGAGCACATGGAGACTGCATAATCAGTGGGCCCCCATGTACCAGGACCTGTAAAAATCCTGTGGGGCTTAACATCCCCAGCAAGCAATGCCCTTCAGCTACCTGCACCCAGAGCCTCTAACCCTGCATACTTGGCAGCCCAGCTGGAGCTGCCATATGTGTGGTTTTGACAAGCAGCTGATTGTCCATGTGGGCATGATCCCAGGTTCCTCATGCACTGGAAAATAGGACGTAATTAGGATCTAATCCCTGATCCCCAAATTGTGCAGCTTGCCATGCATGTGTGGTGTGGCAGGAAGCAGAATTGTTGGGATTGCAGATCAGATCCCATTATACCTTTAAATTAACGTCCCCTTTACACACAAACCTATTTAACAATATATTTCAGCACCTTTCCCCATTGCATTACAGTTTTCTTGCCATTCTCATTTTATGAAGTGTAAATATACATACCTCCTGGATTATGCAAATTCATACTTTTTTTACCTTTCTTTTCTTAGATGTAAGCTCTGTGCAGAGAGAGAAATGCGTGTGTGCCATTTCCAGTGGCTCTCCTTTCCCAGCTAGTGCAAGGCTATCAACTCCAAACCCAGCTCATGGCTTATGCTTGAGGTAACATGGAGCATCCAGAAAACAGTGATACCCTTTAGGCTCAACTCCAGGTACTCTCATTGTTCTTCACAGGTAAAGGGTTCAATTTCTTGCTGAAGCTTGCATCTAAACAAACCTGAGAGCATCCCTTTGTAGAACATTGCATCTACATGATCAAGTGTTAGAAGGATCAAGGTTATATTCATTGAATGTAGTAGTAGGATCCAAGAGAGGCATTGGCTATTTAAGCATATTAGCATGGCTGGAATGTCCATGGAACCGCAGATTGACAGGTGTGTAACAAAAGTTGACTTAATTCAACATGGAAACTCAGCCCATAGCCAGCACACCAAAAACCCTCACACCAAGAACACTTAACTTTCATAGAAAACATAAGCTGGGAAGCATGTGATATTCCACATGCCTGACTTTGGTTAGTTCTTCACCTTCTTTGGCTGGTAGTTTAATACTAGTAATTCAAAACCTAACCAATTCCAGAACCTCCTTCAATATTAATGCTATATGTATTATTTGCATCCCATCCTAAGCAATATCTTCGGCTAGGTTTGGTTCAACCTTTATCTTACTGGGGAAGGGTATAGACTCAATAGGGCTTATATTCACTTTTCTTTCTGATTTTATTTATTACATCCATAATCAGCAAATCAGAGGAGCAACCTAACTCATGGATATTTGCTCAGCCTGCTGGTTCCTTCTGTCTCTGTATTTTAAATACCTTATTTATTAACATACTGCATTCACCTCAAAAATTAGCCATTGGAAATGAGGCTGCTTGTCTTATACTAGGAAATTGATTCTGAACGGTTTAGTAAAAAGGATTTTTTTTTTTAATTTCATTCTGCCATTGCAGAATTCAATGCATATCTTATTTTGGGGAATGTGGTATGTGAAGAAATGCAGCAATAAACTCTTTGTGTTTCATTACAACTGAAAAAAAAACCTAATCGCTTAGATCTTGGCTCAAAACTCCTGAAAAACTAGACCATTCCCCTTCCCTTCCCTATCTTATTCTTTCAAGTTAAATCTCAAAGAAGGAAGTAAAAATGATATTAAAAGGAAGATAATACCAGTTCTGGATTTGATCACAGTTGTGTAACAAGCTGGTTTATTGCAGACAAGAGAAAAAATATTTTTACTATCCGTCAGGGGCCGTAACAGGCAGCCCAGATGGAGCTAATTAGCTAGTTGTCCCACCTACTTCACACTGTCAGGCAGCCCTACCCATGATGATGATGATGCAGCTAGCCACTGTTAGGTTTTCCTGACTGGCTGCTGAAGAGAGCAGCCTTGCCATATAGTTTCACCTATGGCAGTGGTCTGCAAACCATGCAACACTTCTTTTGAAAGTCTGTTGTGGTAAGCTTCTCTGAATTCTGTACTCCTGGGTCTTTGACTCTGTTCAATGGCTAGTCTTCTTGGATCTGGTAACTTGATCTCTGACTCTTTGTTCATCCTAACTTCAGCCCTGATCTCCTGACATGCCCTGACTCAGGCTCTGACTCCCAGCTCATCCTGACTTCAACACTGGCTTCCGTTTCCTGGACCTTGTCTCAGCCCCTGTCTCAGGATTTCCCTTTGGATCTGGTAACTTAGTCTCTCATTCCTGATCCTTGATTTGGCCTGAGGCTTGGCTCCTCCTCTCCCCCAGTGTCCTCAACACTAGGCAAGACTGTTCACAATCTAGTCCTTAATGATTTATAGTGTTCATATAGGGTAGCACTCTATGAAAGTACTTCTATGCACCACCTTCTGTGGTACTCATGGGTTTTGGGGGGGGGGGGGAGTGGAGGGGGATGGAGGGGCATGCAGTGTGTAATATGAATTAGAATTATTTAACCTAACATTTGTTCCTAGGCAGCTACAGAAAATATCAGTAAACAGCACTGTTGAGACATGCATGGGACAGATCGATATAGTATAACTTATGCTAAGAAAGATGCTTAATAAAAACATTTATTCATTGACATATGCATCACATTAACATTGGCTGGTTGCCATGGAATATGTAATTAAATGTGGTTGGAACTGAGCAATTTAGTGCTTTTGCTTTCCTCAAAGTTTCCCAAACATAAGGAAACAGGAAATCTGTGCAATCTATTGCGCCATTGTAACCACTTGTTTATCATTCTGTGACTAATCTTATGAGTTAAATACTAATCACCCAGTCCTGCACAGCTAGCCCAAGCCTGTGAATTGCTTCATTCTGGGCTCTTCACTTAAAGGTTTATATAAACATAAAAACACCCAAGCAGGTTTCCACCCCTCTACCTTCCCATATCTTAACATATTACAACAGTACTCCCACATTTCCTATTTCTTTTCTTGCATCATAGTGCTTTAGAATCTTCTCCTGTTTTGTCTTGAAGATGCTTAAATGAGAGATTTAGGTGGATTATGAGCATTCAAGTTGGCCCTTCTCCATGTTTGGAGATGCCATACAATTTGGTAGACATCTGACTACAGGTGACACCTCTGTTTGGACTGCAAGTATCTCAAAACACCTGAACTTGAGGGACTTTTCCAAAGCAAAAAGTACTCACTGGGAACAAGCAACTGGAACATGCCTTTTCAGTCCAGTGAGTGAGGCAGGTCTTCATTTGGGAAGGAGGCATCTTGTGTTCTGATTTTTTGCTTCTAGGTTCAGATCTGGGTTTGTTTGTTTATTAGTCATTGATAGTCTAATGTAAAATGCATAAATATGTAGCAAACTCCCCAGTTTTTCTTTTTAAATTTATTTTAAAATGCATTCCCTCCCCTTCTCCAACTGTTTCTGACTTTTTCTCTACCTTTCTATTCTCTATAGATAAGTATAAGTAAGCTAAGATGTAGGATAAGCTTTAACATTTTATTTCAGGTAGCAAGTTTTATTTTTCTCTCCCTTCTTTGCAAATAAGTTCCCTGCTATTTTGATATCAATACCCACTGTTTTATAAGTGATAATTATTATGTTTGTACTGCTTTTATATTGTGTGATTACTGTTTTAGGCCTATATATGTGAGTTAGAGTAAGTCATGTCAAGTTTCCATTTTGTATGTCAAGCCTCCATCTTGTGTCCTCTGCCTGGACATCCCCTGTGTTGCAACTGTATGAGTCACATACCCCTCCCATGTACATTGGTTCCCGGATGAATAAGAGTGATTGGGAATGATTGAAATACAATGGTAGCAGCCCTCTGCTGAATGGCCTGTAACAACCAGGTCATCACCTCGCCTTGATTCATCCAGGAACCATGGACCTCACCCACAAACAGAGACAAGAACCCAGCATTTGAAAGACAAAAGACCCTACAGAACCAGCAACTCTACCATTGTACCCCACCATTACAGACACCCAAAACTGCACATCCCTGCATGGAGCACACATGCTCAGTATGCCAGGGGCTGACCCTTACCTGGGCATGTCTCCTGTCACTAGAGTCACACAAGGTCTGCCTCTATAAAAAGGGGCAGTGAAGACAGACCCAGTGGGACGCCCTCTCCATCTGGTCCAGCACCATGCCACGCCACCTATCCACCCAGACGCCCTGGCAGCAGCCCCCCCGGACAACACCTACTGGACAAGGACCCCTTTCCAGCCTGGATAGGTAGCAATCACCCCTACCCCCTCTTCAACCAAGGACTTGGACTCTGCTTCTTTTCCCTATCTGGACTCCAGCCCTTCCACTGAGTCTCTTTCTCCTGCTGCCATTGTGAGTTCTTGACTGTGTGTGATTCCATAATTTGATGGGGCTGTGTAGTGTGTTGTCTGTTTAATAAAACTGTTATTTGGACCCCTAAGTTGGGTTTTGCTTTACTATGGTTTGGCCCTGCTCCAATCTCTGCTCCTCGCCCCTCTAACTTCTGTCTCATTTCTCCCTCTCCTGCTTCTGGCTCACTGCCACCTCCAACACCTGTCCTGAGCTCCTCTCTTCTTCCAAACCCCCTGTTTCTTTGCCACTGTCTTATCCCCACTGCCTTTTCCTTTTCCCCTGAGCAACCAAGCAAACTTTCCCCTTTCCTTTTCCCCTGAGCAAACTGAGGTTTCTGCCTCAGTTTCTTTCCTGGCTGTCTCCTCCTTGCCACCACTTATCTGCCTCCCCCAATATCTTAGCTATTTGCTTCAGTTTCCAGCCCCAGTCTACCTTAAGTAAAACCAAGCCTCAGTTCCTCAGCCACCTTCTCTGTAGTCCACCGGTTCTAATCCTGGTTGTGGCAACTTTCACTCCCTACACTTTAACTTTCTCTCTCTCACATGAACCTTTCCCCAAGTATGCCAGGTATGCCAAGCACACATACACACTGTACCATCCAAGTTAAGAGCTTACCTGTGTGTATGTGTAGGTGGTTGTATGTGTGTGAACTGGTGAGTGTGTGTGTGTATATAGATGTATGGCAATTGTGTGCATGATATATGAATTAGTGATCCTTGTCTAACTTTTGGGGTGTATAGTGTATGTGCTTGAATTGGTGATAGGTATGCATGTGCCTAGGCTGGTTTGGATGTGTATGTGCCTGAGCTGGTAGTGTGTGTGTGTGTGAATGCACCTAACTGATTTGTGTGTTTGTATATGTGCAATTGTGTCACACCCTCCTGTCTAACAGTGCAATATTGAGATCCTGAGAGTTGGCCTGACCACACAGGGCAAGAAATAGTGCTGGCAACACATCCAGAAACCAGAACTCTCCCTTCACCCATCAACGTGTAATTACTACTTTGTTTAAAAAGTCATTTTTTCTTCCTTGCTCTTAGGATTCTTGAAACATTTTGCATTACCGAGTCACTGGTGTGGGTGACATCAACACATAAAAAGCCTTCTGAAACAGGCAGGACTTTGCAGAAAGCAGAAGGGGGCAGGACCTATTCTTCTGCTGTTTATCAATTTTATCTCATTAATATTAAATACAAGGCTTAAGAAAAAAGAACTTCTGAGACCAGGTGCTGGAGAACATCTCTCTTTCAAGGGAGTTTCTTTCTTACTGGCAATAACCCCTTTTCTCTTGCTTTCTTCCTCCAGACCTCTCATGTTTTCCCCACTTGGCTGCCTAAAGGGCAGCACTGAAAAGGAAGTCTGGAGAGTGCTCCAGGCAGTGCCCAGCCAATGACTTGATCATTTTTGCACTTTGCATGGAAGTGGGATATACAGGTTTAAACTCCCTTTGCATGAGAGAGGTCTGGAATTCATGTCTCACTTTCCTGGGAAATGCTGTGTATACTAGGCTAGTGGTCAGCAACCTTTAGGAATCCAGAACATCCCAGCTCTGGTCTGATGCAGGTCAGGTAGCTTTAGTAGCATGTCAGTGCAAGAGTGCCTTTCCCTGAGCCTGTACCAAAACCAGATAGTTGGGAGCCCACTCCATGGATACACTTGAATGAAGCTTCCAGCCAGTAGGGGACTGCAGCAGAGTTGGAGAACTGCAAACTGCATCTATGCTTCCACTGCTGTTCTCAACTTTCCCTTTCTCTACTCTCTCTCCCCCCATCCCAGCTGCAATGTGAGCATAGTTGGAAGCTGCCAAGCCCCAGCACAGCTGTGTCTGTACTGCAGCCAGGTTGAAGGGGGAGCAGGAAAAGGCATTAGGTGTGTGGGCACAGCTGGAAGCCACATGGTTATGACACAGCTCCCAGACAGCAAGGAGCCATCAGGGCTCAAGTTGGGGGGGGTGTTCAGAAATAAGTGGCAGTTGCACAGGTGCACGCAGAGAAGCTGTTTCAGGGCTATGCCATCCAGCTGTGCCTGTGAATATTTTGTTAGGTTGGGATCTTTAATATTATCAATAGAGTGCCTAACTCCCATAGATTATCAGCTTTGTTTAGTTCTTCAGATGCTCTGATCTGTTCAATATTGTTTGACTTTGAGCTCTATAGCCTGCTTGCATAGTTTGGAAATTCCAGTGTGAGTTAAGTGAGTCAGTCTCAGTGGATTTAGACTCATTAAGGGAATAGAAATTATGGTTCTCCAGCAGTTTAGTGTGTGAATATGATTTAAAGGCTCCTTTGCTCCATGGGTAGAGCACAGTCACCTGGATTTCAAGAACTGCAGGACTTCCTGTCTGGCTTCTCATCTGAACAGGTAGAAATTTCCTCCAGCAGTTTTCACTTATTTTTTGTTTCTAGGTAGTTGAATAGAAGAAAGTCTGAAACCAGACAAATTTGAGCTGGAAGGGACCAGGACTGAGATGCTTTCTAGCTCCTTTGAAATCCCCATACTTCAGCCCTTGTGTCCACTGATGTAAGTAGCTGAGAATTCCTCACGTGATCTTTTCAAAACGATGCGATGCCTAGTGCGTGGGTTTCTGGAGTAGAATGAGGAACCCCTGAGTTGGTTTCCATCTGCATCAAGGAGAAGATCCATGCACTAGGGCCTCATTCTAAAGAATCCATTTGGATTCATAGATCCTGTTTTCCAGCATAATGCTCTAACCATCAGACCAGAGCTTAGGTGTTAATCTATGAATAAGGGGCCAAGCTAAATAACAGGGACTTTTCTCATCCAGAACAGCATTTATCTCAAAACTACACATCCTCTGACTTGCTTGCTTATTTCTGGCCCTTCCTGGCTGCCTAAGCTCCCCCTCCTACCCATGCGTGCAGGCATCCAGATAAATTGTTTTGGAAAAGAAAGAAATAGAATCTCAAGCTGTGTGTAACTTTGGAAAAGGTTCTTACATGTCTGGATAACAGCAATTTAGGCACATCAGGTAAAACAGGTTCTTCTACTTCTTATCATTTCTACGTGTTCTGCTGAGACAACTACAGTCAATAAATAATGAGGCTATTGCTTGGCTTCATGGATTTGCATTTGCTAAATAAATAGCTAAAATAATTATGGGAATGATATTAGAAATGCAAACACTGAAAGTGGCAAATTGGATAAAATATTATATTAATTATTCACAAACAAAAGAAAAATTCCATATCAGGATAAAGCATAAATAAGAAAGAGAGCAAAGTAAGAAATGTTGACACCCACTGTAATCAGTGGTACTTACACTATCCTAAGGGGTCCTAAGGGAAAAGGCTAGTTTCTTAGATGCCACCTTGCCCTACCTTGCTCCTAAGGAAAAACTGAAAGTTGGTTGACACAAGGTCAGACAATGATGTGTTTGTCTCCCCTACCTATGGTTCTGAGGTGCCTTCCTTCCTAATCTAGTCTCACATATTCATGTTCATAAGCTTTTTGACCAGATATTGATGCCTGCAAGTGAATTTAAGTCTTGCCAAAAACTTCAGAGGACACCTCTAATTATTTGGTCACTGTTATTAGAAGCAGCACTGATGGTTACCAGGGCAATCTGCAGTTTTATTTCAGCAGTGATCAGTCAACTATTTCTCTAAATTGGGGTCTCTTGCCTAATCGGCTTGCATTTTGTTCTACTTTTCCTAACTAAAAATGATATACTGGTACCATATTTACTTAAAATCCAAGATGAGTCTTTTCCTCCCCTGTTCAATGGCAGGGAGGAGACTCATCTTGGATTGGGGGGTGGGGGCAGACAGCTGCTGTGACTAACTGTAGCTCCAGCCCCTATCCAGGCATGGGGTCAGAGCTGCAGCTGTCACCTGCCCTACTGGCTCTGCCTTGTGCTGCCTCTGTTTTCCCCCACTCCCCCATCACTTACCCTCAGTTCCGGTTCTGTCCCTACACCCACCCAGCAGCAGTGGTGGCAGCAGCTCTGGCACCAGCTTTAAGTCTAACCTGGAGCCAGGGCCACAGCTGATGTCCAATGAGGGTTAATCACAGGGACCCACAGATGAAAGTCCTTTTGAAATGCTTCATTTTATTCTCTTTCTCTCTCTGTAGGGATGGCAAACTACACAGAGGTGAATGAATTCATCCTTTTGGGCCTGACCAATCTGTGGGGGCTTCAAGGCTTCCTGTTTGTTCTTTTCTTGATACTCTACATGATCAGTCTTCTGGGAAATGGCACCATTGTGGCTGTTGTGGTGAATGAACCCCAACTTCAGACTCCTATGTACTTCTTCCTAGGAAACCTCTCCTGCTTGGATATCTTCTACTCTACAGTTACTGTGCCTAAGATGCTGGCTGGCTTCCTCTCAGGGAACCAGGCCATATCCTTTGCAGGCTGCCTGGCCCAGCTTCACTTCTTCCACTTCCTGGGCAGCAGTGAGGTCATGCTGCTGGCTGTCATGGCCTATGACTGCTATGTGGCCATCTGCAACCCACTGCGGTACACAGTGGTTATGAACCAATGGTTCTGCCTGTTGCTGGTAGTCATCACCTGGGCCACTGGTTTCCTGCATGCCCTGATACATTTGGTCATGACCTCCCAGCTGCACTTCTGTGGCCCCAACAATGTCCATCACTTCTTCTGTGACATAAAGCCTCTACTGCGGCTGGCCTGCAGTAGCACTAGCCTCAACTTGATCCTTCTTAATACTATGACTGGGAGCCTTGTCTTGGCTCTTTGTCTTCTCATGCTCCTCTCCTACCTCTACATCATCTCTTTCCTCCTAATGAAAGTGAAATTCCAGGAAAACAGAAAAAAGGCCTTTTCCACATGCGCCTCCCATGTCATGGTAGTGACTTTGTATTATGGGACTGCAGCCATCACTTACCTGTGTCCTTCACTGGATTCCATGGCAGAAGAGATGATTGTTACTCTTTAGTACAGTGTGGTTACTCCAGCTCTCAACCCCCTTATTTACACCCTGAGGAACAATGTGGTGAAATCTGCCATGAGAAAAGTCATAGGCAGAATTCTATTCCCTGAAAGAACATGAAAAATGGGGCTTGCTTGTTCTCTTGTGCTCTCTTTTCTTGATCTATATAAATTAGCAATTAGATTTATATAGTATGGAAAGAGTGTCTAGTATCTACTAGAAAGTAGAATAAAGCAGGCTCTTTTTCAGTAAGCAAGATATGCAACTGGAGATGGAGAAATTTATCAAAAAGGATAGTTTTCTTTATGCTTTTCTGGGGAAGAATATTTGGAGGTAAATTTAAATTAGTATTCCCAAAGAAAAAATATGTTAAAACAGAGTTGAGTTTGATAGCACAAAAGAACAACTCAAAGTATACAAGAATGTGTGTGTGCGTGTGTGTGCGTGCGCATGTGTGTATTCCAAAAACAAGAATGGGGTGTGCCTGTGTGTATTTCCCCCATCCTTCTCTACCTTTTTTTGTTTTCCTAATTTCCAGCTACTTTACTTTTTTCACAGACTGCCTCTTTTCTACCATGGAGAACTTGTTAATAAAGCAGAGTCTCCCTTGCTTACCTTTAGCATTCCTTCACCCATTTTTCCCCCTGCCCCACCACTCCCTTCTCTACTCATTGTCTTCCTAATTTCCACCTATTTACATTCTCACTGACCTCCTGTCACACTTTTAGCTTTTTCATTCCTTGAAGATCTCAGAACAACTATGGAGTCTTCTTATGCCTGAAGAAGGGTGCTTGTACCTGAAAGCTTGCAAAAAACTTTGTTCCAACTACTCAGTTGGTCTCGTAAAAGATATCACATCTGCCCAAAGAACCTGACCTTCCAAAAAAAAATGTTGCAAAAATTAGAAATTGAAATCTTCATTGTGGATAGATCATGCCTGATCAGCCACATTTCCTTCTATGACTAGGTGATGCATCACCTGGACAAAGGAGAAGAGGTTGGTATCAGATTTAGATTTCAGAACAGCCTTTAACTTGATCTCCCATGATGTCCTCATTGTAAAATTGGGGAGCTGTGGCCTCCATGACCTTACAGTCCAATGGCTGGGGATCTGGCTCTGTGGTCAGACTCAGAAAGTGATAGTCGATGGAACTAAGTCAACATTGCACATGGCGACCAGTAGCATCCCCCAGGGCTCAGTACTTGGACCAGTATTCTTTAACATATTCATAAATGATCTGGATTCAGCTGTCAGAAGTGGACTGGCTAAGTTCATAGACAACACCAAATAAGGGGTAAGTGCAGTCACAATAGAGGATAGGCTGGAAATTCAGGCCAACCTGGATAGGCTCACAAGGTGCAGTGCTACGCTCACTAGCACCACAGTCGAAAGAGACTTGGGGTCATGATTGACCACAGGATGAACATGAGCCACCAATGCAATGCCACAGCTGGCAAAGCAAATAAAACTCTGGCTTGCATCTACCGATGCATCTCAAGCAAGACCCACAAAGTCATCCTCCTGCTTTACTCAGCCTTGGTGAGGCAACAGCCAGAGTACTGCATCCAATTCTGGGCTCCATACTTTAGAAAGGATGTGGAGAAGCTTGAGAGAGTCCTGAGGATAGCCAAGCACATGATTAGAGGTCAAGAGAGCAGGTCTTATGAGAAGAGGCTGGGAGGCATGGGACTTTTCAGCCTGGAGATGCAAAGGCTCAGGGGTGACTTGGTGGCTGCCTATAAGTATATGAGGGGTGTGTGTGCACCAGGAACTGGGAGAACATCGGTTCACAAGGGCACCCCAAGAGAAGACAAGGTCACAAACTGCTGGAAGACCATTTAAGACTGGACATAAGGAAAAACTTCTTTACTGTCCGAGCCTGCAGAGTCTGGAATAGACACCCCCCAGAAGTGATGCAAGCACCTACTCTGGATACCTTTAAGAAACACTTGGATGCTTATTTTGCTGGGGTGATCTGACCCCAGCTGACTTCCTGCCCCATGGTCAGGGGTAGGGCTGTATGAGGCTACGGACAGAGCTTCGGATCCGGAGAAGCTTTGGACACTTCAGGGTCCAAAGCAGCATATCCAGGTCAAAGCGCTGGCCTTGTTAGGTGTCCCGAAGCGCTTTGGAGCTGCCTCGGAGCCACCTTGGAGATCCGGCCATAGGGTATAAGGGGGAAACAATAAAATATCTATAACTTTGTTTTTTTATGTCCAATTTGGATGAAATTTTCAGGGGTGGTAGAATATGCAGAGAGGATGAAGCTTTACAAGTTACAAGAAGATCGGTGAAGGGGTTTGGGGGGAACAGCACCCCAAATTCTTGAAAGCAAAACTCATGTCACATCTAGGCGTTACAACATAGCAGGGTGAAATCTGCAGGGTAACTCTTACTGAGGCCACAAAGGCTGCCAAGTTTCAAGAAGATTGGTGTATCGGTTTGGGGGGGACTTCACCTCAAGCTGCGGAGAAGCAAAACTGGTGCAATGGGTGCTTGTGGGACTGACTGTCTGTCTTGGGGTGGGGAGGGGAGACACTACTGCAGGCCTGGCTGCTAAGTTGCTGTGTTCCCAGTTACCAATCAATCAATCATGATTCACTCAGAGACCAGCTCAATACACAGGACCTAGCTACTACATAATGACTTAACGAGCATCAATTAGCACCTACAAAACCAGGCTAAGGAGAGGAAAGAATCAATACAGACAATCAACTGCCCCAAGACAGACACAGTCTTGGCATGAGTTTTGCCTGTCAGCAGCTCGGAGTGCAGGGCCCCAGAACCCCCCTGCACCGATCTCCTCCACAGCTGGCAGACATCACAGCAGGGGCCACCATCCTTGCAGCTGTCACCCAGCTGCGCCTTAACACACGCAGTGTCACCCATGGCACGAGTTTTGCTTGTCCACAGCTTGAGGTACAGTTCCCCCCAAACCTCTGCACTTTTCTTCTTGAAATCTGGCAGGCTTTGTGGCCTCAGTAAGAGCTACCAGCCCTGCAGTTTTGACCCCACTGTGTTGTTGCATATAGACGTGACAGGAGCTTTGCTTTCAAGCATTTGGGGCACAGTTTCCCCCAAACCACTGTACCAATATCATTGAAACCTGGCAGGCTTTGTGGCCTCAGTAAGGGCTACCACTCCTGCAGTTTTTACCCCCCTGCAGTGTGACACACAGCTGGGACATGAGTTTGGCTTTCAAGAATTTGGGATACAGTTGCCCCCAAGCCCCTAAACTGATCTTCTTGAAACTTGGCAGGTTTCAGGCCCTTAGCAGAGGCTACCATCTCCATACGTTTTATCCAAATCAGACAAGAAACAGCAAAGTTATAGATATTTCATTGATTCCCCATTGTACCCTATGGCCGGAACACCGAGGCGGCTCTGAAGCTTCAGCCGAATTGAGGCGGAAATCCAGTCCAGAGCTCTGGATCGGATCACAGCCATCTGAAGCGGCTGGATCTGAAGCCAGATTGGATCGCTGCCGACTTGCACAGGCCTGGGCAGGGGGCCAAACCTAATGATCTCGCAAGGTCCCTTCCAGCCCTAATGTTTATGAAATCTAAGAAAAGTCAAGATAATAATAGCAAATATAGTGGTCAGGCACCCAAGCAATCATAACTCTATCCTGTAACAGAAGCTTTCAACTTCCCATACAGTTAAAATGCATTGAAATACTTTAAAAGTGAATAGGTATTTATTTATTTATTGGATGTACTGATCATTTTAACCAATTATTCTTAATTGATTTTTCTCTGTAGAAATTGCATGTCTCATTTGTAATGACAGATGGAAAATAAAATAAATTGGCAAAAGGATTTTTAGTATTTGCAAACACTGCATAATGTGACATACTTTTATACCTATGCTGTTTCCTTTTTTTCCATCCAGTTTGTCTGTCACTGGAAGACTGGCTTAAGACAAGTTGAGACTGTTTTGAGCCTTTCATAAAGCTTGTTTTCTCCTGATTGGTTGCTCCTTTCCCAGTACCCTCCAACAGAATGATTTCAAACATCTAAGCAACTTCAAAGTGCTTTTCCAGCATTTTATTCAATATAGCTGAGATTCCCAAAGGGAAACAAAGAGAGTTAGATATCCAGTGTCTTATGAGTATTATAAATGAGTATTATAAATCCCCATTCCTGTAATGGGATAAATGTAGGCAGACACCTGAATTCCTCCACAAAACTTTTTTTAATAGATGGGACAATTTTCAGGCACAGGATCTGAATTTTACTCTTATCGCTCATGCTTACTGGTTGCTTTTTTGTTCCTTTTTTTTTTAAATTCCACAATTGTCAGTGTAGCAGTCAAACACTTGACAAAAGAAACTGGGCGTTCCATTCCTACTTCCATTACTTGGGAATTGCTTTTTCTATCAAATCTGAAGCAAGACTTAACTGTGGAGATATGGAGCACGGGCTTCTAAGGCAGTCAACAGGAATCACTGAATGGGATATGTATATCAGAAATTCTGCTTCACTCTGAGGGTCATGGTCATGTATGAGACTGGGTTTTGAAGTCTAAAATCCTACCTCAGTTCAGGTGCCTTTACATTACTACCTAAAGTCCTATACAGATTGTGTTTTTGCATAGAGCCATTGACCAACCATGGTAAAAAAAAACCCTTAGGTTGCCTCTTGGCAGAAGTCCCATCACGCCCCCAGAAGCTCCCTATGTATCAGGACTGAGGCCAAGCCTATGCCTATGCCCTTCAGTACATTCAGAACACTGTTAGGTTAAAAGTCACAAATATATAAAATCTACCACTATCTAAACTCGTGCTTTTGAAGCACTCAACAAGTGTTCTGATTTGAGTAACTCTTGCATACATTTAAATTGGTGCTGCTTTCTCATCCTGAGAAACTTTCAAACTAGGCCTCCCACTTCCCAGGAGTTTTTACTACAGGACAAGAGCAGACTTGATATGATAATCCTCCATCCCCTTGTCTGAAGCTGGACCACTGTGCAGCTAAAAATGCAAGAGTTGTTGGGAACAAGCAACTGTAACATGCCTCTGCAGTCCAGTGAATGGGGCAGGTGTTCATTTGGGAAGGAGGCATGCTGGGTTCTAATTTCTGCTTTTAGGTTCAGGTCTGAACCCAGTCCAAAGCTCACAACTCTCCCTCTACCCATGAAAGTATTATTATTCCTTTATTAAAAAGTTGTTCTCTTTCTCCCTTGCTTATACAATTCTTTAAGCATTTTGCATATGAGACACCTATTGAAAGAGGCAGGACATGGAAGTATGCAAAAGAGGACAGAGCCTATCCTTCTGTTGTTTATCAATTGTATCCAGTGTATATATAACGTTAAAAAAGAAAAAATACTGAGAGAAGAGGCTAAGAAACTCTCCCTTTCAAAGGAGTGTCCCTCTTGTTGGACATTAGTTTTTTTTTTACCCTCTGAGCCTCAAGACAGGCACAGTTGCACAAGCACCCATGTCACGAGTTTTGCCTGTCAGCAGCTAGAGGTGCAGGGCCCCAGAACCCCCTGCACCTATCTCCTTGACATCTGGCAGACTTTATGGCTGCAGCAGGGCCTAACAGCTAGGTCTGCAGTAGTTTTCCCCGCTCTGTGCCCCAAGACAGACACAGCTGTACAAACATCCATGACATGAATTTTGCCTGTCAGCAGCCAGAGGTGCAGGGCCCCAGAACCCAGACTCCCCCTGCACTGATCTCCTTGACAGCTGGCAGGCTTTGTGGCCTCAGCAGGGGCCACCATCCCTGCAACTGTCACCCTGCTGCACATTAACACACACAGTGTCACCCATGCCATGAGTTTTGCTTGTCCGCAGCTTGAGGTACAGTTTCCCCCAAACCCCTGCACCTATCTCCTTGAAACTTAGGAGACTTTGTGGCCTCAGCAGGCACTAGCAGGCCTGCAGTTTTGACCATGCTGTGGCTTAACACATACACATGACATGCTTTTTAATTTCAAGACTTTGAGGTGAAGTTTCCCCGAACCCCCTGCACCTATCACCTTGAAACTTGGCAGACTTCATGCCTTCAGAAGAGGCTACCATTCTTGCATGTTTCATCCAAATCAGGCCAGAAATGACAAAGTTTTGAGCTTCCCTGTTATAGCCTATGGGTGAAACATTGAAACAGCATTGGAACAGCGAAACTGTTGCGACAAAATGGAACAGAACAGCGGTTTTGAATCGAAACGAAATTTGAAATGAAATTCTGTTCTGTCGAAATGTTGAAATGCAAGTAAAAACGGAACGGTGCTATTTCACATAGCCCTATGGCTATCAACATCGCTGAGTAAGAGACCACCCTTTAAGTAGATGAATGGTGTTATAGTTGAAAAAAAATAAATGATATGATTCAATCTAGTTAGAAGATTAAAATCTTTCTTTCATAGTTCTCACCAGAATGTAAAGAGCAGGAAGCTCTTGTACGCTCCCATCCCTAAGATCATTCCTGAGAGAAAACATCTAATAAAAATAAGCATCTTACTCTGAAAGAGTTGGATATGCTCTGCTTCTGGATTGCAATAACTGGAATAGAATAATTCCCAAAATATATGATTATAGCCTAATTTGTGTAGAACAATTCCTGAAGTATCTGATTTCCTCTTACTTAATGCCTGGGTGAAGTTATTTTCAACTTGTTCACCTGGAAGACCTTGCATTCAGTGTGTAAAACACTTGCAACCATCTTCAGTTTAGAATGAAAGTAAAATAATACAATTTTAAAGTAAAAATAACAACTATAAAATATTGGTTCATGTTTTCTGAGATGGAGTTAGTTAAAACTAGATTTTCAGGTGTAACTGCAGAGAGGGATTAGAGGACTGGAGTTTTAATTTCCTTTGGACAGTAATACAATTGTCAGTGTTTAAAGTACCCCAAAATATTATATACCTGTGAAGAATCGGAGGATACTTACCTAGGGTGGACCCCTGCCCATGAGCATGGGTCCAGCAGGAGCAACACAGCCATGCTACAGCTGGAGGTGAGTGAACTGGCAAGACGACGGGCAGGTAGGGTGGTTGCCATACCCAGCCCAGAGACTGAAGTCCCTGGGACCAGGGCAAGAGACCAAGAGGACTTGTGGGCTTGGAGGAGTCCTCAAAAAAATAAAATAAATAAAAGGAAAAGGAGAGAGAGAGAGAGAGGAAAGGGATACACTCTCTCTCTGCTTGTTTGTTGTTGTTGTTGTGTGCTGATTAATCGATGTGGGCAGCCAATTAAGCTGGACCAGTGGCAGCTAGGAGCGGAAGCAGGAAAAAAAAACCCTCGCATTTTGCTTCCAACCCCGGGCAGCCTGGTTCCGAGGGCAGCTGAGTCCAGGAGAAGAACTCCCCCAAGCCTCTGTTTTGAAGGGAGGAGCTCAACGTGGCAAGGGAAGAGGGAATGTTTCCCCTGCCTAATCCGTGATCCTGATCAATCACTGCAGGCGGTCCATTGATTCGGTGTGGTGGCAATTAGAAAAAAAAACAAAAACATTTGCTTACAGTGCTGACAGTCAAGCACCTAGGAGAAGGTGGGCAGAGCAGAAGGGGGTTGCCTCAAGCCCTGACAACCAGGAAGGGAACTGGGCATAGCCAATGAAGTTTTCTTTTCATTTTTTTTTTCTTTCTGTCTTTCACCAGCATGGAACCCAGTGGTGTGAACCAGCTGTCAGTCATTGTTGGGGCAGGGAAGTCATTGCCCCTCCCTTTTTGTTTATACCCGTAACTATCAAAGTCATGGCAGGAAAGAATAGGAAAAGAGAGAGCCACCTCAACTAGACCAACGGAGGGCCAATATGCACGGGAGGGAACTGGTGAATGCCAACTGGGAGCAAAGGCGCACGCCTGTATCCAGAGACTACCTGACAATACTGTCCTTGGCCCACTTGAGGGTCATAACACACAAGCTGAAAAGTGCTGGCATTTAAGGCAAGAGCATGTCATGATACTTTCTAGTCAACATTTAGCCTGTTTGTTTCCTTTCCCCACTTGGGGAATGAAGAACAAAACAGAAGTGAATGAGTTTCTCCTCTTGGGTCTGACCAATATCCAGAGGCTGCAGCATTTCCTTTTCATTCCCTTCCTGATAATCTACATGATCACCATGCTGGGGAACAGTGCCATCATAGCCATTGTGCTTACTGAGTCCCAATTTCACATTCCAATGTACTTCTTCCTTGCCAACCTCTGCTGTCTGGATACGCTCGTCTCCATAGAATCATACATTCACAGATGCTAGGGTCAGAAGGGACCTCAAAGGATCATCAAGTCTGACCCCCTACCAGTGGCAGAAAGAAGTGCTGGGGTCATGTGACCACAGCCAGGTGCTTGTCCAGTCTCCTCTTGAAGACCCCCCAGTGTAGGGGAGAACATCACCTCCCTCGGAAGCCTGTTCCAGATTCTGCCAACCTTTATTGTGAAGAAGTTCTGATTGATGTCCAAGGTAACCCTACTCTCTATCAGGTTGTGGCCATTGTTGCTGGTTATTCCAAGGGGTGCTCTAGTGAACAGAGCATCTCTTGTTCCCTGCTGCCCCCCACCCCCCACCACAGTGAAGTTGTATACTGCCACAAGACCCCCTCTCAGCCTTCTCTTGCAGAGCCTGAAAAGTTCCAGGTCTCTCAGCCTTTCCTCATAAGCCCTTCCCTGCAGGCCTCTAACTATATGAGTGGCCCTCCTCTGGACCCTCTCAAGGTTGTCCACAAATCCTTCTTGAATTACGGTGCCCAGAATTGGACACAGTACTCTAGCTGTGGCCTGGCCAGTGCTGCATAGAGGGGGAGCATCACCTCCCTGGACCTGTTCATGATGCGCGTACTAATGCATGACAAAGTGCGGTTAGCTCTGCTAATTGCTTTGTCACATTGACGACTCATATTCATCTTGGAGTCAACAATGACTCTGAGATCTCTTTCTGCCACTGTGCTGCTGAGAAAGTCATTCCCCAGCCTATAGGTATGCTGGTGATTCCCTCTCCCTAGGTGCCTCACCTTGCACTTGTCCTTCTTGAACTGCATCCTATTGTTCTCTGCCTACTTCACTAACCTGTCTGCCTGGATCTGGTTTCTTCCCATCAGCGTGTTTGCTTCACCCCATAGTTTGGTGTTATCTGTGTCTTGAATAGAGTGCTTTCCATGCCCTCATCCAGGTCACTGATGAAGACATTGAAAAGTACCAGCCCAAGGACTGAGCCTTGGGGGACCTCACTGCCCACATCTTTCAAGGTTGATACCTACCCATCCACCACCACTCTCTGGGTGTGACCCCTAAGCCAATTTGCCACCCACATTATTGTGTAATCATTTATGACACAGCCATTCAAATTGCTTATAAGAATAGGACTGGAAATTGTGTCGAAGGCCTTCTTAAGGTCCAAGTAAATGAGATCTACCTTGACACCTGCATCTAAGCTTTTAGTGACCTGATCAAAGAAAGAAACAAGGTTAGTCAGGCAGGATCTACCTGCAATGAACCCGTGCTGGTTGCCTTTCAGCATTGTATGACCCTTTGCATCCCTACAAATGTGATACTTGATAATTTTTTCAAGGGTTTTCCCCAGGATAGAGGTGAGACTAACTGGTCTATAGTTACTTGGATCTTCCTTCCTCCCCTTCTTGAAAATAGGAAACACATTGGCCCTTTTCCAGTCCTCAGAGATCTCACCTGAGCACCACAAGTGCTCAAACAGTCATGCCAGTGGCTCTGCTATGATACTGGCTAATTTTTTCAGCACCCTTGGGTGGAGCTCATCCGATCCCACTGATTTAAACACATCCAGCCCCTCCAAGTGTCTCTTTACTAGGCCTGTGCTGACAGTTGGTAGGCAGGTGTTTCTCCTGCTTCTGCCAGTAATGCATTTGGGAGATTTGTCTAGATCCAAGTTCAAGAATACAGAGGCACTGATTGAAGAGCTCAGACACTGTGCCAAAGATGCTGGCTGGCTTCTTCATCGAGCTCCAGAGCATCTCTTTCATTGGCTGCTTGGCCCAGTTCCAGTTCTTCCATTTCTTCCGCAGCAGTGGAGGCATCCTTCTGGCTGTCATGGCCTATGACTGTTATGTCATAGGCCATTTAGAAGTTGGATGGCCCTGTTTTAGCCCAATACCAGAATGCTTATGCCACTTGCCTGGAAAAACAAAGAGGTTTTAGAATCATCTCACTGCAAGGAGACGTGAACCTTCAAGCCTTTGACTTTCTAAGTATATCATTCTCACCTCTATACCACTGAATGGAAGTCTTCTATCCCACAAATTAAGAGATGGGGAACTTACTTTGTTGGAGAGGATCCTGGAATATAGTTGGAACACACCTGTCTCTTTTCATGAAAATCACTTTATCAGAAATCTAAACACGAGTTTAACTAGCATTCAGTTTAGGCAAAGGAAGTAAAAAAATGACAGAATGGGTATAGGCCAGACCCCAGGACCTCTGAGTTCTTACTTGTTGTTCAGTTTCCCACAACTCAGGTCCTTTATTCTCAAAATTCCCCAGGTTAACAATCAGATTTCTAGTCATTAATGTTGTGCATCTATCCACACTTTAATTGGGCATATTCACACTTCTTTTTTTCCACTGAAACTTCTTTGTAACACTCCTTTGTTCCACTCTGTATTTTGCAGCCTATAAAACCTAGTAGAAATACATCTATTACAATGACAGATGGACATGTTTATTGATTTCTTTCCTTTACTGAGCAAGCTAATTGTCTGCAAAGGTTCACATTGTGGTCATCCAGAAATAGGCTTTTAGGACTTCCTGTTTTCATCCACAAGTTTGAACCTTAACTCAGAAATTCTATTATTTAATAAGTAGTGTAAGAGTGATGTCATAGCCTTGATAGTGCAGAAATTATGCAAAAATCTAAAAATTCCTTGCCTATTGCATATTATTTTATAAAAGAGTTACAGCAAAAATGTGCAGTTCTGATCTTGATATATTATTGGATGTATACAAAATGGGGGCACCTATGCCAAAGGCTTCTAATGTGTTTCTAACAAGTTAATGCCAGGCATTACCTTCTGCCTTCTAGGACACTACTTTGGAAACTGAGCCACTGACCCTTTTTGCTTAATATATATAGTCATTGGGAAAAGTGGAGAAAAGTGCAGATATAAGTTTCTGTCTCACTATGAGCAACAGGATTCAGGCTAGTACCTGGTTCTTTTTTCAGGGAACAAGAAAGAAGGACTAGAACTACATTTAGGAGCTTAACTCTATTTGTGTGCCAAATAGAATAGATTTTGACCTGAAAAATTCAGTCCATCACATGTTGGGTGTTCTTTATGGAAATTGATGAACTAATACCTGTAAGATTTGCTGAAATAACCATATTGTTCCCACCTGTGCAAATGGAATGGTGATGATGATTTTGATAATAAGAATGATAAAAATAAAAACCTTCAATAATCAAGGTTTAATTACTGACCAGAAGTAGTAGCAGAACCTGTATCTTACAAATAAGTTTCCCTCTATCATTTCCCCTGTGAAAGTTGGAATAATCTGTGTCCGTGATTTTTGTGTCCATGAAGTTAAATTTGGGTCCATGATTTTTTCTCTCCCATTCTCCATTAACCATCTATAGCTAGCCTATCCCAGCCTCATTGGAAACCACACACACATTTTACTTCTGCAAAAGTTTGGTCTATTGTGGCTATGGAATGCAACTACAGTGAGAGAAACCTTTCTTGAGTGGCTGATTTCACTCAAATCTATTACTCAGGGGAAAAGTGCTCACTGTTTCCAAGATGCTGTCTGATTTTCTTTCAGGGCACCAAGCTATCTCCTTCCCTGGTTGCCTGGCCAGGCTGTATTTCTTCCATTTCCTAGGAAGCAGTGAACCAATACTGTCGGCTGCCTTAGCCCACGATTGTTATGTGGCCATCTGTAACCTACACACAAGTGATGAGCCATTGGGCCCACCTGCTGTGAGCAGCTACTACACCCTGATGCATTCAGTCATGGCTTTCTGCCTACATTTCTGTGGGCCCAACTCTGTCCTCTACTTCCTCTGTAGCATCAAGTCCTGGCTCAACCTGGACTGAGTCAGCACCCACCTGAACCAGATCCTTTTCAACTTTGTTCTGGTAATATTGCACTTCTCCCCTTCACCACCATACTCTTCTCCTATGTCTCCATGCTCTCCTTCCTCCTCCCAAAGTTTTAGTGCGGGTAAGGCAGAAGGAATTCCTTCTCTAGGTGCACTTTTAATGGTAATTTAAAATTCCAAATGTCAGTGCTTAGTAACTGCAACCGCATGAGGTGTACATACACATTATTGTTGCTACTGTTTCATAGTTTCATAGTTGGTAGGGCCAGAAGGGACCTGAGCAGATCATCAAGTCCAACCTCCTGCCATGGCAGGAAAAAGTACTGGGGTCAAATGACCCCAACGAGGTGTTTGTCTAACCTCCTCTTAAAGACCCCCAAGGTAGGAGCCAGCACCACTTCACTTGGAAGTTGATTCCAGATCCTAGCCGCCCTGACAGTGAAGTAGCACCTCCTGATGTCTAGTCTGTGCATCCCCAGGCTCCAGGACTATATAGTCATCCATGTGTTCATGGTAGAAGACTTAGAAATGATATTCCTTAGGTTGCATTAATGTCCCAAATACATGAAAGATGATCTAAAAATGACAACTTAGACAACCAAGACAAAATAAAGTGTTACCACAGATACCCACAGAACTTTAAAGAGTGAAGTGCTTTTGCAGTTTAAATTAGGGAGCATCTGAGTATGTTTTTTTCATGGTTGTTGTTTTGGACTTGGACACCTGCATTCAGCCCAAATCATATTTTAGGCACAAAAGGCCTCATTTTGATCTGGCTGAATGTACCAATATGGACTTTTACAGCCCTAAATTAATGTCCAAATCTGATGACAGTACTCAAAGCCCCAAGCTATGCAGTTGTCAGTAGCAATGGCAGACTTTCAATATAAGGACAACAGTCTTCCAATAAATAGGGAAGTAATCAGTCAGTCTACAGATGACTGAGGACACCTCCATGTTCATTTGCAGATATAGAAAATAGTTCTGGGATGAAAGAGAAAATCCTGGTGTTGTCACATCACAGCTATTTCTCTTTCTCTCTTTTATCTATCCACCTTCATAGCAAAGCAAGTACATCACGGTGCCATTGGGAATGATTCATTGGTTAAGTCTTCCAGATACCGATGCTAACACTGCATTTCTTCAGTCTAGCTTTCAAGGTATCTGTGAATCTCTTCCTTTCCCCATGTCTGCAGCAGTGACCATTAGTGAGCTGGGAATATAAGACCTATTTTGGGAACTGGTTGGTAGGCATCCTTTCCCATGAAGCTGATGGTATATAGACCCAGCCTCAGTGCTGGTAGTGTTTGCTTGAGCCAGAACCTTGTTCATTCTTCTGTCCTTTTCATTGTTATGAGGACTTTCAGAAGATATCACTGATGGTAATGTTCCAAAGCTTTGAGGTGTTTCTGATATGTCATCCAAGCACAGGGGAACAGCATAGGGGCAGGCAGAGGGACAGGGGCAGCGGCATCTCTTCCCCCACAACCCCATGCTGCTTTCCCTGCCATAGGAGGGGGAAGGGAATGGATTTATAATGACCCTCCAATAATAATAATATTATATACAGGTTTCCCTCTCTTTATGCTGTATATATGGTTCCTGAAAAATGGCGCATAACTCAAATTTGCATAAAGGGAACCCACTTTATAATGTAACAAATAGGGATATGTTCCAAGACCTCAACTGTACTGATCCCAAGACCCATTTCTACCAGTTTTACAAGACAATTTTGGTACTTACCAAAAGCAGACTGTGCACAGAAGCACAGGGTGATGGTGAATGTTACCATAACGGGGGTGGCAACTGTAGAAACACGTGTCGCAGACAATGAGCAAAAAGCCCAGATCCATACAGGAGACTACATTTGGGTACATGTCACTCCCACAATGCACCAGACAAAGCAGCTGACTGTGGGCTTCCACCACACCAATCGCATCAAAGTGAATTTACCTCACGTATAATGAACTTTTGGTATAAAAAGGGTCATCTAATAAAAGTGAATTTGCACATACAGAACTTGCATAAAGCGTGGGAAACGTGTACATGGAAAATTATACCAAAATTGTAGTTTTCCATGTATAGAATTTAATTATTGGGGGGTTATCTTAAATTCAAAGTCATCTTGGATTCAGGTAAATATGGTAGTTCTCATAAGGTGCTTCTGCCTCCCTTTTTTACTATACAAACTGACCTTCATACATTTGTCTGGTGTTTCCAAAGAGGCCTGTGGGGTTTCTGCACTCAGCTAACTTTCATTAACATTAGGTATGAAGATCTCCAAGAATATCAATGCTTCTATAAATCTCAACTGCTCTCTCGTGGAGTGTTTCCCAATCTCTCACCAAAAAATAAAAACAAACACCCCCCAAAAAACCGCCCTGTACAATAAATGAAACACACAACAAGAACTGAGTGGTTCTTGCAAGTGAAAACATGTTTGCAAAATCATTCTTAACTTTTCTCTGTTTTAGCCAGTTCTCTTTCTGTAATGTTGTTGAGTTTCCTTTCAACATTGGAGCCATAGAATTATTTTCTACACTAATTCTTTGGTGGTTTAAGGATTCTTCCCCAGAGGGATCATTAGCTAAGTGGAAAATTTCCTTTGCTGTTGGTAGGGGGGTGTTTCAAAAGAGGGCTGAGATAAAAAGGCTCTCTCCATTTGAATGGAACAGAGTGGAAAGTTTCCTCACAATAGACTTCCTCCACCAGAATCATCTTTTTTTCCTATACAGGAAAGATCTGGCTGACTCAGGTATGCTTTGAATCTGAAAGGTTTAGAACACCTTGTTCTTCTGAATGTGCACATGCAAAAACCTAGAAGGTACAATATTTGTTCACTTAAGTTCAGGAATTATTCTGCTACCCCCTCTGGTGTTAGCTATGTTAGGAATAAGAGGGGGATCCAGAGGGGGATCCTAGGCCTACAGTGAGATCACTTGTGCAGCCATCAGGGGTAAGAGAACTGTTTCTATTACTGTAGTTTGCTATTCAGAGCTAGTCATGAGTTGCACTGTGGTCACCCAGTCAGTGAAAAATAATCCTTCTCAGGGTATTCCTGTTCTCTGAAGCTAATATTCAGTCTGACTCTTTATTTCTATTGTTTGCAAATCTCTGTATTCACCTTCATTGTCTGTCTTCCTTTAGATCATAGAATCATCAAATATTAGGGTTGGAAGGGATATCAGGAGGTCCTCTCATCCAACCCTTTTCTCAGAGCAGTACCATCCCCAACTATATCACTGCAGCCAAGTTTTTCCTTATAGTTATACCTAAACTTCCTTTGCTGAAACTTGAGACCATTGCTTTTTGTTCTGCCTTCTGCCACCACTGAGAACAGTCCAGCTCCATCCTCTTCGGAACCAACTTTTAAGTATTTGAGGGCTGCTATTAAATTCCGCTTCAGTCTTCTTTGCTCCAGATTGGAAAAAAAACAGTTTCCTCAGCCTCTCTTCATAAATCATGTGCTCCAGCCACATAACCATTTTTGTTGCCCTCTGCTGGGTTCTCAACAGTTTGTCTACATACTTTCTGTACTGGGAGGCTGAATACTGGACTTCTGGCTCTGTACTCCAGATGTGGTCCCACCAGTGCTGAGAAGACAGGAATCACTTCCCTTCATCCTCTGGTAATGCTCCTAGTAATGCAGTTCAGTATGCTGTTACCCTTCTTTGCAACCAATGCATACTGTTGAATCATATTCACCTAATTGTCCACTATCACTCCCAGCTTCTTTTGTGCAGAGCTGCTGCTTAGCCAGGCAGTCCCCAAACTGTACTGGTGCATGGGATTGTTTTAATTCTATTGTGCACCAGCACGTCATGAAAAAATGTATTAATCTTCTAATGCACAGTACACTGAGTCTAATGTGCATTGAGTGTCACAAAAAATGTTAATCTGTGCTAATGCACAGTAGTACCAATTATGGCACATTAAGTTAGTACCTGTTATTACAGGAACTAAACTTAATGCACCATAATTACAGCATATTAATGAATGTGTAGACATGCCCACTGAAGCTCATGAGATTTCTTTTCTCTAGTCCTCCAATTTGTCAAGGTCTCTCTGAATCGTAGCCTTGCTCTCCAGCATATCTACTACTCCATGCAGCTTGCTGTCATCTGCAAAATTGCTGAGGGTGCACTGCATCCCATCTTCTAGGTCATTGATGAAGATGTTGAACAAACCAGCCTCAGGACCTACCCATACGGCACTCCACTGGATACCAGATGCCAACTAAACATTGAGCCATTGATTACTACTCTTTGATCCCAACAATCAGGCTAGTTTTCTATTCACCTTACAGTCCATGCATCCAACCTGTACTTCCTTAGCTTGCTTACAAGAATGTTGTGGGAGACAATATCAAAAGCCTTGCTAAAGTCAAGGTATATCTCATCTGTCTGCTCTCCCTGTATCCACAGAACCAGTCATCTCATCATGGAAGGCAATCACGGTGGTCAGGCACAACCTGATAACAGATGTACACTGAATATTAGCTGCCTACCTATTTTCAGCAGCAGCCACAGCAGCCATAGTAATAAATAACATTGGAAACCCAGAGTGTTCCTGAGATGGTTTCCCTCTCTCTCTCTGTCAGCCTCTCTGAGTGAACTGAACTCTATACCTTCCCCCATGCCCAGCACCCAGCTTCATCCACCCCTAAGATAAAGCAGCCTACCAGGGATAGATAACATAGCTAGTCCTATAGCTTAACTGGTAACAGTCTGTGCATCAGGGTTGGTGACTCAGGGTTGAATCTTTCTAATGAAACGCATTGTGTGGCTTTGAAAACAGCACATGGTGTGATGACACTATATGACATAACACTACCTGGGTGTTGTTCTGTAACACAAACATGGTCTTATAACAGCACTGCATGAGCGGACATTATTGGAGTTGCTAAGGCAGAAGGTAGAAAAAGCTGAGTTTCTGTCACTTCACTATACCCACGCATAGCGATGAAGTCTTGAATGACAAGGTTACACATTTTTCTTCTACAAGACTGCTGCCTTGTTCACTGTACATTAAAGTATGTGTGTGTGTGTACATGCACATTGTATATTGACCATTTAAACTGCTGTTATGCTGTTTGTGAATTGGGATTGTTAAACACAGAGAAGCTTGGGAAAGGTTTAATTAATGCCAATGCTTGAGTCTCTTGCATGGAAGGTGCCTTGTAAACAGGTGCCTATGTGTACTGCAGAGTTTGTTACATCACCTTGTACTCCTGCATCTTCTTTTCCAACAAAAGGGATGGAGAACCAGACACAGGTCAGTGAATTCATCCTCATGGGTCTAACCAGTCTCCAAGGTCTGCAGCAGTTCCTCTTTGTAATCTTTCTGATGCTGTACCTGGTCAGCCTATTGGGGAACAGTGCCATTGTGGCTGTGGTAATAGCTGAGCCTCGACTTCACACCCCCATGTACTTCTTCCTGGGAAACCTCTCCTGCTTGGACATCTTCTACTCCACAGTCACTGTGCCCAAGATGTTGTCTGGCTTCCTGTCACAGCACCAGGCCATCTCATTTCCTGGCTGCCTGGCCCAGCTCCACTTCTTCCACTTCCTGGGCAGCAGCGAGGCCATGCTGCTGGCTGTCATGGCCTATGACCGCTATGTGGCCATCTGCAACCCTCTACGTTACACAGTGATCATGAACCAACGGGCCTGCTTGTTGCTGGCATCAGCCACCTGGGCCACTGGTTTTCTGCATGCGCTGATGCACTCTGTCCTGACCTCCAGGCTACACTTCTGTGGTCCCAACCATATCCATCACTTCTTCTGTGACATCAAGCCCTTGCTGAACTTGGCCTGCAGCAGGACACACCTCAACCTGAGCCTGCTCAACATTGTCACAGGGGGAATTGTGATAGGCCCCTTCATCCTTACAATCCTCTCCTACCTCTACATTATCTCCTTCCTATTTCTGAAGGTCCAGTCATGGGAAGGGAGGAGGAAAGCCTTCTCCACCTGTGCTTCCCATCTTACTGTGGTGGCTTTACTGTATGTACCAGTTATCTTTAACTATGTACCTCCTTCCACTCACTACTCCCCTGAGTGGGACATGATAGCCACCCTCATGTACAGTGTTATTACCTCTGTCCTGAACCCTTTGATATATACCCTGAGGAATGAAGAGGTGAAATGTTCCTTGAGGAAAGCCTTAGGAACAAAGCTTTTCCTTGTAAGGATACCAATAAAGCGAGTTTTTTGTCTCTGAGACCAGGAAGGGGAAAGAACACTATATACTAAAGGGAGAGGGGATGTTGTTTAACAACAGATACATATATATGTTTGTTATTATATATATATATTGTCGTGGTGCACCTCGCTGCCCCGCTCCTAGAGAGGGGAAAACTGCCAGAGGAGAAGCTCTGGCAGTGCATAAGGAGCCCTAGTGGGGATTAGGGAGTACAGGTGCAGGTTGCCGGAGCAACTAATGAGAATCAGCTGCCTGTAGGAGGCAGGGCCTGGTCCTTATAAAGCCCAGGGCTGAAGCCAGGCTGGCAGTTTCCTGCTAGCAGCTGGAGAGGCGGGAGCTCCCTCAGCCAGGATATAGGGAGAACCTTGATCGCTCTAGAGGCTGGAGCAATGGTGTTGAATTGCAGCCAGGAGGCTTATGTTGTTATGGCTCAGTGCCTTAGGTTTTGGTTATAGCCAGGAGGCTTATGTTTGCTTTAGTGTTGGTATTACACTGGTGGTTTGAGTGAGGCTATTAGGGGTTGGAGGAGGCCTCATTGGGGACTCACAAGAGGGTGTGAGGACCCCGGCGCCAGTAAGGGCGCAACTTACAGGGTGCGTAGACCCCAGCCCCAGAGAGGGGCGTTTTGGAGAAGCCCCAGCGCGGGCACGATGAGCCCCAGGAGGGGGCACTACTAGAAAGCCTGAGCGTGGGCGTGGTGAGTCCCAGGAAGAGGGGGAGTGCACTTTAGAGAAGCCCAGCGTGGGCACAGCGAGCCCCAAGGAGGGGGCAGCACTATTAGGGAGCCCAGTGTGGGCACAGCCAGCCCCAGAAAGGGGGCAGCATTGCGGAAGGCCCTAGAGAAGGGGGCAACACTATGTGAAAGGCCTGAGAGGGGCAATATGTGAGAAGCCCAGGACAGGCATGACGAGCCCGGTAACAGGCTAGCACTGCAGAAAACCCAAGAGAAGGGCAGGGTGCTGTGGTGGTCCCCAGGAAAAAGGGATAGCAGCAGGGTGCGCCCAAGAGAAGGACAGGGTGCTGCGGTGGTCCCCAGGAAAAAGGGATAGCAGTACACCATCCCGGAAAAGGGGAAGCAGCGCGGCGGGCCTGAAAGACCGGAGGTTCGATATAGAGTCCCAAAGCGGGCAAGGGTCCCTGAGTGGGACAACACTTTTAGAGGAGGCCCCAGAGAAGAGGGGCAGCACTAGAAAAGGCCCCAGAGAAGTGGGCAGCATTTTAGGAAGCCCAAGGTGGGCATGGTGAGCCCCAAAGAGGGGAGCGCCTTATGAGAGAAGGCCCCAGGGAAGGGGGCAGCACTAGAGAAGGCCCCAGAAGAAGGGGGCAGTGTACGTATATAGAGAGACACACCAACGTCTATTACATCTGCGAGGCTTGGGGCGTGGTATTAGGGGTTGGTAGGAGCCACGCGCAGCCCATAAGGCTAGGGTGCCTGGAACGCACCCAGTGTACCGGGAGACCCCTGGTGGGGTCCGGGAGAACACGGGGATGGAAGTCCCAGCTAACTGTGCCGAGGAGATGTAAGGCATCCTCCCAACATATTTACTGAACATCAAAGACGTGGCGGGCAAGAATAGAGGGTGCCCTTGGGCTGAATTGGCACGGAGAGAGGGCCTTAAGGAGATCATGGCCCTCATGTAGGACCCTGCCGTCACACACACACACACACACACACACACACACACACACACACACTCCATATTTTATTTATATATAATGTGTGTGTGTGTTTAGTTTGTCAATTTTTTTTTTTTTTAAATCTTCATGGAAAATTGTCAGTAAGGTCAACTAAAAAGCCCAAGTTGTGCTGTGCCCAGTGTTCCTAAAGCTATCTTATAATTTGAGTATACAGTTTCCATTAGAAATTAATAAGAGTTATGCAATTGTGTAATTATGTTTGGGAACCCCAGCCTGTATTCACAACGCAGTAACAACTTAGCCTTCAGCAATCAGCAGAATTCAACCATTTCAATACTTGGAACTTCCATGGAGACATAACCTATAACAGTTCCCTTCAACCCCACCCCCTCGGACCCAATAAGCCACCATGTCATCTCTACAGAAACATTCCCCGCAAAGTATTCTGAGGATCAAATAACTTGGGCTGTTTTGTACCTGAATAGGAATAAGAGTTGAAACTTGTTCCACAGATAAAGACTTGTCACACAAGTTGTACCAGCTTCTCTCTCTAACCAGACATTTTTCATGTTGAAAGGTTCCAAGTTACTTAAACCATGTCTTTCAAAGGCACCTAAAGTATTTTGGTCACTGGGTGTTTTGGGTACCTACATGGCACTGGACTTCTTTCAAAGGGCACAGTCCTGTCTGGATGTAGAGCTTGGAGGAAGCCAGAAGGGCATGTGGAGCACAAAGTTGTTTGACCTCTCACTCTTAACAGAGCTTAGATTTATAGATTCATAGATGTTAGGGTTGGAAGGGACCTCAATAGATCATCGAGTCCGACCCCCTGCATAGGCAGGAAAGAGTGCTGGGTCTAGATGACCCCAGCTAGATGCTTATCTAACCTCCTCTTGAAGACCCCCAGGGTAGGGGAGAGCACCACCTCCCTTGGGAGCCCGTTCCAGACCTTGGCCACTCGAACTGTGAAGAAGTTCTTCCTAATGTCCAGTCTAAATCTGCTCTCTCCTAGCTTGTGGCCATTATTTCTTGTAACACCTGGGGATGCCTTGGTGAATAAAAACACCAATTCCCTTCTGTGCCCCTGTGATGAACTTATAGGCAGCCACAAGGTCGCCTCTCAACCTTCTTTTGTGGAGGCTGAAAAGGTCCAGGTTCTCTAGTCTCTCCTCGTAGGGCTTGGTCTGCAGGCCCTTAACCATACGAGTGGCCCTTCTCTGGACCCTCTCCAGGTTATCTGCATGCCTCTTGAAGTGCGGTGCCCGGAATTGCACGCAGTACTCCAAGTGCGGTCTGAACAGCGCCCGATAGAGGGGAAGATCCCTTTCCACTTCTGTGCCACCCAGCAGGTCATTCCCTAGGCTGTATGTGTGCTGGACATTTTTCCTCCCTAGGTGCAGCACTTTGCATTTCTCCTTGCTGAACTGCATTCTGTTGTTTTCTGCCCATTTGTCCAACCTGTCCAGGTCTGCTTACAGCTGTTCCCTGCCCTCCGGCGTGTCCACTTCTCCCCATAGCTTTGTGTCATCTGCAAACTTGGACAGAGTACATTTCACTCCCTTGTCCAATTCGCTGATGAAGAAATTGAAGAGTATCGGTCCAAGGACCGAGCCCTGCGGGACCCCACTGCCCACACCCTTCCAGGTTGAAACCGACCCATCCACCACGATTCTCTGGGTGCGACCCTCCAGCCAATTCACCACCCACCGGACTGTGTAGTCATCCAAGTCACAGCCTCTTAACTTGTTCACCAGTATGGGGTGGGATACCGTATCGAAGGCCTTCCTGAAATCTAAGTATACGACATCCACCCCTCCCCTCCTGTGTCCAGGAGTTTCGTAACCTGGTCATAAAAAGAGACTAGCTTAGTCAGGCACGATCTGCCTGCTACGAACCCATGCTGGTTTCCCCTCAGCATAATTTGTCCTGCGGGCTCTCGCAAACGTGAGCCTTGATAATTTTTTCAAAGATTTTGCCAAGGATGGAGGTGAGACTGACTGGCCTATAGTTGCCTGGGTTCTCCTTCCTCCCCTTCTTGAAAATGGAGACCACATTGGCCCTTTTCCAGTCCTCCAGGACTTGGCCCATGTGCCATGAGCGTTCAAATATTACCGCCAGTGGCTCTGCAATGATGTAGGCCAGTGCCTTCAGTACCCTCGGATGGGGCTCATCCGGGCCTGCCAACTTAAAGGCATCCAGTTCTTCCAAGTGACTCTGCACCATCTCAGGGTCTATGCATGGTAGTCTGGCGTCTTGCTGTTGCCTCTCTACAACCCCAGTGAGACACTTGTCGTGCCCCTCTCTTAGGAACACTGAGGCAAAGAACTCGTTGAGGAGTTCAGCCTTGTCCCCCCTGTCCGTCACCAATTGTTTCTGCCCATTTAGCAGGGGTCCTATTCCTCCCTGGGCCTTCCTTTTACTCCCTATATATCTAAAAAACAATTTCTTGTTGTCCTTTACTTGGGATGCCATCCTCAGCTCCACGGTAGCTTTGGCCCGTCTAACTGCCTCCCTACAAGCACAAGCAGAGGAAGTATATTCGTCTTTGGTGATCTTTCCCTGTTTCCACTTTTTATGTGCTCCCCTTTTGGCCCTTAGGCTGCCCTGGATTTCTCTGGTCAGCCAAGGAAACCTCCTGGCCCCCTTTCCTCCTTTTCCTCGCATCGGGATCATCTCGCCTTGTGCCTGAAGGATCATTTTCTTAAGGCACAGCCACCCTTCTTGGGCTCCCATCACTTCAAAACTCCTACTCTGCCGTGCGTCCTTGACTAATTGCCTGAGTTCATTGAAATCAGCTTTCCTAAAGTCTAGCACTTTCACCCTACTAGTTACCTTACCCACTCGATGTCTTATGGTGAATTCTATTATTAGGTGATCACTGTCCCCCAGATGGCTACCGATCTGTAGGTCCCCTACCATATCACCCCCCGTTGCCAATACCAGATCCAGTAAGGCATTCCCCCTAGTGGGACCGTGTACCTCCTGTGTCAGGTGGAGGTCCTGAACACAGGTTAGAAACCTGCATGAACGGTGGGACTTTGCCGTCTGCGTCTCCCAGCAGATGTCTGAGTAGTTTAGGTCCCCCATGACTACCGTCTCTTTAGCTTTTATGCTCTCCGAGAGCTGCCTCAGGAGCCCCGAATCTATTTTTCCCTTGGTGTGGGGGTCTGTAGTAGACCCCTACCACCAAATCCCCTTCTCCTTGCCCCCCATGTAGCCTAACCCACAATCCTTCTACTTCCTCATCCTTCGATTCCGTCTTGATGAGGGTTGATGTATATTGCTCATTGACATAGAGCGCAACCCCTCTCCCTTTTTTTCCTCACCCTGTCCTTTCTGTACAATCTATAACCCTCAATATGTACCGCCCAGTCGTGGGACGAATCCCACCAGGTTTCCGTTAGCCCCACTAAGTCATAGGTGTTTAGTGCAAGCAAGAGCACTAGTTCATCCTGCTTGTTCCCCATGCTCCTAGCATTAGTATATAGCCACTTGAGCCCTGCGCCTGGTGCCTTTGCTGCCCCCCAGCTCTGAATCCCAAGGGGCCCCTTATTTCTTACCTTCTTGTTGCTTACCTGTGCTGTAGTACTGGCTGCCCCATGGCTTGCAGGTTCCCAATGTTCTCTTTCTTCAGGCTGGGCTGTCCTTGTGGGTGCCACATGTTTTGGTGGTCCACAGCTTCCCCCGCCCTCATCTTCCCCTCCCCCTGACGAGGCTAGTTTAAAGCTTAGGTGCTTGACTGTGGCAGAACTTGAGACATCTCCTTTCACTGGCAGGACAAGTGGCTGGTCTCATTTCTTGGGATAGCAGCTTAATTCCATGGGATGTTTGCCTTACCTCCTTCCCAGTTTCTCAATGCTTTGTGCACTTGCCTGAAAGATGGGGAGTTAAGGTACAATGCTGTTCCACACACTAAGTAACCCAAGTGCAGCCTGCAATGCACTCTGACTTATCCTAACCAAGTTTAATGGCAACTCTAGTCCCACCACTGGACAGGGAAGTATCTCCGTGAGAGAAATATGGAGTTACTTGCGAATCTTTGGCGGGTGATCCTATTTTACCCCAACCCACCCATAGTGGTAATTGGGTGATTCCACTCTCTGACTAGATCCTTTTGGGACAGCTGACTGCTACTCACATTGAACTACACATAGCTCAGAGGCACTCTTGGCACCTGAAAAATAAAGCACCCTTAAGCTGAGCCACTGTCAATCCTGTGAGACCTCCCACAAATATGCTTCATTGCTTGATGGATGCAGCCAGGAAGTCCACCAGGGAAGGGTCTGACCAGACTCTGTCTACACACTGCTTCACTGCTGGATGCACAGCTGACTAGCACTGTGGTGCAAAGTGGTATTTGTGGAAATAATTTGGTAACTGATTCTTTTTAATTTAGCTTCCTTGGCTGTAAGAGAGAGAACCCTTGCCCTTCCTTCTCCTTCTTCCCTTGCCCCACCTTCAACCCTGATTTGTAATAACAAGGCAACTGGGAATGCAGCTCTCCAGCTTTTCTGGGACAAGTTGGTCAGATCCAGGGGATTATTATTTTTTTTTTTTTGGTTTTATTTTTGTTTGCCAAGGGATTGGGAAGCATTTTACGAGAAAGCAATTGAAGTTTACAGAGGTAGGAACCTTACACTGTTAATCTTAGATATTTTCATACCTAATGGTAATGAAACATAACAATGTTAAATTTTAGCTGGTTGCATAAACCCCACACACCTCTGTGATAACACCAGAGAAATATATGCAAATCAATAGGTTTCATAATAAGAAAGGCAGAAGCACCTAAGGAGAACTACTATATTTACCCAAATCCAAGATGACTTTGAATTTAAGATGACCCTTCAATAATTAAATTCTATACATGGAAAATTATAAATTTGTTATGATTTTCCCTGCATATAAGATGTTATTGGAGGGTCATGTTAAATGTGTCCCCCTGCCTGTCCTCCAGGGTGATGAACATAGTGCTGGGTGGAGAGGGAACAGATTCCCACCCCTTGCCTTCCTGTCTGTCATGAGTGAGTGCATCAGAGAGTGCAGGAAGATGCAGGTGGGCTCACTGGCTTATTACTAGTACAGTAGGTTGCAGATGACCACATAACAGTCATAAGCTAACTGTATTGGCTCACTGCTTCCCAGTAAATGGAAGAAATGAAGCTGGATCAGGCACCCTTGGTGCTCTGACAAAGGTCAGATCACATCTTGGGAACAGCAAACATGCTTTCCATGAGTAATGGGTTTAGGTGAAATCAGTCATTTAAGAAAGGTTTCTGTCACTGTATAGTGTAGTGTGTCCCTGTCCATCCGTCCCAATGAAGCAAGTGATCAAAAGTGAATGAAAACTAGGAGTGGGGAAGGGATACAGAAATGCAGATAAGGACATAAATTAAACAAGCAAATTACTCCCCCTTTTACAGAGGAAATGTATTTATAAATTTGCAGGTTTTGATTTTACTCCTGGTCAGTAATTAAATGCTCCTGGATTACTGTGAATCAGTAAACCTAGTTTAAAGCCCTGCTCACTAGGTGTCATAGTACCATAGTATCATAGTTCTTAGGGTTGAAAGGGACCTAAACACATCATCAGGTTTGGAACGAGTTTTGGGGTCATATCACCCCAGCCAAATATCTGTCAAGCCTCTTCTTAAAGACCCCCAAGGTAGGAGAGAGCACCACTTCCCTTGGGAGCCCATTCCAGAGCCTGGCAGCCCTAATTGTAACGTAATGTCTCCTGAGATCCAGCCTGAACCTTGTCTCTAACAATTTGTGGCCATTATTCCTAGTAACCCCGGGTGGTGCCTGGGTGAACAGAACCTACCCCAATTCTCGCTGGTCCCCCCTGGTGAGTTTGTAAATGGCCACCAGATCCCCTCCCAGCCTCTCTTGTGGAGTCTGAATAGGTTCAGGCCCTTTAGTCTCTCTTTGTAGGGCCTGCCCAAGTGGCCCTCCTCTGAATCCTCTCAATGCTAGCCACATCCCTCTTGAAGTGCAGCGCCCAGAACTGGACGCAGTACTCCAACTGTGGTCTGACCAACGCTGGGTAGAGGGGAAGGATCACCTCCCTGGACCTGCTTGTGATGCATTTATAGATGCACGGCAAGGTGTGGTTAGCCTGTCTGTGAAGATGCTCTTCCCTCTCCTCATCAGGTGGATCCCATCTCTTCCTAGCAACCCTCCTTCTTGGAACAACATCCCATGGTTGAAGAAGCCAAAGCCCTGCTAGTGATACCATCTGTGCAGCCATATGTTGATCCTCAGGATGTGTCCATTCCTGACGTTAATCCATTTCTAATTACCCTTTGCTTGCAGCTATTGTTGTCTATCCACCTCATAGTAATTTTGTGTAGTCCACATTTCTCCATTTTGTTTATGGAAGGTCATGCAGGACTTTTTCAAAGTTCACAGGGAGAAAACTTCCCTGCTTCTCCACTATATCCATTCTTCAAGATTAGGAAGGAGATAATATAGGGTTAGGGAGGAGCATAAGGATGGAGCCAGCCATATTGTGGGGAGGATCAGGCTCTAGTTGGCACTGCTGCAGACCAAGCTGATTATGGTCATCACAGAAAATGTCTGACCAACCGGATTTCCTTCTATAAGGTCACAGGCTCTATGGATGAGGGAAGAGCACTGGAAGTGATATAGCTTGACTTAAGAAAGGCTTTTAAAACTGTTTTACATGGCATTCTTGGTAACAGACTAAGGAATTAGAGTATTTTCATCTAGCCTGTAATATGGACAGAACTGTTGTATCATTGTCCTCAGTGGGTGGATCTACACATGCACTTTACTTCAGAGTTGATTAATTAGATCCACAGTAAAGAATCACAGTCTACATGTGTGCCAGTATTAGGGTTCAGTAAACTAATTAACTCTTCCATAGGATAGTACTGAAATGAACATGGAGACAGTGATCAGGGGTGTACATTGTGCCTGGTCAGCTCAGCCAGCCAGGGGCCTGCTCTGCCCCCACTCAAATTGCTGCTCTTCTGGGCTCATGTATAGATGTCATGCAGAGTCAAACAGCTCCAGAGTCTATCGTGTTGCATTGATTTCACATGTAGATATACCAAATGAGTAGTCTCCTCAGTGGATCAATGTCTAGTTGGGAGGACATATCAAGTGGAGTCCCCCAGGGATCTGTCCTGGACCTAGTATTGCTTAATATTGTAATTGATTATTTGCAGGGTAGGATCGAATTCATGATTAACAGATTTGCAGGCAGAACCAAGTCAGGTGAAGGTGTAGATACTCTCTGGAGTGTAGGGACAGGATCCAGAATAAATTGAATAGATTGGAGAAATTTTCTGAAATCAAATAAATGAAATTCAACGAGGAATTGGGAAGGAATAATCACATGAACAAATATAAACTGGAGAATGAGTGGCTAGCCTGCAGTACTGCAGAGATGGATTTGGAGGTTATAGTAGACCCTAAGCTGAATATCAGCTAATAGTGTGTTCTTCTTGGGGGAAAAGACCCCCAACAGCATATTGGATTGTGTTAATAGGGGTGTCTCTTGCAAGGGAAGTGATTCTTCTGCTCTATTCAGTAACAGTGGTATTTCACCTGCGGGTCCTGCATTTCAAGAAGCATGTGGATAAATTAAAAGGAATCCAGCAAGGACTGACAAAAATTAGTAAAGGCCTGGGAAGCGTGGCTTATAAGGAAATGTTGAAGGAACTAGAACTATTTAACGATGTTTGAAGATGCCACAGTGACAACAGTTGTCAAGTATATTAAATCTATATTTGCATGCCCTAGGATTCCAAAAACTGTAATTACTGACAATGGACCACAGTTCAATAAAAGGGAATTTTGCGACTTTGCAGAAATGTATGGCTTTCACCATGAGATATCAAGTCTTTGCCTCAAGACAAAGTTGTGGATGAATATGGAGTGTGAATTGTGAAGAACCTGCTGGAGAAAGCAAAGGAGGAGAGAGAATATTCCTACTTGGTACTACCCAGCTACAGAGCTATATTGCTGCAATATGTAAAGTCACATTCAGAAATTCTCTACAGCAGGCATATAAAAACACAACTACTTGAGATAGGACAGAAACTAGAATGACAAAGCAGACTGCAGTATTGCAGAGCAAATAAGTTAAGTACAAACTGACGCATAAATACAACAATGCAGCAAGACCACTCCCCCCCAAAAAGTGTTTTTACCTTCTCTCATTCCTTGGAGTGTCAGAACAGCAGATACTCCTTGTGCCTGAAGGAAGGTGATTGTGCCCCAAAGCTTCAAAAGAACTTTTCTCCAAGTACTCAGTTGGTCTAATAAAAGATATGACATATACTATAACAACCTTGCCTGCCTCTGTAAAGTAAAGGAAGATATACACTGGTTGGTTAAAGCTTCAGTGATCAAAGAAGAGTAACCTTGTTCATACTTAGTGAGCACAGATGAAGGTCAGACCTTAATCAAAGACATTTCTCAGGATATCTGACAATAAGGATGATGAAAGAAATAGCAATAGAGATACCAACTGAACATAATTGACAAGTTGGCTCAAAATATAACCAGGAGACTGAACATGCAAATGTAAATGAGAATGCAGATGAAAAGGGGCTAAAATCTAGTAAAGCTGGAAGATTACTGAAATGGCCAAAGAGATTGACCAAGATATGTTAGGATGAGTTTGTAATAGGTATCTTAATAGTCTAGTTATGATTTTATAAAGAGGAAAAGATGTGATGAAGTTAGTCTTCCCGGACACAGTGTGTGCAGGAAGTGTGTTATCCCACAAGACACTAGGGGAGGTCACCCAGAAGATCTGACTGACAGGATAAGAAGAGGCTGGCCACACAACCCTTGCAAGGGCAGTAGCAACTTGTCACTTCTGTTTTGTAAATATTCATATATTGGTTTCTATAAATATTAGAGTTATTTCCACATCACAAGCCTCCAGATACTGCAGTATCCATCACATCTTCTGTGATATGAAGCCATTGGGGCTTCTTGCCTGCAGAAGCACCTGCCAAAACCTGATGCTCCTCAGCATTGTCTCTGGTAATAGTGCCCTGATTTCCTTCATCATCATTTTCCTGTTCTACCTTTACATCATCATCTTTCCCATCCTGAAAGTGCAGTTCTGAGGAAGAAGAAGAAGAAAGTCCTTCACCACCTGTGCTGCCCACCTCACAGCAGTATCTCTGCTGTATGTACCAGTCTAGGGCAACATATTTGCTTCATTTGAGGACTCATTAGGAAGGACCCCTACAAGTTGGGGGCAGTCTATATTAGTGTCTGGAGTGCGCTGGCTCTCCAGACCCCTCCTAGGTCAACTTAAAAACTCCTCAGTGCTTCTGTATACTTACTCTGTATATCAACATAATCTTTTGAACAGCAACTCCTCTTGCTGGACTTATACTCACCTTCACACCAGAAAGGATCATAAGATAATAGGAAAGTGGGGATGGAAGGGGCCTCACAAAGTCATTTAGTCTGGTTCCCTGCTCAAGGCAAGATCATCCCTGACTAAACCATTCCTAGCAAGTGCCTGTCCTATTGGCTGTTGAAAATTTCCAAGGACAGAGATTCCACGATTTCTCTAGGCAGCTTGTTCCAATGCTTGACCACTCCCATAGTCAGAAAGTCCCTCCCAATCTCCAACCTAAATTTCCCCTTCTCCAGCCTGAGGCTATTTCTTCTTAGTCCTGTTCCCTGTAGTCACAGAGACAAGCCCATCTCCATCCTCTCTATAAACTCCTTTTGGTTATTTGAAGATTGTTATGAAGTCCTCCCTCCGTTGTCTCTTCTCCAGACAAAACAGCCCTAGTTCTTTCAGTTTTTTCTCATAAGTCTTTCCACCCAGACCCATAATGATTTTTGTTGCTCTCTGCTGGACTTTTTCTAAACTGTCCACACATTTTTGAAGTGTGGGGCCAAAAACTGGACATGGTACTCCAGGTGAGGCTTCATCAGTGCTGAATAGAGCACAAGAATCACTGCCCTTAATTTACAAGTGGCAATTCTGTTAATGCAACCCAGGATGCTGTTGACTTTTTTAGATTATTTCAGAACAGATTTTAAAACTTTTTTAGGAATCTTAAGGAACTATAGTTAGTTGCATGGGATTATAGGGATTGAAGAAGTGGTACCCCACACATGGTGGCTGGCTGCAAGGAACATAGTTGAACATAAGGGGCAGGGCTAGAATCAATGGCCTCAAACTACAGCAGAGGAAATTTAGGCTGGAAATTAGGAGGAATTTCTTGACTATGAGGGTGGTCAAGCATTGGAACAGGCTGCCTACAGCAATTGTGGAATCTCCATCTTTGAAAAGTTTCAACAGCCAGTTGGGCAGGGATGGTTTAGTCGGGGATGATCTTGCCTTGAGTTGGGAACCAGACTAAATGACCTCATGAGTTTCCTTCCAGCCCCACTTTCCTATTATCTTATGATCCTCTGATGTGAAATGAGCTTCAAGCCCCTCTGCGTGTTGGCTTAGAAATGGTCTTTAAAGGCTTGTTTTTGGGGGGAATTGGCTTATAGGTATAGATGTATGTATTATAAAGGGTCAAGATGGACAGCAGGGATTAAATGGATTTCTAAAGAGCTTGGGGACATGCACACTTCTCATGGCCCTGAAAGCAGACAGGCCGTCTAGCACAACAAGGCCAATGAATGGACACAGCCTGAGAATTAAGGGGGGGGGGGGGGGCATGCCATAACATGAGATCACAGCCTTCAAGGCAGACAGGTTGTTTAACACAACAAGGACACACAGCCTGGGAACCAAAGAAGTGTGTACCATACTGTCCCATAACACAAGGTAAATGACACCAGCTAGAAGGGCCCAGAGCAGCAGGGGGGCTGAGACTCAGTTTTGGGAGAACAGACCAAATTAGGAGAAGGCCTGGAAGACTATGTTGATGTGTGACCACAGAGAGACAGCCAACAAGAGAGAGCTACGGATGAAGAGTCATCAAGGGGGAAGGAGAATATAAAAGCAGAGACTTGAGATTCACAAAGGGTCCCTCCCTTTGGCCTGTCCCTCCCTGTTCCTTCTTGTCCCTCTTTGTCCCTCCTTCTCTTCCTTAAGAAGGGTCCCCATTCCCATCCCCGATCCCTGGGAAGGGTCCCCGAGGCCTCCATGGACAGAGAGCACACACCAGCAACCTGTTTCATGCACTCCACTGGAGAGGGGGCTATGGGCCTTGGGATCCCACCTCCAGACTGCCAACACCTGAGAGAGACAGCCGCAGAGTGGAGCCTGCTTCCTGAACAGATGTACTTTGACTTTGATGACAGCCCCAGGATTGGTAGATACAGAATTGTTTGATTACTTGTATTATTGTTTTTCTATTATCACTCCATATCAATAAATTTGCCTATTATCAACTGGCAGGTGTTATGGTCAGGCTGAGGGTTGTGCCTGCCTGTAACAAAGTTATAAGAGTTGGGTTCCTAAAATCTAGTGTCAACACTGCAGAGCTGATGGGTGACACAGATCTGGTGAATGTGGAGTGCAGGGTGACTGATTCTGCCATGGGATCAAAGATGCTGCTGGGGTAGGTATGAAACCTCTTTCAGGGGATAAGCCAGAATGACTCAGGCCCCTCCAGGATCTCTCAAATTGCTTACGAGTGGGCTGACTGGTAGAGATTCTGGGTTCTGGAGATTGCTTCTGGGTTGCACCACTGTTGCTGGGACCTCTTTCTGGGTTTCTCTTGTCTCTGGTGTTAGGCAAAGGTTGTTAAATTAGTTGTTGAGCCAACGCCACCTTGGGGTTCCCTGGGCCAAGAAGTGGCAGACAGCTGCTTGGTCAGCCTGTTCACCAAGGCTTCAAAGCTCTGAAATGAGGTGGTTGTGAACTCCTCCATCCAGATTACCAGTAAAGGTATGGTGGGTTTCTGTAGTGGTTCAGGCTCTTTGCCTTAGACAGGAGTTGATAAAAAGCCAAAAATAGTCCTGAAAGCACAGCCTGAACCCTTGGAACGACTGCTCCCAACTGCATGCCATAAATACTGAGGTAGAGGCAACCTATTGCCTCTCAGTATGTTTTCATTGCTATACATCTTAAGGCTTCTTTGAAATAATAATTTCAGATAATTCTAGAAAAATCCACACACCCTCCTGGTGTCAGCAATTAAAAAACTTAGCAAGTTACATTTTAGAAAATGTCCTGAAGATTTATATCACCTCATCTCATGAATTTTAATTGAAATGCTAAAGCTTAATCCCCCAGGTGGCTGCGAAAACCTCCCCTAATGCTCAGACCCAAAAGCAGAATGCAAGTTTCATGATTCCCCCAGTACAAATTGTCCAGTGATTCTCCACCCCCAGCCCCCACTTTAATTTTGCAATAACAAATAATCAGGTAACACCAAGTTCAGAAATTATTGCAACAGATTTGGAAAGTTCAGAAGAATTTAAGAGTTACCTACAGCCCACTGAAATTCAGTGAAAGCTGTATACCTGTAGCCATCCTAATCCTAATCATAATTATAATAATTATTCAGACAATTCAGCAATGTGGAGCTCATTCTTTCCAGGGAATATTTGGTTTATTTGTTCAAAAGCTCTTTATTGGCTCATAGACCCTGTCCCAGGGGAGCCATTAATGGACTAGAAATTGTCCTTCCTTATTGTTATCATAGACTGTTTGTTAAATGAGTACTGCATATGATAAAAAGGTTCCTTTTGTGCTAGGCCATCACACCTTTCTTGAATGATCATGGCACACTTTTCAGCTTGTGTGCACTGAGATTCCCCTAATTTGCTTTTTCACTTCAGTTACTGGCATACTACTTCAACCTGAAAAATCACCAGGTTTATCCAGGTAGGAGATAGAAGCAAATTGCAGAAGATAATGATTTGTAAATCCAGGAGAATGATTTACAAATCCACAAATACAAACACGGATCTTGCATAAGAAGTTACTCAGGTTCTGTTTTTTTCTTTCAATCATCTCCTTACAAGGTACTGTACTAAGATGAGAAAAATAGAGACACGGAGAAAGTGAGACAAACTAGAGAAATGATCATAATGCCACTATGTCTTTAAATAAATAGATTTATTTGAGAATTATTTCTGAACTTGAATATGAGGGTCCTGTATGTGTAAGAGGTTATTTGTTTTTTGGGGGTGGTTTTTTGCTTTGTTGTTGTTGGGTTTGTTTGTTTTTTATGTGGTGATGCTCAATAAACAAGCCTGGAACTGATAATTATTTAGAAATGTTTAGTTACTGGTTTAGGAACTGAAAAACCATTTCATTTTATTGCAAGTTGAACTCTTAATTCCCTGTAAGTTAGAGGTGCATCATACCAGACAATGCTAATAATATTCATGGCTTTATATTGATATTTAATTTTGCTGGTGGAGCTTGTTGACATGTTTAGTTGAAAAACATTTTTATTCCTGGAAGATAAGGTTCTAATTTTGGAAGTGGATCTTTGTATAAGCACATTTGATTTTTATCTAACTTTTTTCACTTTTCTGTGTCTATTCCAAAATGTCATGAATAAAGTAATTTCAGGATATATATTTTTAACTTTTCCAAAACAAAACAATATAAACAAATGGTTTAAGTCACAGGGAGGAGAGAGGGATAGGCAAAACAATCAAAACTCTTAATTAAAAAAAACCACATGAATGTTAATGGAAAAGTTGCACAAAAAGGAGAAAGGTAAACACATGCGTGCGCGCACACACACACACGTGTGCTCACAAACACACACACACATACATATATAAAAGAAAAATATTTGTTGCATTTCCAATCTGCAGCACCATGAAATTATTATAATTTTTGGACAAATAACTAAAAATGTGCAGTCCCTGCTCTGCTGAGTTGATTTTCAGAAACAGAATCTATAGTGTACAGTACAGAATTATCTCATATCCCAAGCTATCTGAGGATGTCTGTCTCAAGTGTCTGAGTGCAGTGAGTGACCTACTAAGTCTCCTGTTAACTCTGCGTGGAAGTAACCCAGGTGGAACACAAGCTGTCTATTAAAGACTGTCTCTTCCCTAGAGATATAGGCAAGAAAAATTCATGGCAGATGTGGTGAAACTCTTCGTTTCATATTGTGGAGGGTGGAGATGTTATAGGTAGTAGTCATATGCTATATTGTACGTGCTCTTGTGACATCAACCACTACCCATACAAAAAGGGATGAATCTCCTGCTACCTTTAGCAATGTTTGACTCTACCTTCACAGAGTACCAAGGACCTGGGTACTCGCTATGATCCTGAGCATCTCCTTGGTGGAGAGATATTGTCTTAACTGGGGAAAGTAGCCAGAAATCTCACATTTTCAACCCTAGTCCCAGTATGGAACTCTTTGGGAAACTTCCTATTCTTTTGTTGTTGTTGTTATTACAAAGACTATTTCCTATAGACAAATGTTTTTCAAGTGTTTAAGAAAGAGTGCATAGAAAGAGCTCACAACCAGACAACAAACGCAAATAAGAGATAATGGGAAGAAGAATGTCAATAAAAACGTACTACGTTTAATTTGAGTTCATCTTATATGAGTTAACTTGATTCACTCCATGAAAAGTACAAGTTTGGTAGCAACAGTGAAATGGGAGGGACTGGAGGCAATAGAAAACTTGCCAAAGGAGGACATGCAGAGAAGAGAGTTGCATGGGATTTTAAAGTGATGCCAAGAAGTTTGATCCCGATATGACACAGGAAGCTAAGGCATGGATCCACAGAGGGAAGAGTTAAAAATGTGTGTCATGAGAATAAAAGGCTATCGATTATTGATCTATGTTTTCTTCCCCTTAATCAGTCTCTCACTCATTATTACGTAGTGCTTGCCCTCATTATTTAGGCTGTCTTGACGCAAAGATAACTGTTGGGACTACATCTTATATAAACATGCATGTGCTCACTTCAAGCTGCCTAGCTGAAGCACTGGTAGCAGTGTAGCCAGGGCAGCAGAGGCTCAGTGCAGGCTACAACACCCACATGAAAACCTGAGTAAATCCTCAGACCCCTCAGGAGACATACTAATGTGGCAAGCTTGAACCGGTAGTAATACCTGAAAAAAACATGTGCAAACAAGTTTGGGTATGTCAATGTGAGTTGTAATCAGAACTGTGACCACAGTAAAGGCATATTCTTAGATCCTTTCAGGGATGGATCCAGAAGACAGTATGGTTGCACTCCCTTTTGGTTCAGTGCAGGGTCTGCTCAAAGCCCCTGACTTTGCACAGCTCTGGAGCCTAGACAGGGAGCATCTCCATGGCCACTTGTCCTCTCCTTTCCTCAGCAGGGAGTGGGGAGGGAGAGAAAGGGTGAACAGCAGCAGTGCTTACCCCCCGGGATCCAGAGCCATGCAAAAACAGTAGCTCTGCCCAGATCTCACCTTGATCAACTGGTAAGCTCAAAGCTCACTGCTGTCTCCGAATTTTGGTAACAACCTGTATTGATCAGGGACCGAGTTCAGAGCAAACTGTGCCTGTGTGGCACAGCCAAAGTGGGGGTGGCAGGAATGGCCACATCCTTCCTTACTCCATTACTGCATTTCATGTTTTCAGCAACTTTGTTAAAGGAATTCTGGAATTCTAACTAACCACAGTCTGCACAGTATCCTTTATCTACTTTTCTACTTATGCATTTCATTAATAGCTGAGTAAGACAGTGTTTTCTTTTGATTAAACATTAGCACATTATGATCTTCTTGGTGTTTTATAATTCAATTCCTAAGTATTCTTTCAACACACTTAACAGGTACAGATGTGCGTCTCATTTGTCAATCCCCTGGATCATCCAGAAGACTTTTTAAAGGTATATACAACTTTTGGTAGCCTCTCACGTGAGAACCAAAAACTGGGAAATGGGAACGGTTTTTTCACTTGGGAGTTTTTTTTTTTTCCTCCATGTTGTGCCTAAAAAGAAAGCTCTCTCTTTTCCATCTAATGTTTATAATCTACCAACACTATAGTCTGTTTCTTTCCAGTTGGAATGGGGGGGAGGGGTAATATTATCAAGAGAAATAGTAAGAAAGCAAGTGTTTTGGTCTTTTGTTGTCTTTTCTTATCTTCTTTACTCCTTGCTTTGAGAAATGTATTGATAAAAAGAGAGTGACTGAGAGAGAATTTATACTAACTTTTCCCTTTTTAAAAACCACATATAGGATCATAGAAAAGTAGGGTTGGAAGGGAATGAATGAGGCCATCTAGTCCAGTCCCTTGCTCAAGCCAGGAAAGGTAATTGTTGGAGAATACTTATAATCCACTGACACCTGTTTTGGGTCCAATATGCTTCTGCTGTATAGAATATTCATTTTATCCAGTCCAATGGCAAGGGACATCATTATTCTTTATTTTAAAAACTGTCTAATTTTCATGAAGTGAGGAAGGGACAGGATAAAAGCATTTAAATGGAAAGCTATTTTTTTACCCGTATTTAGTAGTAAAAAGTAAAATTCAAATACACTTTAATCCATATATATATATTCCTCTATATTTATATCTATATACTCTGTGTGTATGTATGTGTGTGTGTGTATAGGAATTAAAAGGTATTTTAATTGTGTATTTTAATTGTATTTTTATTTTAATTAGTGTGTGTGAGGGGTACACATGGATATATATACATATAATGAGAGAGCTAGTATTTCCATTCTTCCTCCCATACTTATTATAATAAACATTTAGCACTTATTTTTTTCTATTAAGTATTCTAGAAATGGAGAACATGACAGAAGTGAAAGAGTTCATCCTCCTGGGTCTGACCAATGTCTGGGGACTTCAGCATTTCTTCTTCATTCTATTTCTAATGCTTTATCTTACCAGCTTGCTGGGGAATGGTGCCATCATTGCTGTAACACTGGCTGAGCCTCGGCTTCACACCCCAATGTATTTCTTCCTGGGCAACCTCTCCTTGATGGACATTTTCTATTCCACTGTCACAGTGCCCAAGATGCTGGCTGGCCTCCTCCTGGGGCAACAGGCCATCTCTTTCTCTGCCTGTCTCACCCAGCTCCACTTCTTCCACTTCCTTGGAAGCAGCGAGGTCATCCTGCTGGCGGTCATGGCCTATGATCGCTATGTGGCCATCTGCAACCCACTTCGCTACATGGTAGTCATGAATCAACAGGTCTGCTTGCTGCTGGCAGCTGTCACCTGGGCCACAGGCTTTGTGCATGCTCTCATGCACGCAGTTATGACCTCCCACCTACACTTCTGTGGCCCCAACTATGTTCACCACTTCTTCTGTGACATCAAACCCTTGTTGCACCTATCCTGCAGCAATACTCATCTCAACCTGAGCCTCCTTAATATTGTCGCCACATGCATTGCTCTACTTCCTTTCATCATCACCCTCCTGTCTTATGTCTACATCATCTCCTTCCTCTTCCTAAAGGTCCAGTTACAAGCAGGCAGGTGGAAAGCTTTCTCTACCTGTGCCTCCCACCTCACAGTGGTGGCCCTGCTGTATGTACCTCTTTTCTTCAATTACACCCCACCCTCTTCAGGCAGTACCTCAAAAAGGGATATGATAGTCACCCTTATGTACAGTGCTATCACCCCAGCTCTCAATCCCCTCATCTACACACTGAGGAATCAGGAGGTGAAGTGTGCCCTCAAAAAAGTGCTTGGGAGAAAACTTGTCTCTGGAAAAAAATGAAAAAGCTGGATCAAGGTACAGGATTTGATGTTTTTCTCTCTGATGTCATCAGGGGGGATATTTAAGAGAATGATATGCTGTAAATGTCACATCTATGTTGGGAGAAGACAGAGCAGAGTGGCAGTTTAGACTAACCATTAGTCTCCAAGATGCTGCCCTTGACCTGCTTCCTATCTGACTTCAAACTAACACAGCTAACTACTTTTCTAGTCCTATGTTGAGAACTGAAGAATATGCTGTGTCGATACTATTATCAGATTATTTATTATATAGTCTATTATTTGCAATACAGTAGTGCTGAGGGTTAGCACTGTAGGTTGCATTTTAATGCGCCATTGTTGTTTGTTATTTAAATTACAGAAATGAACAGAAAATAAAATACTGACAACTTTTTCTGAATTATTGCTATTACTGATGGAAAAAGATATTATTCCAGAAATATTGCTTTATTCCAAGTTAAAAGTGTCATAGTTGTTAGGGGCTGGAAGGGACCTTACAGATCATTGGGTCCAGCCCCCCTGGACTTGGGCAGGAAAGACTGCTGTGATCAGACGATGTCAGCAAGATGGGCATCAAGATGCTTTTTGAAGATCTCCAGGGTGGATGACTGTACCACCTCTGTGGCCAGCCTGTTCCAAACCCTTGGCACTCAACTTGTAAAGAAGTTCTTCCTTATGTCTAGCCTGACGAGATCCTCAATCAGCTTGTGTCCATTATTTCTTGTCCTCCCGTGGGGGGTCTTGGTGAACAGATGCTCTCCCAATCCCTGTAGTACATCTCTGATATACTTATTAGGGCTGTGCAAAGCTTCAGATCGTGATTCAGATACGGAGATGATTCGGATGATTAGGAGGCTGAATCTATGAATCTGAATTGAATTGTGGGAAGCTTTAGGCTTTCTGAATCGATTCGGAGCTTCCAAAACGATTCAGAAAAGATTTGGAAATTTGGCCATAGAGTATAAAGGGGAATCAATTAAATATCTTTAACTTCATTGTCTTTTGGCTGATTCAGATGAAACTTGCAGAGATGGTAGCCTCTGCTGAGAGCATGATGTGTGCCAAATTTCAGGTGCAGGGTTGTAGGGGAAATTGCACCTCTAGCAGTGGACAAGCAAAAATTGTGACATGGGTGACAGAGTGTGTGTTAAGGCACAGCAAGATGAAAGCTGCAGGTCTGCTAGCCCCTGCTGCAGCCACAAAGCCTGCCAGCTGTCGAGGAGATAGGTGCAGGGGTTCTGGGGTCCTGCACCTCTAGCTGCTGACAGGCAAAACTCATTACATGGGTGCTTGTGCAACTGTGTCTGTCTTGGGGCACTTTGGGGGGGGGGGGGAGGAACTAATGCAGGCCTGGCTGCTAAGCTACTGTGTTACCAATCAATCATAATACACTCAGTGACCAGCTCAATACAAAGTAGCGAGCTACTATATAACAAGTTTCATAGTTCATAGTTGGTAGGGTCAGAAGGGACCTGAGCAGATCATCAGGTCCGACCCCCTGCCATGGGCAGGAAAGAATGCTAGGGTCAAACTACCCCAGCAAGGTGATTATCTAGCCTCCTTTTGAAGACACCCAGGATAGGAGCAAGCACTACTTCCTTTGGAAGTTGATTCCAGATCCCAGCCGCCCTGACTGTGAAGTAGTGCCTCCTGATGTCCAGCCTGAACCTACTCTCAGGCAACTTATGGCCGTTATTCCTAGTTACTACTGGTAGCGCTCAGGGGAACAGGGTCTCTCCTGTTTCCCACTGGTCCCTCTGGATAAGTTAATGAGCAAGGATTAACACCTACAAAACCACAGACTAAGGAGAGGAAATAATCAATACAGACAATCAACTGCCCAAAGATAGAGACAGTAAGTTGCAAAAGTACCCATGTCATGAGTTTTGCCTGTCAGCAGCTAGGGATGCAGGGCCCTAGAACCCCCCTGCACCGATCTCCTTGACAGCTGGCAGGCTTTGTGGCCACAGCAGGGCTTAGCAGTCAGGACTGCAGTAGTGTCTCCCATGCCCCAAAACAGACAGTTGCATAAGCACCCACGTCATGAGTTGTGCCTGTCAGCAGCTACAGGTGCAGGGCCCCATAATACAGAAGCCCTGCGCCTATCTCCTTGACAGCTGGCAGACTCTGTGGCCTCAGCAGGGGCCACCATCCCTGCAGCTTTCACCCTGCTGCACCTTAACACGCACAGTGTCACCCATGTCACGAATTTGGCTTGTCCACAGCTTGAGGTACAGTTTCCCCCAAACCCCTGCACCTATCTCCTTGAAACTTATCAGGCATTGTGGCCTCCACAGGGGCTAGCATCCCTGCCGTTTTCACCCCACTGTGATTTAACACACACATGGTCATCTATGTCACGCGTTTGGCTGTTAGCAGCTTGAGGTGCATTTTTCCCCAAACCCCTGCACCTTGAAACCTGACAGGCTTTGTGGCCTCGCCAGGGGCCACTACCCCTGCAAGTTTCATCCAAATTGGACAAAAAACAACCATTATAGATATTTCATTGATTCTCCATTATACCCTATGGCTGAATCTCCAAATCAACTGAAGCAGGAAACTGATTCGGAGCTCTGAATCAAATCGCTGGCATCTGAATTTGCTGAATCTGAATCTGAATCAAATAGTTCTCTATTCACACAGGCCTAATACTTATAGGCTGCCACCAAGTTCTCTCTGAGTCTTCTGTTCTCCAGGCTGAACAGTCCCGAGACTTTCAGCCTTTCCTCATAACCTGGCTTCTAGGCCTCTAGTCATGCATGTGGCCCTCCTTTGTAATCTCTCAAGCTTCTTCACATCCTTCCTGAAGTGCGGCACCCAGAACTGGATGCAGTGCTCCAACTGCAGTCTTTAATTGGAAGCAAAAAGAATAGAACTTTCAAAATTATTTTTGCAAAATATTCAGCGGAAAAAAATTACTGGTTGTTGTAAAATAATGAAAACTTTGATATTAGAAAAGTTTTCATTGAGAACGTTTTATTAGAAAAAAAGCTGAGCGTTTCATAAAAAGTTTAATAAAAAGAGTTTAATTAAAAATGTTATTTAAAGAGTTTAATAAAAAAAGTTTCATTGAGAACTTTTTTTATTAGAAAAGTTTTCATTGAGAAGTTTTCATTTCATTCAAGAGTTTTCATTTGGACACAATCTACTAACACTCCCCGTCACAATTTACTCTTTGTCGCAGATGACAAATTTCTGCATAGATTTCAATGGAAATGACATATGCCAACAATCCAGGTTGATCCCATGCAACTACAGTGGTCAGAATAGATTTCATAGATTTCACAGACATTAGGGCTGGAAGGGACCTCAGAAGATCATCGAGTCCAGCCCCCTGCCCCAGGGGCAGGAAGTCAGCAGGGTTCATAGGAGCCCTGCAAGATAAACATCCACATTTCTCTTCAAGCTGTTCAAAGTAGGTGCTTGAACCACCTCCAGCAGCAGTCTATTCCAGACCTTAGTTGCTCAGATCGTAAAGAAGTTCTTCCTTATGTCCAGCCTGAAACGGTCATGGAGGAGTTTGTGACTGTTTGACTAAGTGAGGAAGCCGGTAGGATATGCCCACAAGGGAAAAGGAGTTCAGAGGATACCTATGGAAATTAGAAGAAGAATGAGTAGAAAATACCTAAACGGAACTGGCAGACATTACCCTGGACAAAATCCTTTGATCTCTGTAGAGCAGCACTAGTAAGGACCGTGTAAATAACTCCTTGGCATCTGTTGTATGTAGAGTAGAAATAAGGGAGGTAGGCAGCGTGGTTGGGAAAAATTCCTGTGTTCTCATGTTGCACAGAATGAATTCAGACTGGAATTTTTGGAGCATCCAAAAGGAATTTGGTGGCCAAGGCTCATACACTGACCAAGGGGAGTTTGGAACCTAATCCCTGAGGTCTTTTGAACTATTATGTCTTTAATACAAAGAAAAAAACAAACTAGTACACGCTCTTGCCGCTTATCTTAATATACATTTTTGTACTCTGTACTTGAAAAGTTTTTACATTACCCTAAGTGGACTAATTCTACACGTGACAACAGAGGGTATCCTTTTTCATGCAGTTATGTTGGTGAGAAATCAGCAAAAAAATGTATGCAATGCAGCCCAACTGGGCAGTTCCAGTCCCAGGCCTCAGATGGAAGTAATCGGGGAATCAGACTGAGTAGAGATCCCTGCAAAAAGCAACAAACTAAACCAAACCCTTCTGCCCTGTCCCGGGCAGTAGAAGGGGAGTCCTTTGGTTCTCACCTCCAGTGCAACAGCCTGACTCTTTCCTATAGCAAGCTGTTGTGCTCACAGCTTGCTTCCTTCTCCTCTGCTTACTGTGTTGGGGGATTTTTAAGGATCCTGGCAGAATTCATGCCTAACCAAATGATCTGGCACTGGACTTTCTCAATGAGGCTAGCTGTTCCCTCTTAAAGCAACAGACAACTGTGTCACAAGAGTCTTGAGGTAGGTACCTAAGTCTTATCCTATTTCATTTTAGGATCATAGGATGGTAGGGTTGGAAGGGATGTCACAAGGTCATCCAATCCAGCCCCTTGCTCAAGGCCAGATCATCCTACACCATTCCTGCCAAGTGTCTGTCTAACCTGCATTTGAAAACTTCCAGGGATTGAGATTCTACAACTTCTCTAGGTAGCCTGTTCCAATGTTTGACCACCCTCATAGTCAGAAAGTTCCTTCGAATCTCCAACTTAAATTCCCCCTGCTGCAGCCTGAAGCTATGGTCCCTGGTGCTGTCTGTTACAACTACAGAAAAAAGCCCATCTCCAATTTCTCTATAATTGCCCTTCAGGTATTTGAAGACTGTTATCAAATCTACTCATTCTATCTTGTCTTCTCCAGACATGATAACCCCTGCTCTTTTAGCTTTCCTCATACATTTTACCTCCCAGACCCATAATCATGTTTTGTCACTCTGTCTGCTGGACTCTTTCCAAGCTGTCCACATCCTTTTTGAAGTGTCGGGCCCAAAACTGGACATAGTATTCCAGGTGAGGTCTCATCATTGCTGAATAGAGCTGAAAAATTGCTTCTCTTGATTTGCATGTGATGCTCCTGTTAATACAACCCAGGAGGCTGTTGTCTTGTTTTTCCAACAAGTGCACACTGTTGGCTCATTTAGCTTACGAACTTTTATAACCCCCAGGTCCTTATCTGCAGTACTGCAGCCTAGCCAGTAATTCCCCAATCTGTATTTCTGCATGTGATTCTTCTATCCCAAATCCAGGACTTTGCAGATGGCCTTGCTGAATCTCATCTAATCGATTGCAGACAATTGTAGTCCGCTGGTGCAGCTAGCAGTAAATTTGAATTGGGAGAAGTATTTAACCCTCTTCCCTGGCCCCAGACTACAGCTGGCGTTTGCGGGGGCTGGAGGGGGAAGCTCACCCCATCCCCCATAGACTGGGCTGCATCCCCGGCTGGGTCTGGCCCACCTTGGGCTTGTGCCCCCTGCCCCCCCCAGTTCAGGTCATTTTGGGGTCTAGCCCTACTCTCTGGAGTAGCTGCAACTCCACCCAGCTTGCGGCCATCGCCATCCACAAATTTGCTTAGTGTGCACTCGATCCCATCATTCGAATCATTAATAATTTGCCCAAGTCCCGAAAAAACTGTATGGGTCACCCTTCTTGTGGCTGTTTGTGCCTTAATCTTAAAGAAAGATGATAACATGCTACAAAAGTAGGCCAATTAACATCTCTCCCCCCAACAGGGATTTGAGAAGTATGGACTAGGATTACATTTAAGTGGCAACAGACACTTATATACCTAATAGATGGAGTAGGCTCTTCCCCAAAAGGGGGAGATGCAACTAACTATTGTAATGTAAGGCATTTCAATGTGTAAGTATGATTTAGGCTATTACATGAGACAAAGTGTAATGGAATTGAGTAACTGATAAGGCTGAAAAGATGCCATTGTGACATTCTAACTCTTGGTGAGACTATAGACTGGTAGAGAAAAGAGAAAAAGAACTAGAGGTCGGAAATTCAGATAGTTTGATGTGTTTAGTTTTGGAGACTTGGTTTCTAGGGTTCATTTCTTCTGTCTTCTGAAACCCTGAAATGGAAAATAGATAAGACTGTATCTCTAGCATCATTATCTACTTAGACTATAACCGAGCTGTGATCACTTTGGCTTTCTGAATATAGCAGAGGAGAATGAGAAAAAGCAAGAGCGTTTTAGGCCATACATATACATCTTCTCTGTTGATGCCAGGAATGTCCTCTAGAAACAGCTCCCACCCAGAGTACACCCTTAGATATTCAGCTGTTCCCTTTCCAGTTGTGACAGCTTCTGAGCTCCCAAACTGATCTTCTCATTGGCCAAACCAGTCTTGCTCTCACAAGGAGGCACTCTCTTTGTTCATACTCCATATCCATTATCATGCTTTCCTTCATCTCTGCTCTTCTGATGCTGTAAAATTATCTAGGCTCTATTTAAAAATTGTTAGTGAAGGAGAATTCACCACAACCTTTGGTAAATTGTTCCCATAACTAATTAATGCCACTGCTAAAAGTTGTGCCTTATTTTTGTCAGTCTGTCTAGCTTCAAAGTTTTCTATTGGATCTTTTGGTTTGCTTGTTTTTTGTTTTTTTTTCTCTCCTAGATTAAAATACCAATTAATAAAAAAAGAACACTTCCCTGAAGACAATGTAAACTTTTTTTTTGAAAGTGCTAAATGAGTATTCTGAGTGAAACCCAAAGTATATTTGACTAAAACTATCCAACCTCAGCATTAAGTAGCCAAGTGGTTAAGGCATCTTCTGACAGCTCTAGTACTATGGACAGAAGTTACACATAAGCTGGTTTAAATGATCAGAAACTGGTTTAAACCTGTAACAGAACAGAAGTTCAGTGCACATAAACCAGTTTCAAAATGGGTGAAACTGGTTTAAGATAAACAGGGTTGAATGTAGTATCAGACTTAACTGATTTGGGTCAAACCAATTTATGAAACTTCTGTCCTAGACCCCTTCCTGGTTCAAGTTAAATCACAGTCCCCCAGCATCCCAGGATGTTCTGCAGCCCTGGGCTGTGCTGTGCTGCCTGCTCCAGAGAGCAGGGCTGGACCAGTGAGGGACAGCTGACGGGGGGAGGCACAAGCCCAAGGCAGGGCTGGCCCAGTTGGAGATGCAGCCCAGCCCAGTGAACTGAACTGCCCTGCCCTGCCCTGCCCTGCCCACCACCCCACGCAACCCTCTGCAAAACCCAGCTGTCATCTGGGGCCTGGGAAGGGGGTTAAATACCTCTTCCCCCCATTCAAATGTACTGCTAGCTGCAGCTGTGAACTACAAATGCAAATGCACCTGAAAGCAGGAAGAGGAATTGATGAGCAACCCTGCAGAGTACTGCTTCTGTGCTTCTGGAGTGAAAATCCCAGAGACCTCAGGGGCAGCAGGAAGAGAAAGTGTGCACACAGCCAGAGTGCTGTGCTCTAGCACCCTCCAGCTTCTGGCCTGAGCCACTGCAGGCACATGGTTGCATTTCCTGAATCAAAGGTAAATGTTTGTTCATTTCTATTTCAATTTAATCTGTGTATCTTAGACTAACCTGCAAAGACTGAATTGATTCAGCCTCCGGTTTTTTGACTGTCTGTACCTAGCCTAGAGGCACGAGTTCCAGTCCTTCTCTGGGCTGATATAAAAGGGTATCTAGTCTTTCAGGTGGGTGAGTCAAATGTAGCTAGATATGATGTTAGCCATTTTACTCCCTTGTGTATTGTTGGCTATAAAGACTGCAATGCTTTAGTCACATTAGAGCTTCAGCTGTTAGACTGCAGAAGAGTGTGTGTGTAAAATATATGGAAAATATTATTGTAAAGATATTTCTGTGAAATCTCCTGGCTATATCACCTTGTAATAGTGATTTTGAAGATCAGAATGAAAAGCCAGATTCCAGGATCTGAATGTAGTCCCTAGCATAAAGGCCACTCATTTGATCACAGAGCCAGGGCTATGGAAAGAAGTCTCTCTTATGTACCTGCACAAAGGAATATAAATATTTTCAAGTGGCTGGTTTCAATCTTATAAAGCCATAAGATTATGGCCAGAATGGATTTTTGTTTAGGTTTGGTACCAGAAAAAAACATTTGTCCATTGGTTAAAAACCCTGCCTCATTTATGAGACGTAGGTTGTTTTCTTCTCTGCTTCCAACTTTCTTTGTAACCTGGGTTAAGTGACTTTATGCCCTCTTGACAATATCTGTCAAGGTGCAGCAGTACTGCGTGTCACTACAATTAAATTTTAATCCAGAATGGAATTCACACACCTAGATGTGGTGTTGATTTAAGTTATTTTAACAGTAAGTTGTACAGCTCAGAATGATTCATAGTAGCACTGTGAATGGTAGAACATGCATGGTAAAGATGGGTGCGGGGAAGGGGGATTGTCAGAAATCCTGCAGTTTTACTTGGATACCTCCTTACAGCTTTGAATTGCATACCTATATGAGCCTAGAAATTGCACCTTGAACCTACCTTCTCCCCCCTCACATTCACAACTTGAGTATATAGCATGTTCCTCTGGGTATAGACTCATGGCTACCTGTCTTTTAAGACATACTCAGAGAAAAATGGGCCACCACTACTTTATATACAAGAGTAAAGTGGATAGAATAAGTATTCTTTCCACTGAACTGTTATGGAAAAGTAGTGGTAGCCTAGGAAGTGGGACATCCCGATCCAATATGCTCCTTTGCTTGGGCTGGTTTAGTCCAACTTTCCTTACCTCCTGAGAAAAGCCTATAGCCTACTAAAAAACATGTGGATCAGTGCCATGCACTACCATCCTGCTGAAGCTCCGCAAAAAAGAAAAGCAATATTCATTGAGCTTGGAGGACAGCATACAAGAGTAGAAATGACTCTCAAGCCCCATGGTGTGGGCACTGTAATTGGAAAGGGTAGTACTGGGTTTTATAGTTTTATAGTTGGTAGGGTCGGAAGGGACCTGAGCAGATCATCAAGTCTGACCCCCTGCCATGGCAGGAAAAAGTACTGGGATTAAATGACCCCAGCAAGGTGTTCATCTCACCTCCTCTTAAAGACCCCCAGGGTAGGAGCCAGAACCACTTCGCTTGGAAGTTGGTTACAGATCCTAGCCACCCTGATTGTGAAGTAGCACCTCCTGATATTCTAGACCCTGAATATGGGTGCCCAAGATGAATGGTCGTTCCTTAAGGAGACGATACTCAGAGCCCAAGGAGTGACAATCCCAACGAGAATCAAAGGGGGCAAAAGTGCTAAAAAGCACCCCTGGCTCACCAAGGGCTTTCAGCAATGCCTGATTGCCAAAAAGGAGGCCAGTGGAAGGGAGGGCCTATCACCAAAGAGGAGTATATCTCCATCGCTCGGGTCTGTAGGGGGACTGTTAGGAAAGCTAAGGCAGCTATGGAATTAGGGCTAGAATCAAGGATCAAGGACAACAAAAAGTCCTTTTTTAAATACATAGGGAGAATGAAGAAGATACCAGGTAATGTTGGGCTCCTGCAGGATATGCTAGGCAATCTGGTGGTTGCACCAGAGGAGAAACCAGACCTTTTTAACAATTTATTTGCCTCCATTTTTTTGTGCAGGGACTGGGACTCGCCCACTGAGATTCGGGATGGACTCAGGAGAGAGTTCGCCAAGCCTAGGGTCAGGGAGGACTGAGTTAGGGAACTTCTGGAGGGGCTGGATGTGTTCAAATCAGCACGTCCAGATGCTCTCCGCCCCAGGGTGTTGAGGGAATTGGCAGGGGTTATTGCGAGGCCCCTGGCACAGCTTTATGAGCACTCGTGGTGCTCTGACCAGGTCCCAGATGACTGGAAGGGCTAATGTGGTCCCCATCTTCAAAAAAGGGAGAAGGGAGGACCAGGACAACTATAGGTCCGTTAGTCTTACTTTGATCCTGGGGAAGCTGTTTGAGAAGATTATTAAGGGGCACATCTGTGAAGGGCAAGCAATGGGGATGATGCTCAAGGGCAACCAGCATGGTTTCATTAGGGGCAGGACCTGTCAAACCAATCTGATTGCCTTCTACAAATCATGACAGATAACAGCAAACTGGCTGAGGTGCCACACACAAAGAGTGGTGGTGGATTGGTCATATTCGACATGGAGGGATGTGAACAGCCAAGTCCCCCAGGACTCGGTCCTTGGGCCCACACTGTTCAATTTCTGTATTAGCGACTTGGACAAGGGGGTGAAAGGCACCCTGTTTAAATTTGCAGATGACAGCAAGATTTGGGGTGAGGTGGGCACACTAGAAGGGAGGGACAGGAAAAAGCTGGATCTGGACAGGTTACAGGGGTGGGCAAGTGGAAATAGAATGGGATTAAATAGTGACATGTGCAGGGTGCTAAAAGCTGGGGAACTCTATTCTCAAATGCACGGTTGCAGAAACAGATCTTGGAGTCATTAATTCCAAGATGAACGTGGGCCACTAATGCGAGGACACGGTCAGTAGGGCTAACAGCACCTTTTTGTGCATCCACAGATGTATCACAAGCAGGGCCAAAGAGGTGATCCTCCCCCTCTATGTGACACTGGTCAGGCTGCAGTTGGAGTACCGCATCCAGTTCTGGGCGCTGCACTTCAGGAGGGACGTGGACAGCATTGAGAGGGTCCAAAGGAGGGCCGCTTGCATGATCTAGGGATAGTGGGGCAGACCTTACAAGGAGAGGCTACTGGACATTAACCTGATAAGCCTTTACAAGAGAAGGCTGAGAGGGGACCTGGTGGCCATCTATAAACTTACTAGGGGGGACCAGTGAGGAATGGCAGAGACCTTGGTCCCCTGAGTGCCTCCTGGAGTAACAAGGAATAATGGCCATAAGTTGTTAGAGAGTAGAAGGCAGTACTTCACAGTCAGGGTGGCTAGGATCTGGAACCAACTTCCAAGGGAAGTAGCCCTGGCTCTTACCTCGGGGGTCTTTAAGAGGAGCCTTGACGATTACCTAGGTGAGGTCATTTGAGCCCAGTTTTCTCTCCTGCCCAGGGCAGGGGGTCAGACTAGAAGATCTGCAAGATCCCTTCTGACCCTACATCTATGAGTCTATAAAAATCTAAGCCAGCACTCCTCCGTCCAAAAGGAGTTCCATTTCTGCTGCATGACAGATGACTCCACAAAAGATTAGACTGTGCACACCATCAGCAGGTGTATTTGGAATGAGAATGGTTGCAGCTGTGGTTCTTTTTGTTGAACTCCATGCTGATGGTATGTTAGGTGTGCTTTGAACATGCTTTCTAGATTGGATCCACAAAGAGGCCTGGGCACAGGCATGACTAGTTTGTGAATACATAAAAAGTTTAGGCATGACAGATAACAGTACAGGGCAGAATCCTTTCCACTTTACACACTCAAATAGCTCTTACCAAGCTGCATTGGTGTCATTTTTGGTATTTACACTTAGCTGGTGATCCTAATTCACGTTCATTGTGGATCCTCAACAATTCACACAACAGCTAAACATGTACAGTGAGGTCTAGTCTGACCACACCAGCACACATTTTGGCACAAGAGTATTTGGGAGAAAGTAAGCCCTGAAAGTGTAGCAAAACACCCAGTTTTTATTTATTTATATATTGTAAAATGCATTCCCTCCCCTTTCCCCAACCATTTCTGACTTTTTCTTTCCCCCTCTATTCCCTATAGATAAGTATAACTGAGCTCAGACTTAGGATAAACTTTAAACATTTTTATTTTGGTAGCAAGTTTTTGGTTTTGGATATCCACTCTTTTATATTGTATTATTAGGTTTGTATTGATTCGTACTGTTGTACATTGTATTATTATCATTTTCATATTGATTTTCATTGTTTCATATGAATATTGTATGGTTTAGGCCTGTGTTTGTAAGTGAATCAAAGTCATGTCAAGTTTCTATTTTGTATGTCAAGTCTGCATCTTGTGTCCTCTGCCTGGGCATCCCATGTTGCAACTGTATGAGTCATGTACCCCTCCCGTGTAAACTGGTTCCCAGATGAATGGGAGTGATTGGGAATGATTGAAATACAATGGTAGCAGGCCTCTACTGAATGGCCTGTAATGACTGGGCCATCATCTTGCATTGATTCATCCAGGAGCCATGGACCTCACCCATGAACAGAGACAAGAACCCTGAAGAACCAGCAACTCTCACCATTACACCCAAAACTGCATGTCCTTGCATGAAGCACACATGCTCAGTACACCAGGGGCTGACCCTTGCCTGGGCATGCCTCCTGTCACTAGGGTCACACAAGGTCTGCCCCTATAAAAGGGGCAGTGAAGACAGACCCAGGGGGACACCCTCTCCATCCAGACCATCACTATGCCGCACCACCTATCCACCCAGAGGCCCTACCAGCGACCCCCCTCTGGACAACACCTACTGGACAAGGACCCCTTCCAGCCTGGATAGGTAGATATTACCTGCATACCTCCTTCTACAATTTAGACTCTATCTCTTTCTCTCCCTCTGTATCTCTCTCTCCTCCTGGACTTCAGGAGACTTCAGCCACTGCACCAAGCCTCTCTAACCCCTGCTGCCATTGTGGGTGTGGGTGTGAGTGCAAGGGAACCAATAAGGCATTGTGTCACCATCTCCCCTGTTCAATAAAACCACTGTCATTTGCAGCCCCGAGTTGGGTAATGTCTTTCTCTCTCTCTTTCTCTCAGCTCTAGCCCCCAACCCTCTCCACTAGTTTCCCCATCTCCTCTCAATTCCTACTGTCTTTTCCCTGTGACTTTCTGCTTCCTTTCTCTGCTTTCCCATTGCCCCTCCACCTTTCAGTCTCTCCTGCCACTTTCCCTGTGATTTTCTACTGTCTCCCTGCTTCCCATGCTCCTATTGCCTTTTCCCTGTGACTTTCTGCTGCCTTTCTCTGCTTTCCTGCTGCCCCTACCACCTTTCAGTCTCTCCTGCTGCTTTTCCTGTGAATTTCTGCTGTCCGTCTCTCTGTTCTTAGGCTTTGCCTGCACCTTCTGTAGTCATCCCCCTTGACCCACCCCCTGCAGCTTCCCAGCTCCTCATGGCTGTCCTGCAGTTTTCTCCAGCAGCTGGAGCCTTTCTCCAGCTTGCAGCACCTACTGCCACTTCCTGCAGCTTCTCTAGCTGCCCCAGAGCCATCCTTCAGCTCCCCACATCCAGAGCCCCTCTTTAACACCCACACTTTCCCTTAGTCCCATTTTCCCTCTCCGTACCTACCTTTTCAGCTCCCCCATAGCTCTGTGCCAGCATCGCTCCCCTGTTCTGCAGGCTTTGGGCATTGTCTTTTAATCAATTAAGATCAATTAACCTAAAGTTACCCCCGAGCCTCAGTTCTTCAGCCCAGGCCCCTCTAGTCTACTGGTTCTAATCCCAGTCCCAGTGACTTTCACTCCCAACAACTTTAACTCCCTACACTTCTACTTTCCTGGATTAGAGCATGGAGTCTATGCTTGGCTATAGGCAGCCCACACGTGACTGTTGGGGAGGCATGGGGGAGCAAGTGCCCCCCCTGAGCAGTGCCAGGCTGCAAAGGGTTGGCTGCCAGACCAAAAGTGACCACGGACTGGCAAACCACAGCCCCGCATGCGCTATGGGCTATGACCACTACTTGGCCATTTGCCAACTACTGCATTATTCCACCATCATGAACAGCACTGTGTGCACCCACCTGGCTGCAATATGTTGGACCTTTGGGTTCCTGGTGGTGATTGTACACTGTCAGTGGTTGTAAGTGTGCCCTTCTGTGGGCCCTATGAGATTGACAACATCTTCTGTGACTTCTCACCACTGTTGAGGCTCACATGCACAGATACCTCCAGCACTGAAGTCTCTTTCTACACCCTGGCATGGGCTGTTGTGCTGGGATGCTGCCATATCACTATAGTGTCCTATATCTTCATCATTTCCACCATCTTCTGAATCCCTTCAGCCATTGGGAGAAGGAAAAATATTTTCTACATGTGCTGGGCACTGGACTGTGCTGTTTATCTTCTATGGTATAGTCATATTCACCTATATCCATCCATCTGCCAAGAAATCCTTTGTCCTAGACAAAGCTGTGTCCATCTTCTACACCATTATTACCCCTTTCCTGAACCCTATTATTTACAGCTTGAGGAACAAGGAGATGAAGGCAGCCCTGAAGAAAACACTAAGAGGCCAGGGAAAGTCTTTCTGCAAAGGCAATGTCAGCCTGATTTCCCTTAATTAGAAATGGGCATAGAGCTGATTCCGGGTAGTTCTAGCTTGGGGTTCAGGATTTTAAGGAAGCCAAAGGGAGTAAGGGATCAAATCCTGTTGGGCATACTAAGAGTACTTGGTTAGGCCTTAATCTCAGACAAAATGTATTTCAAATAAGGAAGAGGGAGAAAAGAAAGATTTTTCATCATGAATTGCTATTCTTTTGACGATGCTATCAACTCCTGCTAGTAAACTCTTCTACATAAAATAAAATTATTTTTTAAATGTTAGTGAATGAACTAGACACTTATTTTAGTACAGGTCAATGGTTCTCAACTTTCTTGGAAGTGAGGCACCCCTGCACAACTTTTGTCAATTGAGTGTCACTCAATTTCAAAAACTGATTTGTATAATACAGTGTTTACTTCCTTTCAAAGCGGATGGACAGTGAGGTTGGAGGGCCAGTCAGGAAGGGACAAGCCTGAGTCTGCACTTATCTCCTCAAACCCTGCAGCACCCTTCAAGGGATCCTTTGGCACCCCGAGGTGCCCTGGACCTTGGTTGAGAATGACTAGTATGTTAAGCAATTTATTTGCCAAATTTCTCTTCCTTTACTTTTTATTGCTACGTAGTGTCCACAAGATATTATAGCTAAGAATTTCTCTCAGAATTTCTACTATAATATATTGTGTTGCAAATTGTACTTTATTCTCTCTTTTCCCATTCCTAATTCTTATACTATGCTGCTATTTAGAAGACATTTTCCTTACCTCATGCTAAGAAGCATTATTTCAAAATTCAAATATACTGTTACGGTATGCCCACTTATTAGAGGGGTCCACCTTAAAATACCCAGTGCCTAATTTTCAGAGGTGCTGAGTATTTATAGCTTTCCTTAAGATGCAGTTACAGGTGATAAGTACCTCTGAGACTTAGATCTTAAGTAGGTCAATATGGACTTTCCAAATCAAACATACCTTTGGTAAATTTTCACATTAGACTGACTTTTTCAAAACTGCCATTGTAATTTAGATATCCTGTTTTCATTAATTTCTAATAGATACCGGGCTCAAAATTCCTTAGCAGCTTTCAAAGGATGAGCCTCTATCTCCCCTTTCTCTCTCAAATATTGAATTGATATTTGTAACCTGATCTTTCTATTCTTAATGTAGGGAAAAAAAGGTTTAAGACACTTAGGCTGATGGTCAGTGTGTATATACCATCATTAATACCTATTGGATGAAGGTACTTAACAATCTCACATGTGTGGCTTGTAGGCCTGGTTTAAACACTCAGAAACAAATCAATTGCTAGAGTTTTGATCAGGGATGGTGTTCCACCTCTAGATCAGATTGTTAAGTATCTTCTTCCACCACCACCTTCTTTCGTATCAATGGGAGTGATCCTTTTCCATGGATGAGCAGAGTATAATTTAGCCTAACAAATACAATGTCACACTGCCCAAGGAAACAATGGAACCTTTGTCTCTCCTCTTATTAGATTCATAAATGCTAGGGTTGGAAGGGACCTCAATAGCTCATCAAGTCTGACCCCCTGCCTGGGCAGGAAAGAGTGCTGGGGTCTGGTGTCACCCATGTCAAGAATTTGGCTTGTCCACAGGTTGAGGTACAGAAATGGCACAAGCTAGAATATGAATCTACAGAGGTAGATCAGATTCATCCCGGGTGACACATGCATGTATTATGCACTCCATTAGTAAGTGTGCCATACTCTATCCATCTACTTCAAAACCTTCCTTTGAACAGGTAGGTTTAGCCTTCAGCTTTTCAATGGTCTCCCTCTTCTTCTCTGGTAATAATAGTTATGTTTTTCAAAGCTATTTAAAGTAATTTTCAAAGATACCTAAATCCTACTTACTCTATGGGGATCTGATACTCATCTCCCTTTGATGTCTATGGGAATCATAGAAAGAGGGAGCGTGGAAAAAAAAACAAAAACAACACAACAAAACAAACCCAAACCTATTGTATATTTATGTATATTGTGCCTGTGCCTGAGCCAGTGTGTACACGCAGATGTGTGTTTGTGTGTGCACGTATGTGCACACGTATGACATGGCTAAAGAACCTTGAAGCAATCTGAGCCAAGGGAAGATCATCCCTGACTAAACTATCCAGCCGAATGTCTGTCTAATCTGCCCTTGAAAATGTTCATAGTTGGAGATTCCATAAATTTTCTAGATAGCCTAGTCCAGTAATTTATCAACCAAATAGTCAGAAAGTTCGTCCTAATCTTCAACCTAAATTTCCTCTGATGCAGCCTGAAGCCATTGCTCCTGATCCTGTCTCCATCTCTTTCTCTATAGAAAAGCCCATTGGCTTTTCTCCAGGGTCAGTAACGCTAACTCTTTAAGCCTATCCTCATAAATTGTGCTTCCCAGGCCTCTCATTATTGTTGTTCTCTGTTGTACTCTCTCCAATCCTGTACTCTGCTGTACTCTGTCCACATCCTTCCTAAAGTGTGGGGCCCAAAACTGACACACAACACCAGTGCTGAATACAGTGGAAGAATCACTTCCCTTGATTTGCAAAGGACACTCTGTAAATACTCAGTATATTGTTGGCCTTTTTTTTGCTAATGCAAGAAGAACACACTATTGGCTCATATTCAGATTATGATCTATTGTAACCCTGAAGTCCTTTTCTGCAGTGCTGTAGTTAGGCAGTTATTCCCCAGTCTATGCATGCAATTTTCTTGTCCCAGCTACAGGACTATACATTTATACTTCTTGAATTTTATTTGGTTGATTATGGAAGCTGACAATCAATTGTTCCTCTATGCCACAGAGTAAGCATTACCCAGTGGCTTCCAGAATTCTCCTCTTGCAATTAAGCCACCACATTCTTCATTTAGTATTCATTCATTTAGTGTTCTGCATGATGATTTCCCTCTAGCAGCCAGATACTACTCCACTTATTAGCACCTATGCGTATAGAGTGTTTCAGGCCCAGTCAAACTGGATCAGGGAGAGGAATGGGGGTCACTTTCCATTCCTATATCCTATGTCCCTGTTATTAGCAGAGCAAAGTAGGAACAGATCCAAGTTGAATATGAGGACAGATGCTTGTATCTGCCTAGAGACAATTTGAATAACGTTACAGCAGTCCCCACTAGGACTGTTCTATTTTCTATGATTCTCTAACACATTTTCTCAACATGTCATGCTCTGTTCTCTTGGTGGACTTAGTTTTCTTTTTGACTGTCTTGCTGGACTTACTCTATGTCACCATCATCTTCTGTGTCTGCATCGTTTTCATGGTCCTGTGTATCCTCACTTGTACCTCCCACTTCCCTGCAGTCCTCATTTTTCTATAAGGCACCCTCTTCATATACAGCCAACCTGGAAGGATCCAACCAACAAACTGGTATTTGTGTACACCACTAGTCCGAATAAAACTATAGCATGAATATACATGAGTATATAGTAAACTGAGTATGCAAGAGGAAGGAATATGAAAGTCTTAGAAAGGGAAGGAGAACTATACATCTGGGAAAGAGAAGGGGCAAAAAAAAATGAAGAACATCTCTGCAACATTTCTTAAGTTGTTGGAAAGGTTGGGGTGTTGTTTTGGTGACATAAACGGTGATACTGAAATAGCAAATAGCAAATGTAGCCACATAACTCACACCCATAAGTGTGGTTTCCCAGATAGTGTGACTACAGGAGTCATCCCCAGCACAGGTGAGGTTGAGTGCTATAGTTGCCCCCCTGTGCCTGGGGCCAGTGGCCCTGGCTAGCTTTAGGGAGAGGTCAGACATGGAAGTAGAGATAAGCCAGGTGGCAGGGGCTGCTGTGGTAGGTTTATGGTGCTATGCTAGCTTTAGGGTTGAGGCGGGCTAGAAGCATTAAAAGGATGTTGGGGGGAAGTGGGAAAAGGAGGGACAGACTGATGAGGCAGGCAAAGGAAAAAGAAGCAGCCTAACCAGACAGGGAACAGGAAACTGAGTATACAACCCTAACGCAGCTGGGGGTGGAAGGGCACAGGCTATAGATTGGGGTGGGAAATTAGAAGAAGGAATGGATGGCAGGGGAGACCAGAAAGTGGTAAGCCCCAGGAGCCAAAGGCACAGCAGTCCCCCTAACTGCTAGTTATTTGCTTAAGTACACATTTATCAGCTCCAACAGTCCTTTGAGAGGCTGGATGACAGAACCTATATACAGAGGTACCCCCGTAATCTGGCCACCCTGCAGTACATCTGCAACCTGTTTCAGCCCCACCAAGCTTCCAGTAACACCCTGATGGTGTCTGAGAGGGTGAGCATTGCCCTGGATGTCCTTGCCTCAGGGTCATTTCCCAGGCATCTGTCCAAAACACCTACATCAGCTAGGCTTTTCCATCAGTTCCTGGATATCTTCTACCACACAAAATAAATTTTTAATTAATATTTATTTGCCTCTGGCTCCTATCTAAAGTGACAGGAGCCAGGGGCAGGATGACCCAGGGCAAGCCACAGTAGACCCCTGGTAGAGCAGGCATTCCCCCCACACCAGCTGGAGGGACCATGGAGTTGCTCCTGCCTGTGCTGGAACAGGAAACTCAGGCAAGAGGGAGTTGAGGCTGTCTGCGCTGGTCCCCACCTGACCATGGGGCTGGGGTGGGGGGCTGGGAGTGTGGGGGTGCACAGGAGCCAGTGCCGGTGGAACCCAGAGTGGGGTGGCTCCCTGTTCTCCCTGCTGGGGCAGCCCAGCTCCAAACAGCCCAGCCAGCTGCACCCCAGGCTCCTGCCACCCTGCTCTGGGCCCTGTCGGCACTGGCACTGGGGCACCACCCGGCTGTCGCTGACTCCCAACCCCCTTGTTTGGCCCTGGGGGCAGCATGGGGGGGCGGTGCCTGAGGCTGCTGGGGTTGGCATGACTCATCAGGGACATGGCCCAGGGCATGGGGAGGTGGCATGGAACTTGCATCCTATGCCTGAGGCTTGGGGCGGCAACAGCTTGGTTGCCCCCCACCCCATGGGAGGATCCGGTGGGTGCCACTGCCCCGGAGGGCAGGCCCAGGCCCCCACCCTCAGGGGCCTGTCAGCATCTCACTTCCTGACCTCAAGATGTGGGGAGGCTGTGCCAGGGGTGGGAGCAGAGCCACAGCCACTTTTCTGCTCCAGAAGCTCTTATGGCCGCGAGGAGCCCAGGGGCCCTGGGAATCCCCTGCCTTCTGAGCCTGCTGGGGGTGGCATGACCTGGCTGGGTCCTGGCCTGGGGCAAAGGAAGCTCGGGGAGGTCACAGAACCTTATGGAGCAAAAACGCAGCCGCAGCTCTGCTCTGGCTCCTGGTGCAGCCTGCCGCCTGTCCTGGGGCTGGGGGGTGAGCTGCTGCCAGGCCACCAGGCCCCTGCAGGGTGGGGTGGGGGAGGGGTGGGGCCTTCTCCCAGGGTGGTGGCACCCTCTGGGGCTGCCCATGGGGGTGGGGGCAGCCAGGCAGTTGCCATCCCAAGCCTCAGGTGCAGGATGCCACTTCTGTGCAGCATCCCTGGGCTTCTTGCATCCTGGGCAACACGCCAGCCCCAGTGGCCTTGGGTGGCCCCCTGCACTGCCCTCAGGGATGGCCAGGAACATCCCCAGGGCCCCCAGCCTCCTGTAAGCTGTAGGAGATTTTGAAGCAGAAAAGCAACCATGGGTCTGCTCCGGCTCCTGGCGCAGCTTCCCTGCCTGTCCCAGGCCATCCCCTGGAGTAGTGGCAACCCTCAGGCCACCCGTGGGGGTGGGGCAGCCAGGCCTTTGCTGCCCCAAGCCTCAGGCATGCCATGCAAGTTATGCGCCACCTCCCTAGGCTTCCCACATTCCGGGCCACATCCCCACCAGCTCGTGCCACCCCCAGAGTTTACATTAGCCCTCCCACACTGCTCCCCAAGCTGGAAAGGCCCTTCCCCAGCAGCCCCCGGCCTCCTGACCACAGCAGGAGCCACCGGAGTGCAAACGCGGCCACCAGACTTTGGGCACCAAGGGCCCGGCTGGCTCTCCCCTTACAACCTTCCTGAAAACCCCACAGCTACAACCTCCTCCAGACACAGTCACGCATCACACAAATATCACACAGCCACATCCACAGTTTCCCACAAACCCCACATCTACCAACTCATCCATACCCCCTGACAGCCCTGCACACCCCACATGCTATACAAGAGTAAGACTGAATTTTGAGCTATTATGCAATCACTTCTACATATAAAGCACAAACACACATATATCAGGACAAAAATATATTATTTAATTGAATTAAAATATAATATTATGGGTATTGATTTCTAGTACATCATTTGTTTTTCTTCCAGTTCTAAGATAGCAAACCCTCTTCTCTGAAGGAGTACTTCCACGGGCAAAGTTCAGAGGTCAGGGGCAGGACTTTCAGTCCCAAGATGGTGACCAGGGGGTGGGGTACCTGTCAAGGAGTGGGGTTATCCATGTGGCCCTCGAAAGCTTGCCAAAACTCACTAAGCGGCCCTCTGCCCAAAATAATTGCCCACCCCGGCCTAGAAATTCTGTATATAGCCTTCTAGGGGAGTTTACTACCCAATCAGCTACTGAGATAAAAAACACACAGATGGACTCAACCCTTTCTGGAATATAATCTCAGGTATGCAGACATGTAGCTGCATGCATATACGGGTAATGCGTAGCCCTGTGCAGTCTCAGTTTATATATCCACAGCATAAAAGACAGGTTGAAAACTCATTTAAGCTCATGAAAGAAAAAAAGAATTCTACCCAAATTACTTAGCTTGCGGTAAATAACTTTAAACCATAATAAAAAAGGGAGTAGATACATAAGACACCAGCTGACATTGTTGTATATACCATTTCATGTCAATATAAAGTTCTCAGTGCTACCTGGCTCCCCCATCCCCTGCAAGGGAAAGACTACTTTTCCTACTTCAGATAGAAAGTTTGGGAGCACTGGTTATATGTAAAACGTGCATAATTACATCATGTGTTGTTCCCTTCCCGCAATACAATTTAAAAATGCAGCTGCAAGCTTTGTCCAAAAAAGTAGAAGAAAATTTTGGTTGCATGGAGAGAAACAAGGAAGGTGTGAGAAAGAGAGAGACATTTGACTTTTTAAACATTTGATATACAAATATTAAAAACAACAAGTGAAAGTGCAAGGGCATGTGGCCCTCCCAGGGGCCAAGCATGATGGAGAGAATGAGTGTCTAGGCTTGTTTTGTTTTCTTTTTTAGCTGTTACAAATATCAGGGAATGGAAAAATCAGTTACATGCAGATCTTCAGCTTTCTTTACACTGACTTTCTAACCTTCCTCTCCCTGAACAACAATAATAGAGAAAATTATTTCTCCCAGAGCCAAGAAGAAGGAAGTCCCAAAGGACTTTTATTTCATTAATTGCCAACTCTCAAACCAGAGCTTTTTCTTTCCTTATTCTTCACGTCCTTTTCCTGCCAATGCAACAAGAGTTTAACTGGCAACAAAAACCAGTCACACCCATGTGGGCTACTATTTATAGAAGGGAACAAAGGAACCAGATAAGCCAAATGCTATTGTCTTTCATGAGTTTCCTCTCTGCTCTGTATCTGCCTTTGACTGGGCTCATAGGGCGTGACAGAACAAGGATAAAAAGAATTAAATGAGACAAAGAGACTCTTGAAAGATTTCTGTAATGATGCAGTGGACATATCTGAAGGTACCAAGGACACTCTTTAACCTTACATCTGTTTCCTAAAGGTCCTCTTATGTGTGGGCCTCTCCATTCTGAACAGGCAAGACCCCAAGTTCAAAACAATTTTGGTGAGTGCCTTTCTCATTTGTACAAAGACCAGAGCTTAGTGCAGGAAGACGGGTGACAAGATGATTTTTGGACTCCTTCATTTGAAAGCCCCTCTCTTGAAAAATATTCTGCTTTAATAGTCTCTAAATATTATATTAATTTTTGGGGAGGAATATGTAGGGTATTCCAGGAAACAATCAAAAAGCCAAATAAGGAGATGACCTAAAAGGACTTTTCCAAGGCATTTACTGGTATGAAAGGTCATTTTTTATAATATAAATTTAATTCATAGATTTCAAAAAAATTGTAGAAATATGTTTTAGTAACTTTGTTTTCAATTTATTAATGGAAGAACCAAAAAAGGCATGGGGATGCAACTTATCCAAGATCAGCCAGATTTCCAGAGCTGGAAACAAATGCAAGGACACTAAGGGTCAAGTACAACTGTCTATCCGACAGGCTATGTCGCTATTGGTGATTGTAATAACAACAGTAGCAGATATCTGAAGGTTTACAGCTCTAACAAGCTATGGCCTATACTAAAATTTTTGTATCATTTTATTAAGTAAACAGGCAGGCAACACTTTGTGAAAACATACTGGAGTTTTACTGGAGAAGTAGAAGCAAGAATAAAAAGCTCCAGGTTTCGCCCTCACATACTGCAGGTTTAAATGGTTCATTGTATAACTTGTAAGATGTTGAAGTGAGCTTTTTGCTCAAAGATTACTACTTAATAACAACCATTAAGGATATGTGTTTAATACTTCAATAATAAGTATGTGGTTAATACTTCAACAGTAATGAGAGGGTACACGAAATAACTTATAATGGCTTATGGAAACTGATTTCTTCCCTAATTTGAGAAGGCACAAGTTTGCTGAAACTTAAAAAAAAAAAAAAAAAAAAAAAAGACTTAAAAAAACCCAACTTCTTTAAAATAGAAATATTCATTGCATTATGAAAAATGCTTGCAACTCAAAAGGACAACTAATAGCAAGAATCTCCATTTTTGGACTTGAAAAACAGTCTTACCCCATATTCTGAAGAACTCCTAAATCAGAGCCCCAGTTGTTCTACTTAGATTATCTGATCTTCACATAAATTGTGAGCCTGGCTTTCTAGAGAAGAGAAGAGTTAGATGAGGTTTAACTAACAGTCTGCAAAACAAAAATGTTTCTAATAAACGAGATGGCAATACATTTTTCTACAGTAGATTGGATGAGAAAGAGTAGGCATAACTTGCAACACGGGGATTTAGGTTATAAAGTAAGAAAAAAATTCTAACTGAAGATGTTTAAATACTGGAACTGATTACCTGGAGATATAACAGAATCTCTTTCATTGCAAGTTTTTAAGAGCAGGTGAGGCAAGTATTTATCAAAGATAGTTTTTACAGAGATGATCCTGCCTGGGAATAAGGGATTGGACTGAGGGATTTTGAGGACATTTCTAGCTATATTTTTCTAGTATTTAAATTGCTTAACAGTTCTGCATTGGTTGATTTTTCCAAAGATTCAAAACTACAGTTCAAACTCAAATCTAGATCATTCCTAGTCTAAGTACTTAACTAACTACCCTACTCTGCAAACCTTTTTAGATATCTAAGAAATGAAAATGTATAGATCTATATGATGCTGTTATGGTTCAGAACTTAAGCTACTTCTAGTTGTTATAGTGGGCAGTTCATCCCAAATCTGTCTACAGCAGCATTGGTATGTCTCTCTTTAAGGCATATAATTCTATATGGTAAAAAAAACTCCAAAACATGTCAGTCTAGTGGTGAATATTCTAACAAGAGCCAAAACATGGTATTTAAAAGTAGGGAAATTCAAACTACAAAGTAGATCCAAGATTAATCACTGTAACAAAGTACCAATAATATCAGTGAACTCTCAGGGTCAAATACTATTCCTCTATTAAAAACTTAAGAGGTACTTGAAGAGACATAACTGACATTTTTAGCACTTATGCACAGTTAGGTTTCTATTACCATCTTTGGGAGGAAAGGTTCACCCTAGGCATGTACCTTCTGGAATTAAAACAGGAGGGAAGGAGGCCCTTTTACCTTTCAGCCCTATAGCTAGGATACCTGAGGGAATGAGAAACCCAGGTACTAGGTCCTCCTCTCTCCAAGATAGGGCTGAGTCCTGCCTCTTGAATCTCTTCACAAAATTTTGGATTTAGCAGGCCATGGACAAAGTGTTGCCTAGAGCCCTCTCTTCTTCTTGAAAAGTGTCTACTTCCAGTAGGAGAAGATGTGTGTACCAGGAAGCAGAGGAAAATGACCCAGATAATTCAGTGAAATGGATATTACTTCTGTCTAGGGGAGAGTGGGGGTAGGTTCTCACCTCTGACATTTATGTGGCAGAAGCTAATTCAGGGCTGCTAGTCTGTCTGGTTTAATGAACATTAAATTGAAAGTGAAGTGGTCCATCTTCAAAGGAAGGGCAGAAGAACGCTCTGAATCTGGTCTAGCTCATGGGCTTACAGTTAGAGCCCTTGGCTGGGAAATGGGCAAAAAAGCTCCAAGCCCCTTTGGTTAAGGTGGTTTAGAAGCATCTTCTCCTGCTTCTTGGCAAATGCTCTAACAGCCAGTATAATCAGACTAAAAGTTGGGGGTGTCATCTCTTTTTACAAACCCCTTCTAGTTGAAGTTTTTCTGGGATTACAGTTTCAGGATTTTCCCTAGCGTGCTGCATTTCTATTCCACCTGGATGTCTATACAGAGTGCAGCCTTCTGAGCATATCCAGTAACAAGGGGGATATGTGGAATTTAACCTGTGGCTAAGCACCAAAAGTTACAGTTACTTAGGTCCATAGGTGCCACAAAGGTGCACAGAGGTGAAACATGCTTAAGTGAACCCTAAGTTAACTGAGGTCAAATCAGAAGTATCTGGGCAAAACAAGTTGTGATGTCAGGAGGTCAGACTGGATAGCGTCATGCCCCTTGTCATTTATACTCTATGAGATACTGATAGGAACTCCAGATCTGTTATACAGTCTAGACAGACAGAGAATATTTCAATCACTTGCTTCATCAAACAGCAGTAATGTTACCCAAACTGTTTAACCCTTCGATTTGAGTCTTGTGGTTTCCTTCTCAGTAATGATAATACTGGTGTTTTTTGGTGAGCTTACCTTGTTCATTGTACATATGTGTTTCCCCTATAGATGTCTTCATGGGACATAAGAAATGGTTCCTCTGTGATGGAGTTCATCTTTGTAGGTTTTTCTGTCACTGGGAACTCACAACTTGGTCTCTTTTTCCTCTTCACTGCTGCATACCTATTCACTATCCTGGCCAACATCACCATCATCATTGTTGTTGTGCTGAACCATCAACTCCACACTCCCATGTACTTCTTCCTCAGTAATCTTTCCTTTCTTGACATCTGGTATGTCACGGTCACTGTGCCTAGGCTCTTGGTTGACTTGCTGATGGGGAAGAAGCCTATATCTATCACGGCCTGCTTTACTCAGTTCTATTTCTTCTTTGTGTGTGAAGCAACTGAGAACTTCCTACTGATGCTCATGGGTTATGACCGCTACCTGGCCATATGTCAGCCATTGCATTACCTTACCATGATGAACACATCTGCCTGCATCTGCCTAGTCACCTCATGCTGGACCATGGGGTTTCTGGTGGTGATTGTGCCCATGGTGTTGATAGCCAATTTGTCCTTTTGTGGGCCCCATGAACTTCACCACATCTTCTGTGACTTTTCTCCTCTGCTGAGGCTCTCATGCACAGACACTTCTAGCACAGAGGCCATCTTCTATGCCCTGGCCTGGGCTGTCCTCCTAGGTTGCTGCCTCTTTACCATGGTGTCCTATGTCTTCATCATTTCCACCATCGTTCAAATCTCCTCTGACACTGGGAGGAGCAAAATGTTTTCCACCTGTGCTGGGCACCTGACTGTGGTGCTTATCTACTATGGTACAAGCACCTTCACCTATATCTGCCCATCAGCCAGGAATTCCTTTGCGATGGATAAGGCTGTGTCTGTCTTTTACACCATTGTTACCCCTATTTTGAACCCTATCATCTACAGGTTGAGGAACAAGGATATGAAAGTGGCCCTGAAAAAAACTTTAAGGAATTGGAACAATTCTCTGGGCAAAGGACATGTTGGTAAAGTGTCTCTTAGTTAGAGATTAAGCCAATTAGACATGGTTCACAAGCATTCCAGAAAGGAACCAGGGATTTTAAGAGGTATAAGGCAAGTAGTCAACCCCAGATTAGTTAAATTTGAGTTTTCGACTACCTTAGTTCGTAATATCCATTATGGATTCCAAAATAAAAAAACAATAGATCTACCCATGTCTCTTTTCTCTAATTCTGTGTCTAATAGACAATTTTAATGTCTTTATTCTCAGCAACTTTTTGTGAAACCCTTATGTATACAATATTAATTTAGTTAGGAACACAAATAATACTTGAAAGAAAGCTTGTTTGTTTGTAGTTTTTTGATCCAGCCTTGTTGTTATCTTCACAAACCTTAGTAAAAAAGACATTTTTATAGTCCCTCTCTCTCAGGTGATTAATTTTGGAAAGCAAATGGTCTCAATTTGCAAAGATGTTTAGAATCTGCCATTTATTTAGGGAATGGACATACAACATATTTCCTGTGGAGTAAATTAGATTTTTCTGTAGCAAAAATGGACTAAGCACATACACACTGATTTGGGGGTAAATCCCCGCCCCCTTCCCCCAAGTAGTTACTGCACAGTAAGGCACATGTAAACACTTGATGGCACAGTAACCCTGCTTGTGTGCACTAACTCGGGACTAACTTGAATTCCAAGTCAATCCACACAAAGCATTATTGCACTGTAATACCTGCATGTGTAGACACCAGCGTAAAACCTGCTTACTGTGAACTGCAATGCACAGCAGAAGCAATAGAGAAATGTGTGGCTAGGAAAATGAAAACCTCCCATATCCAGACCTCATCACTCTCCTAGTCCTGCTGCAGCAGATTATTGAAGGCAAAGATCGGGCTTATAAATCACCCATGTACCCATGTGACCTAACCTCCACTCCACCCTCCCTTTCTTCTCTCTTTTTTCTCTCCTTTTTTTCTTTTTTCCCCCCTCCTTTTCCCCTTTCCCCACCCTTTTTCTTTCCCACTCCTTTTCTCTCTTTTCCCCTTCCTTCCCTGCCCGCACTGGATACAGTCATCTTAGTCCATGAAGCACGAACAACACAGAAACACACGTGCAGACATGCCCAGAATAAATTACACCACTGTATTAGTCATATGTTCACTCCTCTAACTAATTTCAACTTGCCTTAATAGCAACTACAGGGAGCCAGCTTGGGAGCACTTTGGGATGTTTGCTCCTTGCTTATACAACTGAAGTAGAAGGAAGTTTGCAATCTTGTTCTGTGTGCAGTGTGCACACACAAGTATCCACCCAAGCACCTGTTCATGCTTGATAGGCTGCAGTCTAGCATGGCAGCTATGTGGCTCTGTTTCTGTACACCTGACTATAAATCACAAACTGTAGCTAGGCAAAAACTGGGGGGGTGAGGAGGCAACAGCAACAGGCTAGGCATTGTTGAGACCTCTCTTGAACAGGTTACAGGGAGCAACAGGTTAGGCAGGGAGCAACATGTTAGGCATTATTGAGACCTCTCTCTCTCCCCATCCTCTTGAAGTTGATCCACTGAACCCTATAGTAACTATTCATTGGATAAAGTGGATGAAGAGCAGTAGCATGTAATTCTGTTCCACTGGGAATAAAAGTCCAGAGAAAAAGATGGGATCTCCTACCATACAGAGTTTCATCCATCTTACTGATCCTCTTATTCTTGTCCTCTAAAATCCACCTGGGATTTTGCCCAGTTATGCTCTTGTTGCCCTGTGGGGTCAGGCCAAGTCTCAGGATCGCAGTATTGCTCTGTTAGACAGAAGGGTGTGACACAATTACACATGTACAAACACACAAATCAATTAGGTGCATACACATGCACACTACCAGCTCAGGCACTTATACATCCAAACCAGCCTAAGCACATGCATACCTATCACCAATTCAAGCATATACACTATACACCCCAAAAGTTAGACACAGATAACTATCCGTATATCATGCACACAATGCCATATATATATGCACACACACACACACTCTCACACTAGCAACTCAAATACACACACGATCAAAATAACTAGTTTAGCTTCATGCACACCTATCACCAGTTTAAGCCCATACACGCTACACACACCAATTTAGACAGAATCGGTTACCAGTTACCAACACCTGCACATCAATACACATACATGGATTACTAATTCATATACCACATACACATACACAATGATCTCTCCCTCTCTCTCTCTCTCTCCCCCTCCCTGTATATATATATATGTATGTGTATTCACACACATACCACACACCTACACATACACACAAGTGAGTTCCTAAGTTGGGTGTTGTGATGTGTGTGTATGTATGTATGTGCTTAGTGTACTTGGGATACCTGGGGAAAGATTAAGGTAAGAAAGTAGAAGTGTAGGGATTTAAAGTTGCTGGGAGTGAAAGGCACTGGGACTGGGATTAGAACCAGTAGACTAGAGAGGCCTGGGCAGAAGAACTGAGGTTCGGCGGTAACTTTAGGTTAATTTATATTAATTGATTAAAAGACAATGCCCAAAGCCTGCAGAACAGGCAAGCGATGCTGGCACAGAGGTTGGGACTGGACCCAGAGCTATGGGGGAGCTGAAAAGGTAGGTAGGGAAGGGAAAATGGCACTAAGAGAAAGTGTGGGCGTTAAAGAGAGGCTCTGGATGTGGGGAGCCGGAGGATGGCTCTGGGGCAGCTAGAGAAGTTGCAGGAAGTGGCAGTAGGTGCCGCAAGCTGGAGAAAGGCTCCAGCTGCTGGAGAAAACTGCAGGACAGCCATGAGGAGCTGCAGGGGGTGATGTGGGATGGGGGGTGACTACAGAAGGTGCGGGCAAAGCCTGAAAACCGAGAGACAGAGAGCAGAAAATCACAGGAAAAGGAGCAGGAGAGACTGAAAGGTGGTAGGGGCAGTAGGAAAGCAGACAAAGACAGCAGAAAGTCACAGGGAAAAGGCAGTAGGAGTTTGGAAGCAGGGGGACAGTAGAAAATCACAGGAAAAGTGGCAGGAGAGACTGAAAGGTGGCAGGGGCAATGGGAAAGCAGAGAAAGGAAGCAGAAAGTCACAGAGAAAAGGCAGTAGGAATTGAGAGCAGATGGGGAAACTAGTGGAGAGGGGTTGGGGCTAGAGCTGAGTAAGAGAGAGAGAGAGAGAGAGAATGAGGCTGGAATTTAAGATAAGGAAGGTACTGGGATTTAGTAAAACATACCCAACTTGGGGTTGCAAATGACAGTGGTTTTATTGAACAGGGGAGATGGTGACACAATGTCTTATTGGTTCCCTTGCACTCACACCCACACCCACAATGACAGCAGGGGTTAGAGAGGCTTGGTGCAGTGGCTGAAGTCTACTGAAGTCCAGGAGGAGAGAGAGATGCAGAGAGAGGAGTCTAAATTGTGGGAGGAGGTATGCAGGTAATATCTACCTAACCAGGCTGGAAGGGGTCCTTGTCCAGTAGTTGTTGTCCAGAGGGGGGTCGCCGGCAGGGCCTCTGGGTGGATAGGTGATGTGGCATGGTGCTGGTCTGGATGGAGAGGGTGTCCCCCTGGGTCTGTCTTCACTGGCCCTTTTATAGGGGCAGACCTTGTGTGACCCTAGTGACAGGAGGCATGCCCAGCCAAGGGTCAGCCCCTGGCGTACTGAGCATGTGTGCTCCATGCAGGGATGTGCAGTTTCAGGTGTCTGTAATGGTGAGAGTTGCTGGTTCTGCAGGGCCTTTTGTCTTTCAAATGCTGGGTTCTTGTCTCTGTTCGTGGTTGAGGCCCATGGTTCCTGGATGAATCAATGTGAGGTGATGGCCCAGTCATTACAGGCCATTCAGTAGAGGCCTGCTACCATTGTATTTCAATCATTCCCAATCATTCTCATTCATCTGTGCTTGTCTGGTCAGACTAGACCTTACAGTACATGTTCAGTTATTGTGTGAATTGTTGAGGATCCACAATGAACATGAATTAGGATCACCAGCAAAGTGTAAATACCAAAAATGACACTGATGCAGCTTGGTAAGAGCTATTTGAGTGTGTAAAGTGGAAAGGATTCTGCCCTGTACTGTTATCTGTCATGCCTAAACTTTTTATGTATTCACAAACTAGTCATGCCTGTGCCCAGGCCTCTTTGTGGATCCAATCTAGAAAGCATGTTCAAAGCACACCTAACATACCATCAGCATGGAGTTCAACAAAAAGAACCACAGCTGCAACCATTCTCATTCCAAATACACCTGCTGATGGTGTGCACAGTCTAATCTTTTGTGGAGTCATCTGTCATGCAGCAGAAATGGAACTCCTATTGGACGGAGGAGTGCTGGCTTCGATTTTCATAGATTCATAGATGTAGGGTCAGAAGGGATCTTGCAGATCTTCCAGTCTGACTCCCTGCCCTGGGCAGAAGAGAAAACTGGGCTCAAATGACCCCAGCTAGGTAATCGTCAAGCCTCCTTAAAGACCCCCGAGGTAGGAGCCAGCACTATTTCCCTTGGAAATTGGTTCCAGGTCCTAGCCACCCTGACTGTGAGGTAGTGCCTTTTACTCTCTAACAACTTATGGCCATTACTCCTTGTTACTCCAGGAGGCACTCAGGGGACCAAGGTCTCTGCCATTCCCCACTGGTCCCCCCTAGTAAGTTTATAGATGGCCACCAGGTCCCCTCTCATCCTTCTCTTGTAAAGGATGAACAGGTTAAGGTCCCGTAGCCTCTACTCGTAGGGTCTGCCCCGCTGTCCCCAGATCATGCAAGTGGCCCTCCTTTGGACCCTCTCAATGCTGTCCACATCCCTCCTGAAGTGCGGCACCCAGTACTGGATGCGGTACTCCAACTGTGGCCTGACCAGTGTCACATAGAGGGGGGGGAACACCTCTTTGGCCCTGCTTGTGATGCATCTGTGGATGCACAACAAGGTGCTGTTAGCCCTACTGACCGTGTCCTCGCATTGGCAGTCCACGTTCATCTTGGAATTGGTAATGATGCCAAGATTTCTTTCTGCCACTGCTTTTGAGACTAGAGTTCCCCAAACTTTAGGTATTCTGCTGGTTCTTACTGCCCAAGTGCAGCACCCTGCACATGTCAGTATTAAATCCAATCCTATTCCCATTTGCCCCCCCTGTAACCTGTCCAAGTCCAGCTGTATCCTGTCCCTCCCTTCAAGCGTGCCCACCTCACACCAAATCTTGGTGTCATCCACAAATTTAAACAGGGTGCTTTTCACCCCATAATCCAAGTCACTAATGCAGAAACTGAACAGTGTGGGCCCAAGGACGGAGCCCTGGGGGACTCCGCTGCTCACATCCCTCCAGGTCAAATATGACCCGTGCACCACCACTCTCTGAGTGTGGCCCCTCAGCCAATTTGCTATCTATCTGACTGAGTAGGCATCAATGCCACAGTTGGCTAGCTTTTAATGAGAATCGGGTGGGAGACAGTGTCAAAGGCCTTCCCGAAGTCCAGAAAGACTACATCCATCGCAACACCTGTGTCCAATGATTTGTGACCTGATTGTAGAAGGCAATCAGATTGGTCTGACAGGACCTGCCCCTAATGAAACCATGCTGGTTGCCCCTGCGCATCATCCCTGTTGCTGGCCCTTCACAGATGTGCTCCTTGATTATCTTCTCAAACAGCTTCCCCAGGATCGAAGTAAGACTGTGACAGGGGGCCTCCTCAGGGACGATCTCCGTGGCCCGCCCACCTGTTTCTGGGCCAACCACCTGCCTTCTCGCCCGCCACGCCTTGGTGTTAATTGATTCATTTATAGATGTCACTCAAGCGGGAGGCTGCCCATTTTAGTGCCCCAATGCCAGGGGGTGCTCTCTGCGGCTCCTATCCTCCCCAATACCACAGCCCAAACCTCGCAGATGGCATCTTGCTGTTCATATCCTCACCGGCCCCACGCTGGGCCCCAGAATCATCCAAACAGGACCCCTCTATGATCCCTCCAATCAGGCGGCCTCTCCGCCTTCATCCGGGCTGCCTAGCCCCCCGAAGCCATTTTCCCCTCTCAGGCGTGGTCCCACCGGGACCTTCAGCTACTAGCCCTGGCCCACCTCCAGGCCAGTCGGGACCCCAGGCCCCTGGCTCTTGGGTGTCCCTTGCGGTGGGCCCCTGGCCCTTTTGACCCTCCTGGCCCTGGCCCCAGCATGGGCCAGTCGAGGGTACTCTCTTGTCCAGGTCGGGTCTGAAGCCCCTCATTTTCTCCCAGGGTCCGCCCTCTGGGCCCCTCAAACAAGCACAGGGTTACACACCCGGTGGTGGGGGCTAGGGGTTAAGGCGCCCCGACCTGCCTTTCACCGGGGTGATAACTGGCCTGGCATTTCCTGGGGGCTCCTGCACCACTGAGAGCCACACCAGGCCACCCACTCCCAGCAGGGTGCAGTTTTAGGTCATGCCCAGGACCAGGAGCCTCCTTACCATCCCCTTCAGCTCCTCCCTTACCTCCAGATTATTCTCAGCAGCCCTCCGGCCAGGCGATGTTGCTGCGTGCCCTCCAGCAGCCAAACTGCCCTGTTTGTATAGGCAGCCCTTGCCTTCAAAATGGCTGCCCTCGTCAGGCACCTGGTGGCTGCTAGCTCCAGGCCCTTAAAGTGGCAGGCACACACAGTGCCCTGCCACAAAGACTAATGGGACTATAGTTGTCCGGGCCCTCCCTTCTCCCTTTTTTGAAGATGGGGACCACATTAGCCCTGGCACCTAGTCATAGCACCACGAGTGCTCATAAAGCCGTGCCAGGGGCCTCGCAATAACCCCTGCCAATTCCCTCAACACCCTGGGGTGGAGAGCATCTGGACGTGCTGATTTGAACACATCCAGCCCCTCCAGAAGTTCCCTAACTCAGTCCTCCCTGACCTTAGGCCTAGCAGAGTCTCTCCTGAGTCCATCCCGAATGTCAGTGGGTGAGTCCCAGTCCCTACACAAAAAAATGGAGGCAAATAAATTGTTAAAATGTCTGCTTTTTCCTCTGGTGCAACCACCAGATTGCCTAGCATATCCTGCAGGAGCCCCACATTACCTGGTATCTTCTTCATTCTCCCTATGTATTTAAAAAAAGACTTTTTGTTGTCCTTGATCCTTGATTCTAGCCCTAATTCCATAGCTGCCTTAGCTTTCCTAACAGTCCCCCTACAGACCAGAGCGATGGAGGTATACTCCTCTTTGGTGATAGCCCCTCCCTTCCACTGGGTGTACGCCTCCTTTTTGGCAATCAGGCATTGCTGAATGCCCTTGGTGAGCCAGGGGTGCTTTTTAGCATTCTTGCCCCCTTTGATTCTCATTGGGATTGTCACTCCCTGGGCTCTGAGTATCGTCTCCTTAAGGAACGACCATTCATCTTGGGCACCCATATTCAGGGTCTAGAATATCAGGAGGTGCTACTTCACAGTCAGGGTGGCTAGGATCTGTAACCAACTTCCAAGCGAAGTGGTTCTGGTTCCTACCCTGGGGGTCTTTAAGAGGAGGTGAGATGAACACCTTGCTGGGGTCATTTAATCCCAGTACTTTTTCCTGCCATGGCAGAGGGTCAGACTTGATGATCTGCTCAGGTCCCTTCCGACCCTACCAACTATAAAACTATAAAACCCAGTACTACCCTTTCCAATTACAGTGCCCACACCATGGGGCTTGAGAGTCATTTCTACTCTTGTATGCTGTCCTCCAAGCTCAATGAATATTGCTTTTCTTTTTTGCGGAGCTTCAGCAGGATGGTAGTGCATGGCACTGATCCACATGTTTTTTAGTAGGCTATAGGCTTTTCTCAGGAGGTAAGGAAAGTTGGACTAAACCAGCCCAAGCAAAGGAGCATATTGGATCGGGATGTCCCACTTCCTAGGCTACCACTACTTTTCCATAACAGTTCAGTGGAAAGAATACTTATTCTATCCACTTTACTCTTGTATATAAAGTAGTGGTGGCCCATTTTTCTCTGAGTATGTCTTAAAAGACAGGTAGCCATGAGTCTATACCCAGAGGAACATGCTATATACTCAAGTTGTGAATGTGAGGGGGGAGAAGGTAGGTTCAAGGTGCAATTTCTAGGCTCATATAGGTATGCAATTCAAAGCTGTAAGGAGGTATCCAAGTAAAACTGCAGGATTTCTGACAATCCCCCTTCCCCGCACCCATCTTTACCATGCATGTTCTACCATTCACAGTGCTACTATGAATCATTCTGAGCTGTACAACTTACTGTTAAAATAACTTAAATCAACACCACATCTAGGTGTGTGAATTCCATTCTGGATTAAAATTTAATTGTAGTGACACGCAGTACTGCTGCACCTTGACAGATATTGTCAAGAGGGCATAAAGTCACTTAACCCAGGTTACAAAGAAAGTTGGAAGCAGAGAAGAAAACAACCTACGTCTCATAAATGAGGCAGGGTTTTTAACCAATGGACAAATGTTTTTTTCTGGTACCAAACCTAAACAAAAATCCATTCTGGCCATAATCTTATGGCTTTATAAGATTGAAACCAGCCACTTGAAAATATTTATATTCCTTTGTGCAGGTACATAAGAGAGACTTCTTTCCATAGCCCTGGCTCTGTGATCAAATGAGTGGCCTTTATGCTAGGGACTACATTCAGATCCTGGAATCTGGCTTTTCATTCTGATCTTCAAAATCACTATTACAAGGTGATATAGCCAGGAGATTTCACAGAAATATCTTTACAATAATATTTTCCATATATTTTACACACACACTCTTCTGCAGTCTAACAGCTGAAGCTCTAATGTGACTAAAGCATTGCAGTCTTTATAGCCAACAATACACAAGGGAGTAAAATGGCTAACATCATATCTAGCTACATTTGACTCACCCACCTGAAAGACTAGATACCCTTTTATATCAGCCCAGAGAAGGACTGGAACTCGTGCCTCTAGGCTAGGTACAGACAGTCAAAAAACCGGAGGCTGAATCAATTCAGTCTTTGCAGGTTAGTCTAAGATACACAGATTAAATTGAAATAGAAATGAACAAACATTTACCTTTGATTCAGGAAATGCAACCATGTGCCTGCAGTGGCTCAGGCCAGAAGCTGGAGGGTGCTAGAGCACAGCACTCTGGCTGTGTGCACACTTTCTCTTCCTGCTGCCCCTGAGGTCTCTGGGATTTTCACTCCAGAAGCACAGAAGCAGTACTCTGCAGGGTTGCTCATCAATTCCTCTTCCTGCTTTCAGGTGCATTTGCATTTGTAATCCACAGCTGCAGCTGGCAGTACATTTGAATGGGGGGAAGAGGTATTTAACCCTCCTCCCTGGCCCCAGGCCACAGATGGGGTTTGCGTGGGGTGGGGGGCAGTTCACCCCACCCCCCATAGACTGGGCTGCATCTCCAGCTGGGCCTGCCCTGCCTTTGGCTTGTGCCCCCCCCCTGTCAGCTGTCCCTCACTGCTCCAGCCCTACTCTCTGGAGCAGGCAGCATAGCACAGCCCTGGGCTGCACAACATCCTGGGATGCTGGGGGACTGTGATTTAACTTGAACCAGGAAGGGGTCTAGGACAGAAGTTTCAGAAATTGGTTTGACTCAGATCAGTTAAGTCTGGTACTACATTCAGCCCTTTTTATCTTAAACCAGTTTCACCCATTTTGAAACTGGTTTATGTGCACTGAACTTCTGTTCTGTTACAGGATTAAACCAGTTTCTGATCACTTAAACTGGCTTATGTGTAACTGTAGCAGAAAGTCCCCTTTTCCTCTTGCCTGCATTTGCTCTCCCCTCTTTGGATATGTTACTCTTTTTCTACCTTTTCTTCCTTCCTCTCTCTTTCACTTTAAGATAAGGAATTGTGTTTTAAAATTTGTGTGTGTGTATTTGTATCTCCCCTTGTAGTTTGGTATTTTTATCTATTTGTGTGCCATGGCATTTGTAGCTTATATTTTATACTCCTCATCTTTCATCTTTCAACTGAATGTATTTAGTTTCATAAGTAAGTTATACATTGTAAAAATGTCAACAAGGGCAAGAATCAAACTGTCCTTCCCTGTATCAGGCTGGCCCCTGAACGAGTGAGTGAATCAGTGATTGAATGTGTAACATAGTAGCAGACAGCTATTAACACCTGGGAAACTGCAGATCAACCAACGGAAAAACTCAATAGAGAACAATGTAACAACCGGGAAATCTCTAAACGTCACTGATCAAGGGCTAGAAGCCCTGGCCTGAGTTAATCAATGCCGGGGACCAACTTTTGGGCTGAATATCTCCAGAACGACCACTCCCAGAGCCCTATTCAAAATTCATCAACTGACTTCCAAACCTGCACGTACATGCGGATGACCCCTGGGGCTGACAGATGCCATCCAGCAGCCACTGAGGGGGAAGTCCCACAAGGTCAATGACCCCTGGATTGGGCAAACCTGAAAACTGGGGAGTCACCAAAGTCTGCCAAGGACAGATAAAAGGCAGTGAAAAGTGACCCTCAGGAGCGCCCTCTTGATCTCCAACTTGACCAGACCTGTCCAGCCAGAAGGACCAGCCGGCGACCCCCTTCTGGAGAATAACACCACGCTGAAAGAAGCCTCGACTGGCCATCGACGGCAGACTCCAGCGCTTGTAAGATAGGTATACCTGACTCTGTAGCTTGCTACTGTGTGTGTGTATGTGTGTGCATATGTGTGTGGGGGGGGGGAACCAGCCCCAAGGCTTATGATTTAATTAATTACAGTGTTTCAATCTGCCTAATAAACTAGAATTTTAAGGATCCCGAGTTGGACATTTGTAGCCAACATAACTTCTGTCCATAGTCCTAGAGCTGTCAGAAGATGCTTTAACCAGTTGGCTACTTAATGCTGAGGTTGGATAGTTTTACTCAAAGATACTTTGGGTTTCACTGAGAATACTCATTTTTGCACTTTCAAAAAATTTTTTAAATTGTCTTCAGGGAAGCTTTTTTTTTTTATTAATGGATATTTTAATCTAGGAGAGAAAAAAACAAACCTAAAAGATCCAATAGAAAACTTTGAAGCTAGACAGACTGACAAAAATATGGCATAACTTTTAGCAGTGACATTAATTAGCTATGGGAACAATTTACCAAAGGTTGTGATGAATTCTCCTTCACTCACAATTTTTAAATAGAGCCTAGATAATTTTACAGCATCAAAAGAGCAAAGATGAAGGAAAGCATGATAATGGATATGGAGTATGAACAAAGAGAGTGCCTCCTTGTGAGAGCAAGACTGGTTTGGCCAATGAGAAGATCAGTTCGGGAGCTCAGAAGCTATCACAACTGGAAAGGGAACAGCTGAATATCTAAGGGTGTACTCTGGGTGGGAGCTGTTTCTAGAGGACATTCCTGGCATCAACAGAGAAGATGTATATGTACGGCCTAAAATGCTCTTGCTTTTTCTCATTCTCCTCTGCTATATTCAGAAAGCCCAAGTGATCACAGCTCGGTTATAGTCTAAGTAGATAATGATGCTAGAGATACAGTCTTATCTATTTTCCATTTCAGGGTTTCAGAAGACAGAAGAAATGAACCCAAGAAACCAAGTCCCCAAAATTAAACACATCAAACTATCTGAATTTCCGACCTCTAGTTCTTTTTCTCTTTTCTCTACCAGTCTATAGTCTCACCAAGAGTTAGAATGTCACAATGGCATCTTTTCAGCCTTATCAGTTACCCAATTCCATTACACTTTGTCTCATGTAATAGCCTAAATCATACTTACACATTGAAATGCCTTACATTACAATAGTTAGTTGCATCTCCCCCTTTTGGGGAAGAGCCTACTCCATCTATTAGGTATATAAGTGTCTGTTGCCACTTAAATGTAATCCTAGTCCATACTTCTCAAATCTCTGTTGGGGGGAGAGATGTTAATTGGCCTACTTTTGTAGCATGTTATCATCTTTCTTTAAGATTAAGGCACAAACAGCCACAAGAAGGGTAACCCATACAGTTTTTCCGGGACTTGGGCAAATTATTAATGATTCGAATGATGGGATCGAGTGCACACTAAGCAAATTTGTGGATGGCGATGGCCGCAAGCTGGGTGGAGTTGCAGCTACTCCAGAGAGTAGGGCTAGACCCCAAAATGACCTGAACTGGGGGGGGCAGGGGGCACAAGCCCAAGGTGGGCCAGACCCAGCCGGGGATGCAGCCCAGTCTATGGGGGATGGGGTGAGCTTCCCCCTCCAGCCCCCGCAAATCCCAGCTGTGGTCTGGGGCCAGGGAAGAGGGTTAAATATTTCTTCTCCCATTTTGAATTTACTGTTAGCTGCAGCTGTGGACTACAATTGTCTGCAATCGATTAGATGAGATTCAGCAAGGCCATCTGCAAAGTCCTGGATTTGGGATAGAAGAATCACATGCAGAAATACAGACCGGGGAATTACTGGCTAGGCTGCAGTACTGCAGATAAGGACCTGGGGGTTATAAAAGTTCATAAGCTAAATGAGCCAACAGTGTGCACTTGTTGGAAAAACAAGACAACAGCCTCCTGGGTTGTATTAACAGGAGCATCACATGCAAATCAAGAGAAGCAATTTTTCAGCTCTATTCAGCAATGGTGAGACCTTACCTGGAATACTATGTCCAGTTTTGGGCCTGACACTTCAAAAAGGATGTGGACAGTTTGGAAAGAGTGCAGCAGACAGAGTGACAAAACATGATTATGGGTCTGGGAGGTAAAATGTATGAGGAAAGCTAAAAGAGCAGGGGTTATCATGTCTGGAGAAGACAAGATAGAATGAGTAGATCTGATAACAGTCTTCAAATACCTGAAGGGCAATTATAGAGAAATTGGAGATGGGCTTTTTTCTGTAGTTGTAACAGACAGCACCAGGGACCATAGCTTCAGGCTGTAGCAGGGGGAATTTAGGTTGGAGATTCGAAGGAACTTTCTGACTATGAGGGTGGTCAAACATTGGAACAGGCTACCTAGAGAAGTTGTAGAATCTGAATCCCTGGAAGTTTTCAAATGCAGGTTAGACAGACACTTGGCAGGAATGGTGTAGAATAATCTGACCTGGAGCAAGGGGCTGGATTGGATGACCTTGTGACATCCCTTCCAACCCTACCATCCTATGATCCTAAAATAAAATAGGATAAGACTTAGGTACCTACCTCAAGACTCTTGTGACACGGTTGTGTGTTGCTTTAAGAGGGAACAGCTAGCCTCATTGAGAAAGTCCAGGGCCAGATCATTTGGTTAGGCAGGAATTCTGCAGGAACCTTAAAAATATCCCAACACAGTAAGCAGAGGAGAAGGAAACAAGCTGTGAGCACAACAGCTTACTACAGGAAAGAGTCAGGCTGTTGCACTGGAGGTGAGAGCCAAAGGGCTTCCCTTCTACTGCCCGGGACAGGGCAGAAGGGTTTGGTTTAGTTTGTTGCTGTTTGCGGGGATCTCTACTCAGTCTGATTCCCCAATTACTTTCAGCTGAGGCCTGGGACTGGAACTGCCCAGTTGGTCTGCATTGCATACATTTTTTTTGCTGATTTCTCACCAACATAACTGCATGAAAAAGGATACCCTCTGTTGTCACGTGCAGAATTAGTCCACTTAGGGTAATGTAAAAACTTTTCAAGTACAGAGTACAAAAATGTAAATTAAGATAAGCAGCAAGAGCATGTACTAGTTTTTTGGGTTTTTTTTCTTTGTATTAAAGACATAATAGTTCAAAAGACCTCAGGGATTAGGTTCCAAACTCCCCTTGGTCAGTGTATGAGCCTTGGCCACCAAATTCCTTTTGGATGCTCCAAAAATTCCAGTCTGAATTCATTCTGTGCAACATGAGAACACAGGAATTTTTCCCAACCACGCTGCCTACCTCCCTTATTTCTACTCTACATACAACAGATGCCAAGGAGTTATTTACACAGTCTCTACTAGTGCTGCTCTACAGAGATCAAAGGATTTTGTCCTGGATAATGTCTGCCAGTTCCGTTTAGGTATTTTCTACTCCTTCTTCTTCTAATTACCATAGGCATCCTCCCACTCCTTTTCCCTTGTGGGCATATCCTACAGGCTTCCTCACTTAGTCAAACAGTCACAAACTCCTCCATGACTGTTTTCAGGCTGGACATAAGGAAGAACTTCTTTACGGTCTGAACCACCAAGGTCTGGAATAGACTGCTGGTGGAGGTGGTTCAAGCACCTACTTTGAACAGCTTGAAGAGAAATGTGGATGTTTATCTTGCAGGGCTCCTATGAACCCTGCTGACTTCCTGCCCCTGGGGCAGGGGGCTGGACTCGATGATCTTCTGAGGTCCCTTCCAGCCCTAATGTCTAAGAAATCTATGAAATCTATTCTGACCACTGTAGTTGCATGGGATCAACCTGGATTGTTGGCATATGTCATTTTCATTTAACTCTATGCAGAAATTTGACATCTGTGACAAAGAGTAAATTGTGATATGGAGTGAGAATAGATTGTGTCCAAATGAAAACTCTTGTCAAAACAGGATGGTTTATTGCCTCAACTAGTGTTTCTCAGTGGCCGCTTCTACATGAGACGCTGACTGTGTAGTTGTTACTGTGCAGTCATTTAGTAGTTGTATAAACAAGTACTAAATGACTGTGCAGTAACCTGAGTTACTGTGCAGTAGTGCTGACAAATGTAATTTTTTTGTGATGCTGCTTTGTAGTAGCCTAATACTTCTGCGCAGTAACATTGCATCATGTTTGTTGCCATGCGTCACTACTGCACAGTAATAACAGGCTACTGTGCAGTCTGTGTCTCATGTTGAGGTGGCTGTTGACAAAGAAGCAAGCTCCGAGTTCACACTCCCTTTCCATGTGAATGTTACAGGCTGTTCAGAATGCAGTGGGACTGCCTGGCTCTGAAGTAGGGATATAGAATCTTCTTCCACTTCTGGATTATCTAGGTAGCAGTGCTCAAAAAAGGATCTGACCTTCTGATATCAGTATAGAATTTCAGATGTTTCTCAAGTTCCTGGGTATGCAAAGACAGCACTCATTGAACATCTCATCCATCTCATCCTGCCTCAAACATACTTTCCCCCATGTATTTCTCGTGGGCCACATTCAAGTGTTCCCAGATCTTCTGGGAAATTCATAGTCTGTGGCTTGCTGTTTAGAAAGCTTGTCTGGAGATGCAAATAGGGTGACCATCATACAGGACAGTCTGGTTGTCCTCTGTTCCCTATTGATATGAAACCTGCTACCTTTATGTCCTCTATTTTTCTCTTCTAGAGAAGAGAGGACATAAAGGCATCCAGTTTTGAATCAATGGAGGACAGAGGACAACTGGACTGTCCTCTATGATGGCCGCACTAGATGCAAACCACTTTTGGCCTAAAATCCAGGTCTCTCATTTCTCTAATTTTCAGGATATTGAGCTAAAACACAGAAAAAGTCTTTTTCACAGTCACAAAACCATACACAAGCAGCTGTGTGAGTCTGTGAACAATCCTTGTCTATCATAAGAGGAAACAGAATCCAAACTCTGAATAAGAAGTAAAAATTAGCCAACCAGGGACTGAAGTGATAATGAACTGATAGACAAAGTATAATAATATCCATGTGTTATTCTGTCATATGGTGATTCAAATAATGTCTGAATAAGTATGCATATTTTCAAGTGAGCTTTGGATTTCTCCACCCTAGCATTTGTTCCCTCTATTAGTTTTACTGACTAGCCAACTGGTAGTGAATAAAAGAGATTTAATTTTTATTTGTTTTTACTCACTGGAGGCTCCAAATCAATTTGGAGGTTTTTTCCCCCTCCTGATTCAATTCAGATTCATTGATTCAGCCTCTGATTGGGCTAAATCTTCTCCAAATTGAATTGGTGACTGAAGCTTTGCACATGCCTGCAAATTACCTTGAACAAAGGCAGGAGCAGTATCACAGGTTTCAGGAGATCGAAGTTGCTACCTCCTTGGGAGATTATAAATGTTAGAAACCAGGTCATGAGGAAAGGCTGAAAGACTCGGGACTGTTCAGCCTGGAGAATAGAAGACTCAGAGAGAACTTGGTGGCAGCCTATAAGTATTAGGCCTGTGTGAATAGAGAATTATTTGATTCAGATTCAGCCAATTCAGATGCCAGCGATTTGATTCAGAGCTCCAAATCAGTTTCCTGCTTCAGAAGATTCAGAGATTCAGCCACAGGGTATAATGGAGAATCAATGAAATATCTATAATGGTTGTTTTTTGTCCAATCTGGATGAAACTTGCAGGGTTGGTGGCCCCTGGTGAGGCCACAAAGCCTGGCATGTTTCAAGGTACGTGGGTTTGGGGAAAAATGCACCTCACGTTGCTAACGGCCAAAACGTGACATAAATGACCTTGTGTGTGTTAAATCGGAGTGGGGTGAAAACTGCAGGGATGCTAGCCCCTGTGGAGGCCACAATGCCTGATAAGTTTCAAGGAGATAGGTGCAGGGGTTTGGGGGAAACTGTACCTCAAGCTGTGGATAAACCAAATTCGTGACATGGGTGACACTGTGCGTGTTAAGGTTCAGCAGGGTGAAAGCTGCAGGGATGGTGGCCCCTGCTGAGGCCACAGAGTCTGCCAGCTGTCAAGGAGATAGGCACAGGGCTTCTGTATTATGGGACCCTGCACCTGTAGCTGCTGACAGGCACAACTCGTGATGTGGGTGCTTATGCAACTGTCTGTTTTGGGGCATGGGAGACACTACTGCAGTCCTGACTGCTAAGCCCTGCTGTGGCCACAAAGCCTGCCAGCTGTCAAGGAGATCGGTGCAGGGGGGTTCTAGGGCCCTGCATCCCTAGCTGCTGACAGGCAAAACTCATGACATGGGTACTTTTGCAACTGACTGTCTCTATCTTTGGGCAGTTGATTGTCTGTATTGATTATTTCCTCTCCTTAGTCTGTGGTTTTGTAGGTGTTAATCCTTGCTCATTAACTTATCAAGGGGGACCAGTGGGGAATGGGATAGACCCTGTTCCCCTGAGCACTACCAGTAGTAACTAGGAATAACGGCCATAAGTTGCCTGAGAGTAGGTTCAGGCTGGACATCAGGAGGCACTACTTCACAGTCAGGGCGGCTGGGATCTGGAATCAACTTCCAAGGGAAGTGGTGCTTGCTCCTACCTTGGGTGTCTTCAAAAGGAGGCTAGATAATCACCTTGCTGGGGTAGTTTGACCCTAGCATTCTTTCCTGCCCATGGCAGGGGGTCGGACCTGATGATCTGCTCAGGTCCCTTCAGACCCTACCAACTATGAACTATGAAACTTGTTATATAGTAGCTCGCTACTTTGTATTGAGCTGGTCACTGAGTGTATCATGATTGATTGGTAACACAGTAGCTTAGCAGCCAGGCCTGCATTAGATCCTTCCCCCCCTCCCCCACACCATGTGCCCCAAGACAGACACAGTTGCACAAGCACCCATGTAATGAGTTTTGCCTGTCAGCAGCTAGAGGTGCAGGGCCCCAGAACCCCTGCACCTATCTCCTTGACATCTGGCAGGCTTTGTGGCCACAGCAGGGGCTAGCAGGTTTGCAGCTTTCACCCTGCTGCACCTTAACACACACTCTGTCACCCATTTCACAATTTTTGCTTGTCCGCTACTTGAGGTGCAGTTTCCCCTACTACCCTGCACCTGAAACATGGCACACATCATGCTCTCAGCAGAGGCTACCATCTATGCAAGTTTCATCTGAATCAGCCAAAAGACAACTAAGTTATAGATATTTCATTGATTCCCCATTATACTCTATGGCCAAATTTCCAAATCTTTTCTGAATTGATTCGGAAGCTCTGAATCAATTCAGAAAGCCTAACGCTTCCCACAATTCAATTCAGATTCATAGATTCATCCTCCAAATCATCTGAATGATCTCCAAATCTGAATCACGATCTGAAGCTTTGCACAGCCCTAATAAGTATATCAGGGATGTACATCAGGAACTGGGGGAGCATCTGTTCACCAAGACCCCCCAGAGGAGGACAAAAAATAATGGGCACAAGCTGATTGAGGATTTCTTCAGGCTAGACATAAGGAAGAACTTCTTTACGAGTCGAATGCCAAGGTTTTGGAACAGGCTGCCCACAGAGGTGATACTGTCATCCGCCCTGGAGATCTTCAAAAAGCATCTTGATGCCCATCTTGCTGACATCGTCTGATCACAGCAGTCTTTCCTGCCCAAGTCCAGGGGGGCTGGACCCAATGATCTGTAAAGTCCCTTCCAGACTATGAAACTATGACACTTTTAACTTGGAATAAAGCAATGTTTCTGGAATAATATCTTTTTTCCAGCAGGAATAGCAATAATTCAGTAAAAGTTGTCAGTATTTTATTTTCTGTTCATTTCTGTAATTTAAATAACAAACAACAATGGCGCATTAAAATGCAACCTACAGTGCTAACCCTCAGCACTACTGTATTGCAAATAATAGACTATATAATAAATTATCTGATAATAGTATCGACACAGCATATTCTTCAGTTCTCAACATAGGACTAGAAAAGTAGTTAGCTGTGTTAGTTTGAAGTCAGATAGGAAGCAGGTCAAGGGCAGCATCTTGGAGACTAATGGTTAGTCTAAACTGCCACTCTGCTCTGTCTTCTCCCAACATAGATGTGACATTTACAGCATATCATTCTCTTAAATATCCACCCTGATGATATCAGAGAGAAAAACATCAAATCCTGTACCTTGATCCAGCTTTTTCATTTTTTTCCAGAGACAAGTTTTCTCCCAAGCACTTTTTTGAGGGCACACTTCACCTCCTGATTCCTCAGTGTGTAGATGAGGGGATTGAGAGCTGGGGTGATAGCACTGTACATAAGGGTGACTATCATATCTCTTTTTGAGGTACTGCCTGAAGAGGGTGGGGTGTAATTGAAGAAAAGAGGTACATACAGCAGGGCCACCACTGTGAGGTGGGAGGCACAGGTAGAGAAAGCTTTCCACCTGCCTGCTTGTAACTGGACCTTTAGGAAGAGGAAGGAGATGATGTAGACATAAGACAGGAGGGTGATAATGAAAGGAAGTAGAGCAATGCATGTGGTGACGATATTAAGGAGGCTCAGGTTGAGATGAGTATTGCTGCAGGATAGGTGCAACAAGGGCTTGATGTCACAGAAGAAGTGGTGAACATAGTTGGGGCCACAGAAGTGTAGGTGGGAGGTCATAACTGCGTGCATGAGAGCATGCACAAAGCCTGTGGCCCAGGTGACAGCTGCCAGCAGCAAGCAGACCTGTTGATTCATGACTACCATGTAGCGAAGTGGGTTGCAGATGGCCACATAGCGATCATAGGCCATGACCGCCAGCAGGATGACCTCGCTGCTTCCAAGGAAGTGGAAGAAGTGGAGCTGGGTGAGACAGGCAGAGAAAGAGATGGCCTGTTGCCCCAGGAGGAGGCCAGCCAGCATCTTGGGCACTGTGACAGTGGAATAGAAAATGTCCATCAAGGAGAGGTTGCCCAGGAAGAAATACATTGGGGTGTGAAGCCGAGGCTCAGCCAGTGTTACAGCAATGATGGCACCATTCCCCAGCAAGCTAGTAAGGTAAAGCATTAGAAATAGAATGAAGAAGAAATGCTGAAGTCCCCAGACATTGGTCAGACCCAGGAGGATGAACTCTTTCACTTCTGTCATGTTCTCCATTTCTAGAATACTCAATAGAAAAAATAAGTGCTAGATATTTATTATAATAAGTATGGGAAGTAGCATGGAAATACTAGCTCTCTCTTAATATATCTATGTTTGTGTGTGTGTGTGTGTGTGTGTGTACATACACACACACATATATATTCAAATATGTTTTAATTCATATATATATTATATATATACACACACAGAGAGAGTATATAGATATAAATACGGAGGAATTTATGTGTGTGCGTGTATATATATATATATAGGAATTAAAGTGTATTTGAATTTTACTTTTTATTACTAAATATGGGTAAAAAAAATGGCTTTACATTTAAATGTTCTTATCCTGTCCCTTCCTCACTTCATGAAAATTAGACAGTTTTTAAAATAAAGAATAATGATGTCCCTTGCCATTGGACTGGATAAAATGAATATTCTATACAGCAGAAGCATATTGGACCCAAAACAGGTGTCAGTGGATTATAAGTATTCTCCAACAATTACCTTTCCTGGCTTGAGCAAGGGACTGGACTAGATGGCCTCATTCATTCCCTTCCAACCCTACTTTTCTATGATCCTATATGTGGTTTTTAAAAAGGGAAAAGTTAGTATAAATTCTCTCTCAGTCACTCTCTTTTTATCAATACATTTCTCAAAGCAAGGAGTAAAGAAGATAAGAAAAGACAACAAAAGACCAAAACACTTGCTTTCTTACTATTTCTCTTGATAATATTACCCCTCCCCCCCATTCCAACTGGAAAGAAACAGACTATAGTGTTGGTAGATTATAAACATTAGATGGAAAAGAGAGAGCTTTCTTTTTAGGCACAACATGGAGGAAAAAAAAAAAACTCCCAAGTGAAAAAACCGTTCCCATTTCCCAGTTTTTGGTTCTCACGTGAGAGGCTACCAAAAGTTGTATATACCTTTAAAAAGTCTTCTGGATGATCCAGGGGATTGACAAATGAGACGCACATCTGTACCTGTTAAGTGTGTTGAAAGAATACTTAGGAATTGAATTATAAAACACCAAGAAGATCATAATGTGCTAATGTTTAATCAAAAGAAAACACTGTCTTACTCAGCTATTAATGAAATGCATAAGTAGAAAAGTAGATAAAGGATACTGTGCAGACTGTGGTTAGTTAGAATTCCAGAATTCCTTTAACAAAGTTGCTGAAAACATGAAATGCAGTAATGGAGTAAGGAAGGATGTGGCCATTCCTGCCACCCCCACTTTGGCTGTGCCACACAGGCACAGTTTGCTCTGAACTCGGTCCCTGATCAATACAGGTTGTTACCAAAATTCGGAGACAGCAGTGAGCTTTGAGCTTACCAGTTGATCAAGGTGAGATCTGGGCAGAGCTACTGTTTTTGCATGGCTCTGGATCCCGGGGGGTAAGCACTGCTGCTGTTCACCCTTTCTCTCCCTCCCCACTCCCTGCTGAGGAAAGGAGAGGACAAGTGGCCATGGAGATGCTCCCTGTCTAGGCTCCAGAGCTGTGCAAAGTCAGGGGCTTTGAGCAGACCCTGCACTGAACCAAAAGGGAGTGCAACCATACTGTCTTCTGGATCCATCCCTGAAAGGATCTAAGAATATGCCTTTACTGTGGTCACAGTTCTGATTACAACTCACATTGACATACCCAAACTTGTTTGCACATGTTTTTTTCAGGTATTACTACCGGTTCAAGCTTGCCACATTAGTATGTCTCCTGAGGGGTCTGAGGATTTACTCAGGTTTTCATGTGGGTGTTGTAGCCTGCACTGAGCCTCTGCTGCCCTGGCTACACTGCTACCAGTGCTTCAGCTAGGCAGCTTGAAGTGAGCACATGCATGTTTATATAAGATGTAGTCCCAACAGTTATCTTTGCGTCAAGACAGCCTAAATAATGAGGGCAAGCACTACGTAATAATGAGTGAGAGACTGATTAAGGGGAAGAAAACATAGATCAATAATCGATAGCCTTTTATTCTCATGACACACATTTTTAACTCTTCCCTCTGTGGATCCATGCCTTAGCTTCCTGTGTCATATCGGGATCAAACTTCTTGGCATCACTTTAAAATCCCATGCAACTCTCTTCTCTGCATGTCCTCCTTTGGCAAGTTTTCTATTGCCTCCAGTCCCTCCCATTTCACTGTTGCTACCAAACTTGTACTTTTCATGGAGTGAATCAAGTTAACTCATATAAGATGAACTCAAATTAAACGTAGTACGTTTTTATTGACATTCTTCTTCCCATTATCTCTTATTTGCGTTTGTTGTCTGGTTGTGAGCTCTTTCTATGCACTCTTTCTTAAACACTTGAAAAACATTTGTCTATAGGAAATAGTCTTTGTAATAACAACAACAACAAAAGAATAGGAAGTTTCCCAAAGAGTTCCATACTGGGACTAGGGTTGAAAATGTGAGATTTCTGGCTACTTTCCCCAGTTAAGACAATATCTCTCCACCAAGGAGATGCTCAGGATCATAGCGAGTACCCAGGTCCTTGGTACTCTGTGAAGGTAGAGTCAAACATTGCTAAAGGTAGCAGGAGATTCATCCCTTTTTGTATGGGTAGTGGTTGATGTCACAAGAGCACGTACAATATAGCATATGACTACTACCTATAACATCTCCACCCTCCACAATATGAAACGAAGAGTTTCACCACATCTGCCATGAATTTTTCTTGCCTATATCTCTAGGGAAGAGACAGTCTTTAATAGACAGCTTGTGTTCCACCTGGGTTACTTCCACGCAGAGTTAACAGGAGACTTAGTAGGTCACTCACTGCACTCAGACACTTGAGACAGACATCCTCAGATAGCTTGGGATATGAGATAGTTCTGTACTGTACACTATAGATTCTGTTTCTGAAAATCAACTCAGCAGAGCAGGGACTGCACATTTTTAGTTATTTGTCCAAAAATTATAATAATTTCATGGTGCTGCAGATTGGAAATGCAACAAATATTTTTCTTTTATATATGTATGTGTGTGTGTGTTTGTGAGCACACGTGTGTGTGTGTGCGCGCACGCATGTGTTTACCTTTCTCCTTTTTGTGCAACTTTTCCATTAACATTCATGTGGTTTTTTTTAATTAAGAGTTTTGATTGTTTTGCCTATCCCTCTCTCCTCCCTGTGACTTAAACCATTTGTTTATATTGTTTTGTTTTGGAAAAGTTAAAAATATATATCCTGAAATTACTTTATTCATGACATTTTGGAATAGACACAGAAAAGTGAAAAAAGTTAGATAAAAATCAAATGTGCTTATACAAAGATCCACTTCCAAAATTAGAACCTTATCTTCCAGGAATAAAAATGTTTTTCAACTAAACATGTCAACAAGCTCCACCAGCAAAATTAAATATCAATATAAAGCCATGAATATTATTAGCATTGTCTGGTATGATGCACCTCTAACTTACAGGGAATTAAGAGTTCAACTTGCAATAAAATGAAATGGTTTTTCAGTTCCTAAACCAGTAACTAAACATTTCTAAATAATTATCAGTTCCAGGCTTGTTTATTGAGCATCACCACATAAAAAACAAACAAACCCAACAACAACAAAGCAAAAAACCACCCCCAAAAAACAAATAACCTCTTACACATACAGGACCCTCATATTCAAGTTCAGAAATAATTCTCAAATAAATCTATTTATTTAAAGACATAGTGGCATTATGATCATTTCTCTAGTTTGTCTCACTTTCTCCGTGTCTCTATTTTTCTCATCTTAGTACAGTACCTTGTAAGGAGATGATTGAAAGAAAAAAACAGAACCTGAGTAACTTCTTATGCAAGATCCGTGTTTGTATTTGTGGATTTGTAAATCATTCTCCTGGATTTACAAATCATTATCTTCTGCAATTTGCTTCTATCTCCTACCTGGATAAACCTGGTGATTTTTCAGGTTGAAGTAGTATGCCAGTAACTGAAGTGAAAAAGCAAATTAGGGGAATCTCAGTGCACACAAGCTGAAAAGTGTGCCATGATCATTCAAGAAAGGTGTGATGGCCTAGCACAAAAGGAACCTTTTTATCATATGCAGTACTCATTTAACAAACAGTCTATGATAACAATAAGGAAGGACAATTTCTAGTCCATTAATGGCTCCCCTGGGACAGGGTCTATGAGCCAATAAAGAGCTTTTGAACAAATAAACCAAATATTCCCTGGAAAGAATGAGCTCCACATTGCTGAATTGTCTGAATAATTATTATAATTATGATTAGGATTAGGATGGCTACAGGTATACAGCTTTCACTGAATTTCAGTGGGCTGTAGGTAACTCTTAAATTCTTCTGAACTTTCCAAATCTGTTGCAATAATTTCTGAACTTGGTGTTACCTGATTATTTGTTATTGCAAAATTAAAGTGGGGGCTGGGGGTGGAGAATCACTGGACAATTTGTACTGGGGGAATCATGAAACTTGCATTCTGCTTTTGGGTCTGAGCATTAGGGGAGGTTTTCGCAGCCACCTGGGGGATTAAGCTTTAGCATTTCAATTAAAATTCATGAGATGAGGTGATATAAATCTTCAGGACATTTTCTAAAATGTAACTTGCTAAGTTTTTTAATTGCTGACACCAGGAGGGTGTGTGGATTTTTCTAGAATTATCTGAAATTATTATTTCAAAGAAGCCTTAAGATGTATAGCAATGAAAACATACTGAGAGGCAATAGGTTGCCTCTACCTCAGTATTTATGGCATGCAGTTGGGAGCAGTCGTTCCAAGGGTTCAGGCTGTGCTTTCAGGACTATTTTTGGCTTTTTATCAACTCCTGTCTAAGGCAAAGAGCCTGAACCACTACAGAAACCCACCATACCTTTACTGGTAATCTGGATGGAGGAGTTCACAACCACCTCATTTCAGAGCTTTGAAGCCTTGGTGAACAGGCTGACCAAGCAGCTGTCTGCCACTTCTTGGCCCAGGGAACCCCAAGGTGGCGTTGGCTCAACAACTAATTTAACAACCTTTGCCTAACACCAGAGACAAGAGAAACCCAGAAAGAGGTCCCAGCAACAGTGGTGCAACCCAGAAGCAATCTCCAGAACCCAGAATCTCTACCAGTCAGCCCACTCGTAAGCAATTTGAGAGATCCTGGAGGGGCCTGAGTCATTCTGGCTTATCCCCTGAAAGAGGTTTCATACCTACCCCAGCAGCATCTTTGATCCCATGGCAGAATCAGTCACCCTGCACTCCACATTCACCAGATCTGTGTCACCCATCAGCTCTGCAGTGTTGACACTAGATTTTAGGAACCCAACTCTTATAACTTTGTTACAGGCAGGCACAACCCTCAGCCTGACCATAACACCTGCCAGTTGATAATAGGCAAATTTATTGATATGGAGTGATAATAGAAAAACAATAATACAAGTAATCAAACAATTCTGTATCTACCAATCCTGGGGCTGTCATCAAAGTCAAAGTACATCTGTTCAGGAAGCAGGCTCCACTCTGCGGCTGTCTCTCTCAGGTGTTGGCAGTCTGGAGGTGGGATCCCAAGGCCCATAGCCCCCTCTCCAGTGGAGTGCATGAAACAGGTTGCTGGTGTGTGCTCTCTGTCCATGGAGGCCTCGGGGACCCTTCCCAGGGATCGGGGATGGGAATGGGGACCCTTCTTAAGGAAGAGAAGGAGGGACAAAGAGGGACAAGAAGGAACAGGGAGGGACAGGCCAAAGGGAGGGACCCTTTGTGAATCTCAAGTCTCTGCTTTTATATTCTCCTTCCCCCTTGATGACTCTTCATCCGTAGCTCTCTCTTGTTGGCTGTCTCTCTGTGGTCACACATCAACATAGTCTTCCAGGCCTTCTCCTAATTTGGTCTGTTCTCCCAAAACTGAGTCTCAGCCCCCCTGCTGCTCTGGGCCCTTCTAGCTGGTGTCATTTACCTTGTGTTATGGGACAGTATGGTACACACTTCTTTGGTTCCCAGGCTGTGTGTCCTTGTTGTGTTAAACAACCTGTCTGCCTTGAAGGCTGTGATCTCATGTTATGGCATGCCCCCCCCCCCCCCCCTTAATTCTCAGGCTGTGTCCATTCATTGGCCTTGTTGTGCTAGACGGCCTGTCTGCTTTCAGGGCCATGAGAAGTGTGCATGTCCCCAAGCTCTTTAGAAATCCATTTAATCCCTGCTGTCCATCTTGACCCTTTATAATACATACATCTATACCTATAAGCCAATTCCCCCCAAAAACAAGCCTTTAAAGACCATTTCTAAGCCAACACGCAGAGGGGCTTGAAGCTCATTTCACATCAGAGGATCATAAGATAATAGGAAAGTGGGGCTGGAAGGAAACTCATGAGGTCATTTAGTCTGGTTCCCAACTCAAGGCAAGATCATCCCCGACTAAACCATCCCTGCCCAACTGGCTGTTGAAACTTTTCAAAGATGGAGATTCCACAATTGCTGTAGGCAGCCTGTTCCAATGCTTGACCACCCTCATAGTCAAGAAATTCCTCCTAATTTCCAGCCTAAATTTCCTCTGCTGTAGTTTGAGGCCATTGATTCTAGCCCTGCCCCTTATGTTCAACTATGTTCCTTGCAGCCAGCCACCATGTGTGGGGTACCACTTCTTCAATCCCTATAATCCCATGCAACTAACTATAGTTCCTTAAGATTCCTAAAAAAGTTTTAAAATCTGTTCTGAAATAATCTAAAAAAGTCAACAGCATCCTGGGTTGCATTAACAGAATTGCCACTTGTAAATTAAGGGCAGTGATTCTTGTGCTCTATTCAGCACTGATGAAGCCTCACCTGGAGTACCATGTCCAGTTTTTGGCCCCACACTTCAAAAATGTGTGGACAGTTTAGAAAAAGTCCAGCAGAGAGCAACAAAAATCATTATGGGTCTGGGTGGAAAGACTTATGAGAAAAAACTGAAAGAACTAGGGCTGTTTTGTCTGGAGAAGAGACAACGGAGGGAGGACTTCATAACAATCTTCAAATAACCAAAAGGAGTTTATAGAGAGGATGGAGATGGGCTTGTCTCTGTGACTACAGGGAACAGGACTAAGAAGAAATAGCCTCAGGCTGGAGAAGGGGAAATTTAGGTTGGAGATTGGGAGGGACTTTCTGACTATGGGAGTGGTCAAGCATTGGAACAAGCTGCCTAGAGAAATCGTGGAATCTCTGTCCTTGGAAATTTTCAACAGCCAATAGGACAGGCACTTGCTAGGAATGGTTTAGTCAGGGATGATCTTGCCTTGAGCAGGGAACCAGACTAAATGACTTTGTGAGGCCCCTTCCATCCCCACTTTCCTATTATCTTATGATCCTTTCTGGTGTGAAGGTGAGTATAAGTCCAGCAAGAGGAGTTGCTGTTCAAAAGATTATGTTGATATACAGAGTAAGTATACAGAAGCACTGAGGAGTTTTTAAGTTGACCTAGGAGGGGTCTGGAGAGCCAGCGCACTCCAGACACTAATATAGACTGCCCCCAACTTGTAGGGGTCCTTCCTAATGAGTCCTCAAATGAAGCAAATATGTTGCCCTAGACTGGTACATACAGCAGAGATACTGCTGTGAGGTGGGCAGCACAGGTGGTGAAGGACTTTCTTCTTCTTCTTCCTCAGAACTGCACTTTCAGGATGGGAAAGATGATGATGTAAAGGTAGAACAGGAAAATGATGATGAAGGAAATCAGGGCACTATTACCAGAGACAATGCTGAGGAGCATCAGGTTTTGGCAGGTGCTTCTGCAGGCAAGAAGCCCCAATGGCTTCATATCACAGAAGATGTGATGGATACTGCAGTATCTGGAGGCTTGTGATGTGGAAATAACTCTAATATTTATAGAAACCAATATATGAATATTTACAAAACAGAAGTGACAAGTTGCTACTGCCCTTGCAAGGGTTGTGTGGCCAGCCTCTTCTTATCCTGTCAGTCAGATCTTCTGGGTGACCTCCCCTAGTGTCTTGTGGGATAACACACTTCCTGCACACACTGTGTCCGGGAAGACTAACTTCATCACATCTTTTCCTCTTTATAAAATCATAACTAGACTATTAAGATACCTATTACAAACTCATCCTAACATATCTTGGTCAATCTCTTTGGCCATTTCAGTAATCTTCCAGCTTTACTAGATTTTAGCCCCTTTTCATCTGCATTCTCATTTACATTTGCATGTTCAGTCTCCTGGTTATATTTTGAGCCAACTTGTCAATTATGTTCAGTTGGTATCTCTATTGCTATTTCTTTCATCATCCTTATTGTCAGATATCCTGAGAAATGTCTTTGATTAAGGTCTGACCTTCATCTGTGCTCACTAAGTATGAACAAGGTTACTCTTCTTTGATCACTGAAGCTTTAACCAACCAGTGTATATCTTCCTTTACTTTACAGAGGCAGGCAAGGTTGTTATAGTATATGTCATATCTTTTATTAGACCAACTGAGTACTTGGAGAAAAGTTCTTTTGAAGCTTTGGGGCACAATCACCTTCCTTCAGGCACAAGGAGTATCTGCTGTTCTGACACTCCAAGGAATGAGAGAAGGTAAAAACACTTTTTGGGGGGGAGTGGTCTTGCTGCATTGTTGTATTTATGCGTCAGTTTGTACTTAACTTATTTGCTCTGCAATACTGCAGTCTGCTTTGTCATTCTAGTTTCTGTCCTATCTCAAGTAGTTGTGTTTTTATATGCCTGCTGTAGAGAATTTCTGAATGTGACTTTACATATTGCAGCAATATAGCTCTGTAGCTGGGTAGTACCAAGTAGGAATATTCTCTCTCCTCCTTTGCTTTCTCCAGCAGGTTCTTCACAATTCACACTCCATATTCATCCACAACTTTGTCTTGAGGCAAAGACTTGATATCTCATGGTGAAAGCCATACATTTCTGCAAAGTCGCAAAATTCCCTTTTATTGAACTGTGGTCCATTGTCAGTAATTACAGTTTTTGGAATCCTAGGGCATGCAAATATAGATTTAATATACTTGACAACTGTTGTCACTGTGGCATCTTCAAACATCGTTAAATAGTTCTAGTTCCTTCAACATTTCCTTATAAGCCACGCTTCCCAGGCCTTTACTAATTTTTGTCAGTCCTTGCTGGATTCCTTTTAATTTATCCACATGCTTCTTGAAATGCAGGACCCGCAGGTGAAATACCACTGTTACTGAATAGAGCAGAAGAATCACTTCCCTTGCAAGAGACACCCCTATTAACACAATCCAATATGCTGTTGGGGGTCTTTTCCCCCAAGAAGAACACACTATTAGCTGATATTCAGCTTAGGGTCTACTATAACCTCCAAATCCATCTCTGCAGTACTGCAGGCTAGCCACTCATTCTCCAGTTTATATTTGTTCATGTGATTATTCCTTCCCAATTCCTCGTTGAATTTCATTTATTTGATTTCAGAAAATTTCTCCAATCTATTCAATTTATTCTGGATCCTGTCCCTACACTCCAGAGAGTATCTACACCTTCACCTGACTTGGTTCTGCCTGCAAATCTGTTAATCATGAATTCGATCCTACCCTGCAAATAATCAATTACAATATTAAGCAATACTAGGTCCAGGACAGATCCCTGGGGGACTCCACTTGATATGTCCTCCCAACTAGACATTGATCCACTGAGGAGACTACTCATTTGGTATATCTACATGTGAAATCAATGCAACACGATAGACTCTGGAGCTGTTTGACTCTGCATGACATCTATACATGAGCCCAGAAGAGCAGCAATTTGAGTGGGGGCAGAGCAGGCCCCTGGCTGGCTGAGCTGACCAGGCACAATGTACACCCCTGATCACTGTCTCCATGTTCATTTCAGTACTATCCTATGGAAGAGTTAATTAGTTTACTGAACCCTAATACTGGCACACATGTAGACTGTGATGCTTTACTGTGGATCTAATTAATCAACTCTGAAGTAAAGTGCATGTGTAGATCCACCCACTGAGGACAATGATACAACAGTTCTGTCCATATTACAGGCTAGATGAAAATACTCTAATTCCTTAGTCTGTTACCAAGAATGCCATGTAAAACAGTTTTAAAAGCCTTTCTTAAGTCAAGCTATATCACTTCCAGTGCTCTTCCCTCATCCATAGAGCCTGTGACCTTATAGAAGGAAATCCGGTTGGTCAGACATTTTCTGTGATGACCATAATCAGCTTGGTCTGCAGCAGTGCCAACTAGAGCCTGATCCTCCCCACAATATGGCTGGCTCCATCCTTATGCTCCTCCCTAACCCTATATTATCTCCTTCCTAATCTTGAAGAATGGATATAGTGGAGAAGCAGGGAAGTTTTCTCCCTGTGAACTTTGAAAAAGTCCTGCATGACCTTCCATAAACAAAATGGAGAAATGTGGACTACACAAAATTACTATGAGGTGGATAGACAACAATAGCTGCAAGCAAAGGGTAATTAGAAATGGATTAACGTCAGGAATGGACACATCCTGAGGATCAACATATGGCTGCACAGATGGTATCACTAGCAGGGCTTTGGCTTCTTCAACCATGGGATGTTGTTCCAAGAAGGAGGGTTGCTAGGAAGAGATGGGATCCACCTGATGAGGAGAGGGAAGAGCATCTTCACAGACAGGCTAACCACACCTTGCCGTGCATCTATAAATGCATCACAAGCAGGTCCAGGGAGGTGATCCTTCCCCTCTACCCAGCGTTGGTCAGACCACAGTTGGAGTACTGCGTCCAGTTCTGGGCGCTGCACTTCAAGAGGGATGTGGCTAGCATTGAGAGGATTCAGAGGAGGGCCACTTGGGCAGGCCCTACAAAGAGAGACTAAAGGGCCTGAACCTATTCAGACTCCACAAGAGAGGCTGGGAGGGGATCTGGTGGCCATTTACAAACTCACCAGGGGGGACCAGCGAGAATTGGGGTAGGTTCTGTTCACCCAGGCACCACCCGGGGTTACTAGGAATAATGGCCACAAATTGTTAGAGACAAGGTTCAGGCTGGATCTCAGGAGACATTACGTTACAATTAGGGCTGCCAGGCTCTGGAATGGGCTCCCAAGGGAAGTGGTGCTTTCTCCTACCTTGGGGGTCTTTAAGAAGAGGCTTGACAGATATTTGGCTGGGGTGATATGACCCCAAAACTCGTTCCAAACCTGATGATGTGTTTAGGTCCCTTTCAACCCTAAGAACTATGATACTATGGTACTATGACACCTAGTGAGCAGGGCTTTAAACTAGGTTTACTGATTCACAGTAATCCAGGAGCATTTAATTACTGACCAGGAGTAAAATCAAAACCTGCAAATTTATAAATACATTTCCTCTGTAAAAGGGGGAGTAATTTGCTTGTTTAATTTATGTCCTTATCTGCATTTCTGTATCCCTTCCCCACTCCTAGTTTTCATTCACTTTTGATCACTTGCTTCATTGGGACGGATGGACAGGGACACACTACACTATACAGTGACAGAAACCTTTCTTAAATGACTGATTTCACCTAAACCCATTACTCATGGAAAGCATGTTTGCTGTTCCCAAGATGTGGTCTGACCTTTGTCAGAGCACCAAGGGTGCCTGATCCAGCTTCATTTCTTCCATTTACTGGGAAGCAGTGAGCCAATACAGTTAGCTTATGACTGTTATGTGGTCATCTGCAACCTACTGTACTAGTAATAAGCCAGTGAGCCCACCTGCATCTTCCTGCACTCTCTGATGCACTCACTCATGACAGACAGGAAGGCAAGGGGTGGGAATCTGTTCCCTCTCCACCCAGCACTATGTTCATCACCCTGGAGGACAGGCAGGGGGACACATTTAACATGACCCTCCAATAACATCTTATATGCAGGGAAAATCATAACAAATTTATAATTTTCCATGTATAGAATTTAATTATTGAAGGGTCATCTTAAATTCAAAGTCATCTTGGATTTGGGTAAATATAGTAGTTCTCCTTAGGTGCTTCTGCCTTTCTTATTATGAAACCTATTGATTTGCATATATTTCTCTGGTGTTATCACAGAGGTGTGTGGGGTTTATGCAACCAGCTAAAATTTAACATTGTTATGTTTCATTACCATTAGGTATGAAAATATCTAAGATTAACAGTGTAAGGTTCCTACCTCTGTAAACTTCAATTGCTTTCTCGTAAAATGCTTCCCAATCCCTTGGCAAACAAAAATAAAACCAAAAAAAAAAAAATAATAATCCCCTGGATCTGACCAACTTGTCCCAGAAAAGCTGGAGAGCTGCATTCCCAGTTGCCTTGTTATTACAAATCAGGGTTGAAGGTGGGGCAAGGGAAGAAGGAGAAGGAAGGGCAAGGGTTCTCTCTCTTACAGCCAAGGAAGCTAAATTAAAAAGAATCAGTTACCAAATTATTTCCACAAATACCACTTTGCACCACAGTGCTAGTCAGCTGTGCATCCAGCAGTGAAGCAGTGTGTAGACAGAGTCTGGTCAGACCCTTCCCTGGTGGACTTCCTGGCTGCATCCATCAAGCAATGAAGCATATTTGTGGGAGGTCTCACAGGATTGACAGTGGCTCAGCTTAAGGGTGCTTTATTTTTCAGGTGCCAAGAGTGCCTCTGAGCTATGTGTAGTTCAATGTGAGTAGCAGTCAGCTGTCCCAAAAGGATCTAGTCAGAGAGTGGAATCACCCAATTACCACTATGGGTGGGTTGGGGTAAAATAGGATCACCCGCCAAAGATTCGCAAGTAACTCCATATTTCTCTCACGGAGATACTTCCCTGTCCAGTGGTGGGACTAGAGTTGCCATTAAACTTGGTTAGGATAAGTCAGAGTGCATTGCAGGCTGCACTTGGGTTACTTAGTGTGTGGAACAGCATTGTACCTTTACTCCCCATCTTTCAGGCAAGTGCACAAAGCATTGAGAAACTGGGAAGGAGGTAAGGCAAACATCCCATGGAATTAAGCTGCTATCCCAAGAAATGAGACCAGCCACTTGTCCTGCCAGTGAAAGGAGATGTCTCAAGTACTGCCACAGTCAAGCACCTAAGCTCTGTTAAGAGTGAGAGGTCAAACAACTTTGTGCTCCACATGCCCTTCTGGCTTCCTCCAAGCTCTACATCCAGACAGGACTGTGCCCTTTGAAAGAAGTCCAGTGCCATGTAGGTACCCAAAACACCCAGTGACCAAAATACTTTAGGTGCCTTTGAAAGACATGGTTTAAGTAACTTGGAACCTTTCAACATGAAAAATGTCTGGTTAGAGAGAGAAGCTGGTACAACTTGTGTGACAAGTCTTTATCTGTGGAACAAGTTTCAACTCTTATTCTTATTCAGGTACAAAACAGCCCAAGTTCTTTGATCCTCAGAATACTTTGCAGGGAATATCTCTGTAGAGATGACATGGTGGCTTATTGGGTCCGGGGGGGTGAAGGGAACTGTTATAGGTTATGTCTCCATGGAAGTTCCAAGTATTGAAATGGCTGAATTCTGCTGATTACTGGAGGCTAAATTGTTACTGAATTGTGAATACAGACTGGGGTTCCCAAACATAATTACACGATTGCATAACTCTTATTAATTTCTAATGGAAACTGTATACTCAAATTATTAAATAGCTTTAGGAACACTGGGCACAGCACAACTTGGGCTTTTTAGCTGACCTTACTGACAATTTTCCATTAAGATTTAAAAAAAAAAATGTTGACAGATTAAACGATTATTCCATATATATATATATATATATATATATATAAAATAACAAACATATATATTTATCTGTTGTTAAATAAGATCCCCTCTCCCTTTAGTATATAGTGTTCTTTCCCCTTCCTGTTCTCAGAGACAAAAAACTCGCTTTATTACTATCCTTACAAGGAAGAGCTTTGTTCCTAAGGCTTTCCTCAAGGAACATTTCACCTCTTCATTCCTCAGGGTATATATCAAAGGGTTCAGGACAGAGGTAATAACACTGTACATGAGGGTGGCTATCATGTCCCACTCAGGGGAGTAGTGAGTGGAAGGAGGTACATAGTTAAAGATAACTGGTACATACAGTAAAGCCACCACAGTAAGATGGGAAGCACAGGTGGAGAAGGCTTTCCTCCTCCCTTCCCATGACTGGACCTTCAGAAATAGGAAGGAGATAATGTAGAGGTAGGAGAGGATTGTAAGGATGAAGGGGCCTATCACAATTCCCCCTGTGACAATGTTGAGCAGGCTCAGGTTGAGGTGTGTCCTGCTGCAGGCCAAGTTCAGCAAGGGCTTGATGTCACAGAAGAAGTGATGGATATGGTTGGGACCACAGAAGTGTAGCCTGGAGGTCAGGACAGAGTGCATCAGCGCATGCAGAAAACCAGTGACCCAGGTGGCTGATGCCAACAACAAGCAGGCCCGTTGGTTCATGATCACTGTGTAACATAGAGGGTTGCAGATGGCCACATAGCAGTCATAGGCCATGACAGCCAGCAGCATGGCCTCGCTGCTGCCCAGGAAGTGGAAGAAGTGGAGCTGGGCCAGGCAGCCAGGAAATGAGATGGCCTGGTGCTGTGACAGGAAGCCAGACAACATCTTGGGCACAGTGACTGTGGAGTAGAAGATGTCCAAGCAGGAGAGGTTTCCCAGGAAGAAGTACATGGGGGTGTGAAGTCGAGGCTCAGCTATTACCACAGCCACAATGGCACTGTTCCCCAATAGGCTGACCAGGTACAGCATCAGAAAGATTACAAAGAGGAACTGCTGCAGACCTTGGAGACTGGTTAGACCCATGAGGATGAATTCACTGACCTGTGTCTGGTTCTCCTTCCCTTGGTTGGAAAAGAAGATGCAGGAGTACAAGGTGATGTAACAAACTCTGCAGTACACATAGGCACCTGTTTACAAGGCACCTTCCATGCAAGAGACTCAAGCATTGGCATTAATTAAACCTTCCCCAAGCTTCTCTGTGTTTAACAATCCCAATTCACAAACAGCATAACAGCAGTTTAAATGGTCAATATACAATGTGCATGTACACACACACACACACACATACTTCAATGTAGAGTGAACAAGGCAGCAGTCTTGTAGAAGAAAAATGTGTAACCTTGTCATTCAAGACTTCATCACTATGCGTGGGTATAGTGAAGTGACAGAAACTCAGCTTTTTCTACCTTCTGTCTTATCAACACAAATAATGTCCGCTCATGCAGTGCTGTTATAAGACCATGTTTGTGTTACAGAACAACACCCAGGTAGTATTATGTCATATAGTGTCATCACACCATGTGCTGTTTTCAAAGCCACACAATGCGTTTCATTAGAAAGATTCAACCCTGAGTCACCAACCCTGATGCACAGACTGTTACCAGTTAAGCTATAGGACTAGCTATGTTATCTATCCCTGGTAGGCAGCTTTATCTTCACCTGACAGGCTTCACCTGTCCCCCAAAGGTAAGCGTGTGTTTTCTTCTAGGTTGGTGGATCTCCTCCGACGGGCTTTAAAATAGGCTCGCCGGGGGGAGGGGAAGATGAGGGTGGGGAAAGCTGTGGACCACCAAACCATGTGTCACCCACAAGGACAGCCCAGCCTGAAGAAAGAAAACATTGGGAACCTGCAAGCCGCGGGGCGGCCAGCTCTACGGCACAGGTAAGAAACGAGAAGGTAAGAAATAAGGGGCCCCTTGGGACTCGGAGCGGGCGGGCAGCAAAGGCACCAGTCTCAGGGCTCAAGTGCCTATGTACTAATGCTAGGAGCATGGGAAACAAGCAGGATGAACTAGCGCTCCTGCTTGCACAAAACACCTATGACTTAGTGGGGCTAACAGAGACCTGGTGGGATTCATCCCACCACTGGGCGGTACATATTGAGGGTTATAGATTGTACAGAACGGACAGGGTGGGGAAGAAAGGGGGAGGGGTTGCGCTCTATGTCAATGAGCAATATGCATTGACCCTCATCAAGACGGAATCCAAGGATGAAGAAGTAGAAGGATTGTGGGTTAGGCTACATGGTGGGCAAGGAGAAAGGGATTTGGTGGTAGGGGTCTGCTACAGACCCCCACATCAAGGGGAAGAAAGAGATTCGGGGCTCCTGAGGCAACTCTTGGAGACCATAAAAGCTAAAGAGGCGGTAGTCATGGGGGACCTAAACTACCTGGACATCTTCTGGGAGACACAGACGGCAAAGTCGCACTGCTCACGCAAGTTTCTAACCTGTGTACAGGACCTCCACCTAACACAGGAGGTACACAGTCCCACTAGGAGGAATGCCATACTGGATCTGGTATTGGCAAAGGGAGGTGACATGGTAGGGGACCTACAGATCGGTAGCCATCTGGGGAACAGTGATCACCTAATAATAGAATTCACCATAAGACGTCGAGTGGGTAAGGTAACGAGTAGGATGAAAGTGCTAGAATTTAGGAAAGCTGATTTAAATGAACGTAGGTGTTTAGTCAAGGGCGCACTGCAGAGTAGGAGTTTTGAAGTGATGGGAGCCCAACAACGGTGGCTGTGCCTTAAGGAAACGATCCTTCGGGCACAAAGCGAAACGATCGGCGTGCAGGGTAAAAGAGGGAAAGGGGCCAGGAGGCTTCCCTGGCTGACCACAGAAATCCAGGGCAGCCTAAGGGCCAAAAGGGGAGCACATAAAAAGTGGAAACAGGGAGAGATCACCAAAGATGAATATACCTCCTCTGCTCATGCTTGTAGGGAGGCAGTTAGACGGGCCAAAGCTACCATGGAGCTGAGGTTGGCATCCCAAGTAAAGAACAACAAGAAATTGTTTTTTAGATATATAGGGAGTAAAAGGAAGGCCCAGGGAGGAATAGGACCCCTGCTAAATGGGCAGAAACAATTGGTGACGGACAGAGGGGACAAGGCTGAACTCCTCAACAAGTTCTTTGCCTCAGTGTTCCTAAGCAAGGGGCACGACAAGTCTCTCACTGGGGCTGTAGCGAGGCAGCAGCAAGGCACCAGACTTCCATGCATAGACCCTGAGATTGTGCAGAGTCACTTGGAAGAACTGGATGCCTTTAAGTTGGCAGGCCCGGATAAGCTCTATCCGAGGGTGCTGAAGGCACTGGCTGACATCATTGCAGAGCCACTGGCGGGAATATTTGAACGCTCGTGGCGCACGGGCCAAGTCCCGGAGGACTGGAAAAGGGCCAATGTGGTCCCCATTTTCAAGAAGGGGAGGAAGGAGGACCTGGGCAACTATAGGCCAGTCACTCTCACCTCCATCTTTGGCAAGTCTTTGAAAAAATTATCAAGGCTCACATTTGTGAGAGCCCGGCAGGACAAATTATGCTGAGGGGAAACCAGCACGGGTTCGTGGCAGGCAAATCGTGCCTGACCAATCTAGTCTCTTTCTATGACCAGGTTACGAAATGCCTGGACACAGGAGGAGGGGTGGATGTTGTATACTTAAACTTTAGGAAGGCCTTCGATACGGTATCCCACCCCATACTGGTGAACAAGTTAAGAGGCTGTGACTTGGATGACTACACAGTCCAGTGGGTGGCGAATTGGCTAGAGGGTTGCACCCAGAGAGTTGTGGTGGATGGGTCGGTTTCAACCTGGAAGGGTGTGGGCAGTGGGGTCCCACAGGGCTCGGTCCTTGGACCGATACTCTTTAATGTCTTCATCAGTGACTTAGATGAGGGAGTGAAATGTACTCTGTCCAAGTTTGCAGATGATACAAAGCTATGGGGAGAAGTGGACATGCTGGAGGGCAGGGAACAGCTCCAGGCAGACCTGGATAGGTTAGACAAGTGGGCAGAAAACAACAGAATGCAGTTCAACAAGGAGAAATACAAAGTGCTGCACCTAGGGAGGAAAAATGTCCAGCACACCTACAGCCTAGGGAATGGCCTGCTGGGTGGCACGGAAGTGGAAAGGGATCTTGGAGTCCTAGTGGACTCCAAGATGAACATGAGTCGGTAGTGTGATGAAGCCATCAAAATAGCCAATGGCACTTTATCGTGCATCAGCAGATGCATGACGAATAGGTCCAAGGAGGTGATACTTCCCCTCTATCGGGCGCTGGTCAGACCGCAGTTGGAGTACTGCGTGCAATTCTGGGCACTGCACTTCAAGAGGGATGCGGATAACCTGGAGAGGGTCCAGAGAAGGGCCACTCATATGGTTAAGGGCCTGCAGGCCAAGCCCTATGAGGAGAGACTAGAGAAACTGGACCTTTTCAGCCTCCACAAGACAAGATTGAGAGGCGACCTTGTGGCTGCCTATAAGTTCATCACAGGGGCACGGAATGGAATTGGTGAGTTTTTATTCGCCAAGGTGCCCCCGGGGGTTACAAGAAATAATGGCCACAAGCTAGCAGAGAGCAGATTCAGATTGGACATTAGAAGAACTTCTTCACAGTTCGAGTGGCCAAGGTCTGGAACGGGCTCCCAAGGGAGGTGGTGTTCTCCCCTACCCTGGGGGTCTTCAAGAGGAGGTTAGATGAGTATCTAGCTGAGGTCATCTAGACCCAGCACTCTTTCCTGCTTATGCAGGGTGTCGGACTCGATGATCTATTGAGGTCCCTTCCAACCCTAACATCTATGAATCTATAAATCTTAGGGGTGGATGATGCTGGGTGCTAGGCATGGGGGAAGGTATAGAGTTCAATTCACTCAGAGAGGCTGACAGAGAGAGAGAGAGAGAAACCATCTCAGGAACACTCTGGGTTTCCAATGTTATGTATTACTATGGCTGCTGTGGCTGCTGCTGAAAATAGGTAGGCAGCTTATATTCAGTGTACATCTGTTATCAGGTTGTGCCTGACCACCGTGATTGCCTTCCATGATGAGATGACTGATTCTGTGGATACAGGGAGAGCAGACAGATGAGATATACCTTGACTTTAGCAAGGCTTTTGATATTGTCTCCCACAACATTCTTGTAAGCAAGCTAAGGAAGTACTGGTTGGATGCATGGACTGTAAGGTGAATAGAAAACCAGCCTGATTGTTGGGCTCAAAGAGTAGTAATCAATGGCTCAATGTTTATTTGGCATCTGGTATCAAGTGGAGTGCTGTATGGGTAGGTCCTGAGGCTGGTTTGTTCAACATCTTCATCGATGACCTAGAAGATGGGATGCAGTGCACCCTCAGCAATTTTGTAGATGACAGCAAGCTGCGTGGAGTAGTAGATATGCTGGAGAGCAAGGCTAGGATTCAGAGAGACCTTGACAAATTGGAGGACTGGAGAAAAGAAATCTCATGAGCTTCAGTGGGCATGTCTACACATTCATTAATATGCTGAAATTATGGTGCATTAAGTTTAGTTCCTATAATAACAGGTACTAACTTAATGTGCCATAATTGGTACTACTGTGCATTAGCACAGATTAACATTTTTTGTGACACTTAATGCACATTAGACTCAGTGTACTGTGCATTAGCATATTAATACACGTTTCATGACGTGCTAATGCACAATAGAATTAAAACAATCCCATGCACCAGTACAGCCTGGGGACTGCCTGGCTAAGCAGCAGCTCTGCACAAAAGAAGCTGGGGGTGATAGTGGACAATTAGGTGAATATGATTCAACAGTATGCATTGGTTGCAAAGAAGGCTAACAGCATATTGAACTGCATTACTAGGAACATTACCAGAGGATGCAGGTAAGTGATTCCCGTCTTCTCAGCACTGGTGGGGCCACATCTGGAGTACAGAGCCAGAAGTCCAGTATTCAACCGCCCAGTACAGAAAGGATGTAGACAAACTGGTGAGAACCCAGCAAAGGGCAACAAAAATGGTTATGTGGCTGGAGCACATGATTTACGAGGAGAGGCTGAGGGAACTGTTTTTTTTTTAATCTGGAGTAAAGAAGACTGAGGAGAATTTAGCCTGGAGAATAGAAGACTCAGACAAGACTAGCTGGCAGCTTATAAGTATTAGGCCTGTGTGAATAGAGAACTATTTGATTCAGATTCAGATTCAGCCGATTCAGATGCCAGCGATTTGATTTAGAGCTTCAAATCTGTTTCCTGCTTCAGTTGATTCGGAGATTCGGTCATAGGGTATAATGGAGAATCAATTAAATATCTATAATGGTTGTTTTTTGTCCAATTTGGATGAAACTTGCAGGGGTGGTGGCCCCTGGTGAGGCCACAAAGCCTGCAAGGTTTCAAGGAGATAGGTGCAGGGGTTTGGGGAAAAATGCACCTCAAGCTGCTAAGAGCCAAAACTCGTGACATAGATGACCCTGTGTGTGTTAAATCGCAGTGGGGTGAAAACAGCAGGGATGCTATCCTCTGTGGAGGCCACAATGCCTGATAAGTTTCAAGGAGATAGGTGCAGGGGTTTGGGGGAAACTGTACCTATGTATATTCACTAATTCACACACATACCACCTCCCTACACATAAACACAAGTGAGTTCCTAAGTTGGGTGTTGTGATGTGTATGTATGCATGTGCTTGGTGTACTTGGGATACCTGGGGAAAGGTTAAGGTAAGGAAGTAGAAGTGTAGGGAGTTAAAGTTACTGGAATTGAAAGTCACCAGGACCGGGATTAGAACCGGTAGACTAGATAGGCCAGGACTGAAGAACTGAAGCTCAGGGGTAACTTTAGGTTAATTGATCTTAATTGATTAAAAGACAATGCCCAAAGCCTGCAGAACAGGGAAGCATGCCGGCACAGATGTTGGTTCTGGAGCCAGAGCTACAGGGAAGCTGAGAAGGTAGATGAGGAGAGGGAAAAATGGGACTAAGGGAAAGTGTGGGTGTTAAAGAGGGGCTCTGGATGTGGGGAGCCAGAAAATGAATCCGGGGCAGCTAGAGAAGTAGTAGGTGCTGGAAGCTGCAGCAAGCCTCCAGCTGCTGGAGCCAACTGCAAGACAGTAAGTGGAGATGGGAAGCTGCAGGAGGGGGGAGGATTACAGAAGGTACGAGGGAAACCTGAAAACAGAGAGAGGACAGAAGAAAATCACAGGAAAAGAAGCAGGCAGCAGGGACAGCAGGAAAGCAAGGAGAGGCTGAGAGGAGGCAGAAAAGGGGAGATGGAAATGGGAGGAGATCAGGAAACTAGCAGAGAGGATGGGAACTGGAGCTGAGAGAGAGAGAGAGAGAGAATGAGGCTGGAATTTAAGATGGGGAAGGTACTGAGATTCAGTAGAACATGACCCAACTTGGGGTTGCAAATGACAGTGGTTTAATTGAACAGTTTAGATGGTGACAGAATGCCAAATTGGTTCCCTTGCACCCACCCACCCACAATGGCAGCAGGGGTTAGAGAGGCTTGGTGCAGCGGTAAAGTCCACTGAAGTCCAAGAGGAGAGAGAGAGAGTCCAAATTGTAGGAGAAGGTGTGCAGGTAATATCTACCTATCCGAGAAAGGAAGTTGATCCTCAATGGCCAGTCAGGGTCTCCTTCAGCTCAGTGATGTCCAGAGGGGGTCACCGGCACGGTCTCTGGGGTGGATAGGTGACATTAAGCTGGTCTGGTCCGGATGGAAATGGCGTTCCCAATTGGTCTGTCTTCACTGCCCCTTTTTATAGGGGCAGACAGTGTGTGACCCTAGTAACAGGAGGCATGCCCAGGCAAGGGTCAGCCCCTGGTGTATTGAGCATGTGCGCTCCATGCAGGGATATGTAGTTTCGAGTGTCTGTAATGGTGGGGTACAATGGTAGAGTTGCTGGTTCTGCAGCATCTTTTTTTTTTCAAATGCTGGTTTTGTATCTGTTCCTGGGTGAGGTGTGTGGTTCCTGGATGAATCAAGGCGAGGTGATGGCCTGGTCATTACAGGCCATTCAGTAGAGGCCTGCTACCATTGTATTTCAATCCTTCTCATTCATCGGGGAACCAATTTACATGGGAGGGGTACAATGAATCATATTGTTGCAACATGGGATGCCCAGGCAGAGGACACAAGATGGAGAATTGACACAGAAAATGGAAACTTGACATGACTTTGGTTCACTTAAAAACACAGGTGTAAACCATACAATATCCATATGAAACAATAAAAATCAATATGAAAATGACAATAATACAATATACAACAGAAAAAATTAATACAAACTTAATAAGTATACAATATAAAACAATGGATATCCAAAACCAAAAACTTGCTAGCAAAATAAAAATGTTTAAAGCTTATTCTAAGTTTGTGCTCATTTATACTTATCTATAGGGAATTGAGAGGGAGAGAAAAGTAAAAAATGTTTGAAGAAGAGGAAGGAATGCATTTAAAAAAAAAAAAAAGAAAACCTGGGGGTTTGCTACACAATCAATCAGTGTACTTTTGTCTGTTATTACCAGCTGGGGAGTCTAACCCTCAGATTTCAATGAAGCTACTTTCATTTAGACCAGAAGTTTATGCAGAGTCTGTAATGTGGTAAAATGCTGTGAGGATAAATATAAAATAAGGTGGCAGACTAGGAAATAAGAACCATTACAAGATAGAGAGAGCATGATGCCAGTTGTTTCCTGGGCATCATCTAACTCAACGTGTGGAGTCCAGAAACTCCACACATGGCTGTTAGAATTTGTAAAATTGGTAATGGATAGTCAGTTTTACACCCCCTAAAAGCTTCTGTGAAATTGACAGTAGATGGTCAGCTTTAGGTCATATAACTGCATGGTTTGTGAATGCTAGTCATCTGGCATTACTGGGTTACTATTAATCAGGGATGGGTTTTTGTTTTTGTTTTTTTTCAATTTGATATGCAAGTCTGATTTCAGGATGTGCTCAAAGACTGGTGGTGGCAACCTCCAATGCTCCTGGATCATGGTGTATGCATGAGGGATACCCAGACCTTCAATGCATATGCATGGACAGGAATTTTTGGAGGAGTGGAGGCTGCCCAGACCTTCCATCCCCCTTTAGGCCACTAAGACAGAATCCAAAGACCAGACTGAGTCCAGATGTTTGGTGCCTCCATGGCTACAGTTGTATAAATGTCTGGGAAGCAAACTCAGGTCTCCTGTGTGGTAGACAAGAATTCTACCACTGAACCACAGGAGACTCCTACTCAAAGACTAATTATAATATTTAATACCAACTGATGGACCTATTCTGCATGAATATGTCTAATGGGGGCTGTTACAGGTTACCTTTAAGTCATTTAAAATCTGTGGAATGTTAGGTAGTATTAGAACAGTTTCAGAGCAGTTGAAGGTGAAAGCATAATATCATTTCTGACCTGCACACTTGTGACTTGCTACTGAAAAGCCTGTTGAGCAGCAGCATGGCCAGAAGCTAGTTTTTTTTTAATGCTAGTGAATGAACTAGACACTTATTTTAGTACAGGCCAATGGTTCTCAACTTTCTTGGATGTGAGGCACCCCTGCACAACTTTTGTCAATTGAGTGTCACTCAATTTCAAAAACTGATTTGTATAATACAGTGTTTACTTCCTTGCAAAGCGGATGGATAGTGAGGTTGGAGGGCCAGCCAGGCAGGGACAAACCTGAGTCTGCGCTTATCTCCTCAAACCACGCAGCACGTTTCAAAGGATCCTTTGGCACCCCAAGGTGCCCTGGACCTTGGTTGAGAATCACTAGAATAGGTTGTTAAGCAATTTATTTGCCAAATTTCTCTAACTTTACTCTTTATTGCTACGTAGTGTCCACAAGATATTATAGCTAAGAATTTCTCTCAGAATTTCTACTATAATATATTGTGTTGCAAATTGTACTGTATTCTCTCTTTTCCCATTCCTAATTCTTATATTATGCTGCTATTTAGAAGACATTTTCCTTACCTCATGCTAAGAAGCATTATTTCAAAATTCAAATATACTGTTACTGGATGCCCACTTATTAGAAGGATCCACCTTAAAATACCCAGTGCCTAATTTTCAGAGGTGATGAGTATTTATAGCTTTCTTTAAGATGCAGTTACAGGTGATAAGTACCTCTGAGACTTAGATCTTAAGTAGGTCAATATGGACTTTCCAGATCAAACATACCTTTGGTAAATTTTCACATTAGACTGACTTTTTTCAGAACTGCCATTGTAATTTAGATATCCTGTTTTCATTAATTTCTAATAGATACCGGGCTCAAAATTCCTTAGCAGCTTTCAAAGGTTGAGCCTCTATCTCCCCTTTCTTTCTTAAATAATGAATTGAGTAGGTCATTGCAGGCTTTGAAGAGATTTTTGTTTGGGTTCAAGGAACATTTTTTACTTTGGGTTTGTTTGTTTGTTTCATTTTTGGTTGTTTTTTTTTCTATTTTTTTTAAATATTGAGACCTGAATCCTATTGTACTTCAAGACATCTAACTGGTATTTAGGCACCTATTCACAATCTATTGTATCCTACTGTAGTCCTTGAAAATGTTTAATACCAATTCTGGATGGGCCCTTCTCCTCTTCCTATATGGTGCTTTATGTGACTAAGTCTTATAGCTAAGACAAAGGCACAGTCTAAAAATTCACCTGTTCACAGTTTTTGACTCGGCTTCCAAGCCAAAACTCTGTACTCTGTCAAAGGCATATACCTACCTTGCCAAAATTCTGCAGTCTTGCCATAAGCAGGAGGAAGAGCTCCATCCGAGGCTGCTGAAGGCACTGGCTGACATCATTGCAGAGCCACTGGCGGGAATATTTGAACGCTCGTGGCGCACGGGCCAAGTCCCGGAGGACTGGAAAAGGGCCAATGTGGTCCCCATTTTCAAGAAGGGGAGGAAAGAGGACCCGGGCAACTATAGGTCAGTAAGTCTCACCTCCATCCTTGGCAAAGTCTTTGAAAAAATTATCAAGGCTCACATTTGTGAGAGCCCGGCAGGACAAGTTATGCTGAAGGGAAACCAGCACAGGTTCGTGGCAGGCAGATCGTGCCTGACCAATCTAGTCTCTTTCTATGACCAGGTTACAAAATGCCTGGACACAGGAGGAGGGGTGGATGTCGTATACTTAGACTTCAGGAAGGCCTTCGATACGGTATCCCACCCTATACTGGTGAACAAGTTAAAAGGCTGTGACGTGGATGACTACACAGTCCGGTGGGTGGTGAATTGGCTGGAGGGTCGCACCCAGAGAGTTGTGGTAGATGGGTCGATTTCGACCTGGAAGGGTGTGGGCAGTGGGGTCCCACAGGGCTCAGTCCTTGAACCGATACTCTTTAATGTCTTCATCAGTGACTTGGATGAGGGAGTGAAATGTACTCTGTCCAAGTTTGCAGATGACACAAAGCTATGGGGAGAAGTGGACATGCCGGAGGGCAGGGAACAGCTGCAAGCAGACCTGGATAGGTTGGACAAGTGGGCAGAAAACAACAGAATGCAGTTCAACAAGGAGAAATGCAAAGTGCTGCACCTAGGGAGGAAAAATGTCCAGCACACCTACAGCCTAGGGAATGACCTGCTGGGTGGCACGGAAGTGGAAAGGGATCTTGGAGTCCTAGTGGACTCCAAGATGAACATGAGTCAGTAGTGTGATGAAGCCATCAAAATAGCCAATGGCACTTTATCGTGCATCAGCAGATGCATGACGAATAGGTCCAAGGAGGTGATACTTCCCCTCTATCGGGCGCTGGTCAGACCGCAGTTGGAGTACTGCGTGCAATTCTGGGCGCCACACTTCAAGAAGGATGCGGATAACCTGGAGAGGGTGCAGAGAAGGGCCACTCGTATGGTTAAGGGCCTGCAGACCAAGCCCTACGAGGAGAGACTAGAGAAACTGGACCTTTCCAGCCTCCGCAAGAGAAGGTTGAGAGGCGACCTTGTGGCTGCCTATAAGTTCATCACGGGGGCACAGAAGGGAATTGGTGAGTATTTATTTGCCAAGGCGCCCCCGGGGGTTACAAGAAATAATGGCCACAAGCTAGCAGAGAGCAGATTTAGATTGGACATTAGGAAGAACTTCTTCACAGTTCGAGTGGCCAAGGTCTGGAACGGGCTCCCAAGGGAGGTGGTGTTCTCCCCTACCCTGGGGGTCTTCAAAGGGAGGTTAGATGAGTATCTAGCTGGGGTCATCTAGACCCAGCACTCTTTCCTGCTTATGCAGGGGGTCGGACTCGATGATCTCTTGAGGTCCCTTCCGACCCTAACATCTATGAATCTATGAATCTATGAGGTCAAAATGCAGTGGCCCATAATGCAGATCCTTTCTGACTATAATGGCAGGGTTGGACGATATACCTGTAGAAATCTATTACAGTTTGTAATTCATTTGTGGATATACAAATGTCCATATGCCCCCTGAGCATGTTCAATATGGTGCAACTGCACGGTGTATGAACTTAAAGTACATGTACAAGGCTGCATACATCCAGAAATTGTATTTAAGCAAAAAAAGAAAAAAAGAAAGACTAGATGTTAGACACCAAAGGAGCAGGAGAGCCCAATAGATAGACACTTGCCCATAGAGCAGGAAAGGGGACTAGCTAATATGTGACCTGCGGCATGTTGATTAGTGCTGCTGGGAAGTCAGAGGTTCAAACCTCTAGTAGGTGTTGAATGTCTAAAACTCAACTGATCAGCTTTCTGGGCAACTTTCCTAACCACTCTGCTCTTAGAAATTAAATGTGAGAAGGCCTTCTCTTGTTTCTATCTTGGACTTATACTCAGGTAATGGCATATAGGGCCATCCAGTGCTGCATATATGCCCAGCCTGCTGCATAGCCTATGCTCACAACGTGTGTGCATGTTTAAGTGTATATACTACAGGGTTAAAAAAATAAACCCACAGCACGTGTATATATGCCAAAGACACCACTTACCCCAGCTGAAAAACTGCCATTTAGGCACACAAAAAGGATAACAGAATTTCACCCAATCTGTGTGAGTAACACTGAAGCCATTCTGAGAATAAAATGGATGATGTCTGTAAGTCACATTGTAAAGAACAGAGAAGAGACAGACAAGTAGCTGAAGAGTTGCATAAGAAAATAGTTATTCTTGGGTACTACCAAAAAAAAATAAAAATCCATTGAAATATTTCTGACTAGGGAAATTAGTTCTTTGATATTTTAATACTTGTTGAAGTCTTTTGTGGAAATAAAATCCAAAACAGACAGGGCTTTTTTCCCCACACACCTCTGTTAAGGGTCATAGACTTCTTTTGCCTGCGAGTTGAACTCAGTGTCTCACAGGACACCCTGCAACTCTAGTGCTCCCACAACTTGTGCCAGGTTGGATGCCCCACCTCCCTTCCCCTGTCTTACAGTTCCCCATCCTCCATATGGTCCTAGGTATTAATAATTCTACTTTCACCTCCTGTCCCTCATTTTCTCAGTTCTCCCATAATACCACACACATAAGCCATTCCACCTCTCCTCCATGCCAAGGCTATTTCATGTTACTCCCATACTACAGCATCAGCTATGTTACAATTTCCCCTGCTCCCCATACAATTGTCCCCCTCCTTCCACAAAGGCAACTTTCAGGTTTGATGTACTCTCTCCTCAGTTCAGTATTTAAAGGAAACCAGAAACCATATTTGTCAAGGTGTATAAAGTTTGGCTCCCCAGAAAAATCAGATTTAGAATCCAAAACTGGCAAATGACTGGAGGAAGAATCCTCTGATGAGACAAACAGTATGAGAAGCTAGATTTTTGATCTTTCTCGCTTTCTCTCTCTTTAAATAAAAGGACAATAGCTCAATAGTGAAAAGGCAAAATAAAATATAGGGGATGCTTCAATAGAAAAACATGACAAATTGTCTTATACTATTAGGGTTTTCATTTCTGTAAATCAAAATGAATACCAAAGTAGTTATAAACATTTAATCAAACAAAACTGATATGTAAAAGGTATTACACAGCATATGAATGGCACTTGCTAATATATGTCTGGAAATTGCATACACATGATAATGAATAAATAAAAACGTAATTCAAAACAAAATGACAAGTGTAGACACGTGGCCAATTATTGTCATATTAACTATCAGATCTGCCCTCTGTTCCCACTGATCTGTTATAACTGTTTGATCTGTTTGTTCCTATCCCTGCACATCTGGAGCTAAACCATTGTTACCTGAAACCCAAATGAAACAAGCGGTTTCCCTCCACTTATGCAATATAGGAGCACACCTTTGAAACAAAAGCATTGGATCAGGTAATCCTCACTCTTGACTTGTAAACCATTGTTTAATATTGGTGTAAATAAACTTCTGTCTATACTCTGTGGTTTTGTATCCTTCTTGAGGACAGCATTCTAATGATCAGTCTCCTGATGACCTTTTTCATTTCAGCATTTCTCAGTGCATAGATCACTGGGTTTAGCATGGGTGTGATCACTGTGTAAAAGACTGCAGCCAACTGGTCTAGGGGGAATTTTGTGAAGGGCCGTGCATATATGAATATGCTAGGTATGAAAATTAAGTTTACAACTGTAATCTGAGCTCCACAGGTAGACAGGGCTTTGTGTTTCCCCTGTGTCACATGTCTTCTTATCTTGAATAAGAGGACAGCGTATGAAATGAGAAGAATAATGAAAGTTATTATGAGAAGCAATCCACTGTTGGAGACCATCAGCAGCTCCTAATGTAGGTGTCAGCACAAGCTAGCTTGATGACCTGTGGGATATCACAGTAGAAATTTTCCAAGACATTGGGACCACAGAACGGTAACTGGAGGAGTAATGCAATCTAAACAAGAGAGTGCGCCATTCCACCCAACCATGACCTTGCCACTAGCCCTGTGCATATATCCCAGGTCATGATAGTCAAGTATTGCAAGGGTTTATAGATTGCCACATACCGATCTATTGCCATTATCATGAGCACAAGACCCATGGCACCTCCAATGAAGTGAAAGAAGAAAATTTGGAGGATACACTCATTGAAAGAGATAATTTTATGCTGGGAGAGGAGACCTGATAACAATGTAGGTGTGTTGATTGAAGAGTCAGTGACGTCTAGAAAAGCCAGGTTGGCAAGCAGGAAGTACATGGGCGTGTGAAGCTGGTGGTTCAAAATCACCATAATGATTATGGTAAAATTTCCCAAGCACGTTGCCATATAGACAATGAAAAAGACCCCAAAGAGAAAATATTGTAGCTCACGATTCTGCGTAAGTCCCAAAAGAACAATTTCTGTCACTGTACGGGTAAAGTTCTGCTGTTCCATGTATTAACTTCAATATGTACCTGAAGAAGGAACAGATGGAATAATGGATATAGCATAAATACAGAGAAATACTAATATTAATTCAATATTGACACCAAATAAAGAAAGTCATATGGTTTGGGAATTGTACTTTTTTCACAAATTAAGTCATATACCTTCAGCTCCAGTGCTAAGAAACCCTGCTAGAGCAAAACCAGAAGCATTACCAGGCAGTCTCTTTTAGTTCTGGATCCTAGGAAGTGAAGAGGAATAATTGGCATATAAAAATAACCCTACTTCACTCTTCTACTTATTCTTTTTTTGCAGTCCTGAAGCTATCTGTCTCTGAGGTTCATATATAATTCTTGAAGCCCCGTGGTTCAAAGCTGTAAAATCTGTGGGGCTACAGCAAGTAAACCTTCATGGAGAATTCCTCCCAGTATCCAGGGGTTTTCCACACAAGGATCATGAGCAAGCATCAGGAGATCATAATGATCAAATTCTTTCCCCTTATTGCTAAATATGAGAGAGGTCCTGGCTGCATCCTTGCTAGATGGGAGGGAAGTTGGGATGGAAACCTGGAGAATACCTTATTTAAAGAACTAAAATTTTCTGTGTATTTCTTTGCTATTAGAAGATTCGATCATCTATAACACCATTTAATGCAAGAATGGTCTTGAACGGATTATGTTTCTGTGTCTTTAGTGGGACTAGCAGGTGTTCAGTGTCACTGGAAAATGTCATTTTTACAAGCAAACCATTTCTTAGATATAACTTTAAGATGACAGGTTTAAAAACAGGGATTAAATAAAACTCTTTGTGCGTGTCAAGGCTGAAAGTTTCAAACTTCCTTCAAGATGTGCAGATTTATATTGCATTTTAAAAAAATGAAAAAGTTACAGAGTGGGTAGAAACTTATTTTTCTACAGAAAAAAAATAATTTGATATACTTTTAAAACATTTACATTGGAAAAGTTTGAAATTAAGCCATAGAAAAATGTTCATTTTGCTGCACTTCAAAATCCAAAATATCTATTAATATATTACTACCAGCAACAACAATGTTTAACTCAAGGAAAATATAAATTTTGATTCTCCCTACTTTCATCATTTTTTTCACCAGAAAAAAAAGAGAAGAAGTTAAGAATCACCCCCAGTTTCATTTGCACATACTGGTGTTCCTCTTCACTCTTTCTTGTTTTTATTTCCCAGCTGTAGTCTAGACCAGGGATAATGCCTTAGGGCCAGAGCAGTACTAAGAACCAGTAATGGAAAAGCAGGCTCAGAATTGCTGTAGGAAAGCTTTGGATACTCATGTCAGCCAATGGTTTGTGAGTCAGTTTGATCCTAGCTCCTCTAGATTACTTTGGAAATCCCAGTCAAGACCTGTAAAGCTTTTTAGGCCAGAGACACCCACTCATAAGTGCTAACAGTTATCTCCCAAATCAAATCTCTTTTCCCTTATCAATGTAATTTCTAAGCAGATTTATGCATTAACAATGGCTAGTCATAATACTATACTGCATATTTTAGGAATGAAATACCTCATGCAAACTGGTGTGCCCATAATCTCAGAGCAACTGCCTATGAATGTCCTGGAAAAGTAGAACCTTGGAGTTGTTTTTATCTCTCCTGATAGCCAAGGGAAGTGTACTTGGATCCAAAGAGCAGATATCTCTAGAAATTCTCCCCTTATAAGTTTTCTGATACCTGAATTACAGCAGCTGATAAAACCAAAGTCTCCTGGAAAAAACTGGGTACACACCTGACAGGATCAAAAAAAGTTGCCACTGTAAGTGTGTGGGGATTTTGTCACAAGGGAACTGATTTAACATTGCATGGAGGTTTTCATCTTTGCAATGTAATCATACAAACTCTGAAGGTCTTGCAAATACCCTCCTTTCAGAGTTGCCCTATTGACTTATTTGGCAGATTCTAGCAGGGCATTGGATCCTAACAGCTGAATAGAAATTGTCATTTCTTCTGTACCTCCTTTAACATATTCCCACAGTCAGCACTGATGAAAGCCCTGAGTTCCTATTGGAATGACTGGGGAACTGTTTTTACAAGTATTTAGGGCTAGATCTATATTATCCTTGCAAGTGCCTTGCCCCAAAAGCTAGATCTAAACCCACAGGGTTAGAAATGTAGACTTCCCCCAGAGTCCATGGTGAGATTTGGCTATGGGTACAGGTAAGTACTCTGTTTGGTTTGTGCAGCTCACACCAGCATCAATATTTAATTCAAAACACAGAGTACATTAATTTAATTTTATCCAGGGATGGCAGTGTAAGTTGGTGACAAACATTTGCCTAACAGTCTAGAACGTAGAGCATTCACCTTGGATGTGGGAGAGCTTGATTCTATGCACTTCTTAGTTTAAAGGGACTGAAACCCACATCTCCTTCCAACCAAGTAAGTTTCCTAGCCCATAGGCTATAAAATCATCCTGGAAAGGAAGCACCTTCCATGCTTCCTGCTGAAGTTGGGCCAGTGGACAGGTAGGAATAAAAAAAATAATGGAGCAAGAGAGAGCAAGAAGGAGTCTGACTTAGTAACAAGTGATAAGAGAAAATTCTTGAGTTAAAGAGACTTGATCACTCTGTTACCAAGCTTATTTCTGCTTTCTAACCAAGGATTACCTTAAATTAAATCCATAAACTGTTCTGGAAACAAGCAACAGAACCCAAGTTTCCCCTTCCCCAAGAACCGATACCTCAAAGCTCACCCACCTGAACTGTAACTAATTGAACCCTATTTAGCTGTCTCAGCAGAGACCAAGGACCCTCCCTGATATAAAGAATGGGAGGGGAAAGATGGGCTGTCAGCCAGCACCACAATCCAGATCCAAGCCCCCTCTGCTGAGCTTAAAGGAATGTGCACAGGGGTGTAGCCAGGTGAGCTGCAGTGGTACAGTTTTACTCCTATTTGATCCCTGGCCCACCCAAAATTTAAAACCAACCACCTGGCAGCAGCAGCAGCAGCAGCAGCATTTCTATTCAGGCAGAGGTAGGAATTCAATTGACTTCATGATTCACTATAATCTACCTGATTCTTTCTAAACTCTTCATTCTGAAGATGTGGTCTTGATGTTGCGCTAATCTTCTACCCTTTTTCTGCAATTCTGGTGTCTGTTACCTATTAACTGTTCCTGGTTAGCTCCTATTTCACAGCCTTACAGACTGTTTTTTACTCTAGCTAAAAGCATTAATTGACATGTGGAAAAGGTTAATTTAGAAAAGCATTAATACAGCTGTAGTCATGGGTGACTGGTGCCTCCCAAATCTAGGAGGCACCAGCGGGGCACGACTGGGGGGGTCCCCCAGCAGGTAGCCAGCAACCAGGGGTTCCCCCAGTGGCCAATTGCAGAAACTGGATGGGGGTGGGGGTCCCTCCAGTGGCCAGTCACTGAGAACACCAGAGGCGTGGTGTCGGCAGAAGTGCCAGAACATCTGCTGCCAGCGGAGCCAATTTCAGGGGGAGCATGAATGCTTTCCATGCCCCACTACCATCCAGACTGCTCACTTTCAAGGGGGGCACCAGCATTCTCAGGAGGGGCATGTGTCCCCCCGTGATCCTCCTACACATTGTCTATGGCTGTGCTAATAACTTTCCATGAACCATTGGATGCACTGTGAAGATGCTTAAGAAGGCTAGATTGAGCTTTATGAAGTGGAAAAAGAGATGTACATTTAATTTTTAAATGACTACAGGGCTAATAAAATAACATCTTTGGGGTTTTTTTGTTTGCCTAGTCTTTTATATTTTTTATACATGACATATAATATAGCAAATTAATGCTCATTCCAATAAAGTATACTTGTTTTTGCTTCAATCTTAAACTGAATAATATATATCTGGGCCCCTTGCACAGTACTAAAGCTTCCAGTTTCTTTTTAACTAGATGCAACTATATGTGGTGTTATACATGATAATGAACCACACCATCCATACCTCTCTTTTAAAAATCCTAGATGCACCCAAGAACATGCAAACCCCAGTATTGTACATGGGGTCACTGCAAATTTTGCAGCTTGTCTGGTGTCTACTAGATATTTATTCAATTATTTCTTTTTCAAGGAGGCTCTTAGGGACTTTGGGACTGAGAATGTCAAACTGTTTTATCTAAGCAGCCCTGAAATGCCTGTACCCTGCCCATGCATTGCTCCTCACACCCAAGCCACAGCCCCCCAGCCCTGTTGGTGCCCCTCACTCCCCACCCACAGCCTCTTGCCCCACCCCCAGCCCTGCTGGAGGGGCCTCCAGCTGCTAGGACTATGGGGCCAGGGACCTGGGTCCACAGCCTCCTGACCCTACAGCAACACTCAAACCCTGGCTGCTGCCCATGGAAAGCAGCAGCTGTTGCAGTGGAGTGGAGCACAGAACCGTTTTCCCTTCCTCATGGGTGGCATGGCTGAGGCAAGTGGATTAGGGCTGAAGGCTCTGGGATCAGACTCCCTGCCCTGCTGTCCTGCCCCTGGGACCTCCACAGCCCAGTGGGCAGGACATAGTGTGGCAGGGCAGAACAGGGTGGGGAGGTTCACTGCCATTGCGAGAAGCCTCACACTACTATGGCAAGGTGCCCCCTACCCACCAGGCAGCAGCAGGGGGCAGCAGCAGGGGGCACTGTTCCTGGGTGGGCAGGGGATGCCTTACCATGGTGGCACAGGGCACCCTCATCCCCATCGCTGCCCAACTTCCTCTTTCACTATGGGGGCCTTAATACCACCCCCCCACCCCCGCTCCAGATTTACCTGTAGGGAGCTGTGGGAACTGCTGTCCAGGCTGCCTGGCTGCCATGTGCATGTGTGAGTGTGTACATGCACATGCCAACCCCTGCCTGACTGCCTTCCTTCAGCTTCCCCCAGCCCCTTGCAGGCTGAAACTCTGCCAGCCTGCAAGGGGAAACCTGCCTTTTCCTGTGTGTGTGTGTTGTTTTTTTTCCTTTAAAGGAGAAAATCTGGGTTTTTCTTCTTAAAATGAGAAAATCCAAGTTTTACCATATTTTTCTGTGGTGAATGGAAAACTCAGATCCCCGGTAATGAATAAGAGAGCTTGTGTCCATATGGGAGCCAGTGCATGCAACGGCATTTTTTTGCACTTTGGCCACAGGTAACAGCTTTAGTTTGTGCTTCTGCCATTCCAACAGCATCAGCTGGTTCATCTGTGAAGTCACACATCTCTTCCATCTCTCCTGCTCAGGTGTATTCCTTAGTGAAATTCAGATCCTAATCTTTGGTGCAGATTTAGATTTTGGTTGCATTTATATCATATGTTGAGATCTTTGCCACTGTACCAAGAATCCCCTATGAGCGTGGCCTGCATAAAACAGTTTCCACCAGCCTTCCCAAACTCATAGTGGTTTCCTTACCTGGTAGCACTGGTATTATTGCCCATGTGAAGCCCATCACTGGGTCCCCATCACCTCTCAAACATTTTGCATCTGCTGTTTATTCTGATGATTCTGATGATGAATCAAGTCATCTACAGCATAACTATTTAACTGACCTCTTCTTAGGTTTTGATGCTACCATTTATCACTACACTATGTCAGCACCTTTCATAAACATTCAATAGCTGTATTAAATCCACTAATGGTTCTTTGACTGTTCTAGGGGAGGGGAGCTTTCTTGAGGTTTGTGGATTTTATGTTTGCTTCGTTCTGCTATAGAGGTTGATTCTGTTTCATCTAACAGTGTGGGAGTGGAGAGGGAAAGAGTGTGAAAGGAGAGGTTTCCTAGGAATGGTGCATAATTCTTAGATAGATGTCAGTGATTTCACAACTACTGAGACTTTCAGTCATTCTTTTCCTGGAAAGGTTTGCCAACAGAGCTTAGGGTTTCCTCCACACAATGAAGAAGCAATGGGAATTTTTCTGTAAAGCCAGGCACAGACATTATACTTTTATTGATATAAATGATTGGCAACTGGTCTATATCCATAACAGAACAGAACTTTGGTGCACACAGACAGGTTTAAAAATGGCAGCACCCAGTGTAAGATTCACCCCCATCCCCTCCCACTCCACCACCACCAAAGGGTGAATGTGTTTTCTATTTGCTACTGACCTAAACTATGTCACTTACAAAAAACACATAACTTAGATTGATTGTGCCTTGGGATTTTTTAATGTCTTTACCTAGCCTAAGTGTTGACATCCCTAAGCTTCCCTGCAAGTCATTATGGTAGTTCTTCTGGATTTTTGTAATCTCTGTGTTTCCACTATAGGGAAGTAGTAGGTAGCTAAACGTGCAAATTTTGGAAGATAATTTAATCATGTCTAGCTCTAATACCTTTCAAGCTGTCAGTCTGTATACCCCCAAAAAAACACCTTCTTGCTTCCCTGAATTAGCCTATTGCAAGGCCCTATTGCAAGACCCTGCTTAAACAGACAGGCAGAGTGCAAGGAAATCAGGATTTCTGTTTCATGGGAAATATTGCTAAGTTTCGGATTGTGTTTTCTGTCAAACAGGAAGATTCATCTCCCTGAGACATTCTCCTGGAAACAAATTTTTCAAAACATTATACTGTTGCAACTCAGGTAAAATACTTCTGGCAGCTTGGAAAACTGTTGTTTGTTTTTTACTTTTGAATTATGTTAAAAACTAGACTGAATATTAAGGCTGTGTGAAGCTCCATTAGTCGATTTGATTCGGAGAAGATTTGGCCTGATATAGGGACCGAATCTGCAAATCCAAATTGAATCGGGAGACCAATTAAAAGCTCTGAATCAATTCAAAGCATCCAAATTGATTTGAAAAAGGTCTGGAAAAGATTTGGCTTCTTTGGAGATTCACCCATAGACTAAACAGGCAGCTGACACACCTGCTTCCAGCTGGTAAGTCTGTTGTCATGGGTGGAGGGGGGAGGGATGGTGTGTGGGGGGGAAGGGACTGGGGCTGGGACTGGGACAAGCTGGCCAGCTGGGGTCAGAGGGTTCTGGATGTGGGCGCGGCAGCGCAGGGAGTGGGGGCTCTGCCCTGCTGCTGCTTGCCCAGCCAGGCCAGGGATGGCAGCGGGATGTGGGCGTGGCTCACTCTGGGCTGAAGGGGGCAAGCAGTAGCAGGTCATAACCCCCACTCTCAGCGTGACCATGCCTGCATCCCACACCCTCTGCACCAGCTGGCAAGTGGCAGCAGGGCAGAACCCCCACTCTCAATCCTGATGTGGGCATGGCACCCCTGTGAGCAGGTGCTATGCCCTTCTGCCACCCGGAGCAAGCCGCGCCTGATCGCGCCCTCCCCCCCTGTGCTGGGTGGGCAAGTGGCAGCAGGGTATAGCTCCCGTGGCTCCCCCTGCCAGGGCAGAGGCAGGCACAGCCAGAAGAGCTATGGGAGAAGCTTCCATGGCTTTCCTGCCCATCTCCATCCCCTGCCTGGTCCAGTCTCCTGGCACTTAAAAAAAAAAAGCAAAAAAAAAAAGCCCTACACTCACCAGATCTGGTAGTGGAGATCAGGGTGTCTGAGAGCTTATGGCAAAGCATAGGGCAGTGGGGGATCACTCTCCTGCCTGGCACTTGCATGGCAGCTGCCCCATGGTGCTCAGCAGAGCACCACGCACTGCCTGGGAGTTGGGGCAGCTCCACCTGTCAGCCAGAGCCCAGCACCACTCAGCTCCAGTGGCCCCAGTTCCCAGACAGTGAGCAGTGCCCTGTCAATCCATGCTGCACCTGCGCCATGGGGCAGCTGCTGCACAGGTGCCAGGTGTGAGGGGTGATCCCCACTGCCCCGTGCTGCACAGAGGGGCTCTGCCACGACTGTCCCAGTCGCTGCTCCTGCATCCAGTGAATGCAGGGCTTTTTTTTTTTTATGGTGCTTGGACAAGGTGGGAGCTGGCCAGGTGTGGGATGGGGCCGGGCAGGGAAGCCATGGGGGCTTCTACCACAGCTCCCCCTGCCTGGGGAGAGGCAGGCACAGCCGGAGGTGTTACAGGAGAACCTGCAAGCCACCCAGCTGTGCTTGCCTCTCCCCAGCCAATCCGAATCAGTGAATCTTTCCGAATCAGCATCGAATCTTCCAAAGCAGATTCAGCTGAATTTGTTAGGGACAGCGATCCAAATCTCCGAATCAAATCACTGTCCTCTGAATCGACTGAATCCTAATTGAATGCTTCCCTATTCACACAGGGCTACTGGATATGCTCATTTTTAAACTGGAAATGTTGTCTTGACATAAAGTTGTTTGGGTTTTTTTGTTTTTGTTTTTTCCAGAGCTGACACTCTCCTAAGGAACACTTTGAAAGCATTAACTTCTGCTAAATGGGCAGAAACAATTGGTGACAGACAGGGGGGACAAGGCTGAACTCCTCAACGAGTTCTTTGCCTCAGTGTTCCTAAGTGAGGGGCATGACAAGTCTCTCACTGGGATTGTAGAGAGGCAGCAGCAAGATGCCAGACTTCCATACGTAGATCCTGAGATGGTGCAGAGTCACTTGGAAGAACTGGATGCCTTTAAGTCGGCAGGCCCGGATGAGCTCCATCCAAGGGTGCTGAAGGCACTGGCCGACATCATTCCAGAGCCACTGGCGGGAATATTCGAACGTTCGTGGCGCATGGGCCAAGTCCCAGAGGACTGGAAAAGGGCTAACGTGGTCCCCATTTTCAAAAACGGGAGGAAGGAGGACCCGGGCAACTATAGGCCAGTCAGTCTCACCTCCATCCTTGGCAAAGTCTTTGAAAAAATTATCAAGGCTCACATTTGTGAGAGCCCGGCAGGGCAAATTATGCTGAGGGGAAACCAGCACGGGTTTGTGGCAGGCAGATCATGCCTGACCAACCTAGTCTCTTTCTATGACCAGGTTACGAAACCCCTGGACACAGGAGGAGGGGTGGATGTCGTATACTTAGACTTCAGGAAGGCCTTTGATACGGTATCCCACCCCATACTGGTGAACAAGTTAAGAGGCTGTGATGTGGATGACTGCACAGTCCAGTGGGTGGTGAATTGGCTGGAGGGTCGCACCCAGAGAGTCGTGGTGGATGGGTCGGTCTCGACCTGGAAAGGTGTGGGCAGTGGGGTCCCGCAGGGCTCGGTCCTTGGACCGATACTCTTTAATGTCTTCATCAGTGACTTGGATGAGGGAGTGAAATGTACTCTGTCCAAGTTTGCAGATGACACAAAGCTATGGGGAGAAGTGGACACGCCGGAGGGCAGGGAACAGCTGCAAGCAGACCTGGATAGGTTGGACAAGTGGGCAGAAAACAACAGGATGCAGTTCAACAAGGAGAAATGAAAAGTGCTGCACCTAGGAGGAAAAATGTCCAGCATACCTACAGCCTAGGGAATGACCTGCTAGGTGGCACAGAGGTGGAAAGGGATCTTGGAATCCTAGTGGACTCCAAGATGAACATGAGCCGGCAGTGTGACGAAGCCATCAGAAAAGCCAATGGCACTTTATTGTGCATCAGCAGATGCATGACGAATAGGTCCAGGGAGGTAATACTTCCCCTCTATAGGGCGCTGGTCAGACCACAGTTGGAGTACTGCGTGCAATTCTGGGCGCCACACTTCAAGAAGGATGCGGATAACCTGGAGAGGGTGCAGAGAAGGGCAACTCGTATGGTCAAGGGCCTGCAGACCAAGCCCTACGAGGAGAGACTAGAGAAACTGGACCTTTTCAGCCTCCGCAAGAGAAGGTTGAGAGACGACCTTGTGGCTGCCTTTAAGTTCATCAGGGGGGCACAGAAGGGAATTGCTGAGTATTTATTCACCAAGGCGCCCCCGGGGGGTTACAAGAAATAATGGCCACAAGCTAGCAGAGAGCAGATTTAGATTGGACATTAGGAAGAACTTCTTCACAGTTCGAGTGGCCAAGGTCTGGAACGGGCTCCCAAGGGAGGTGGTGCTCTCCCCTACCCTGGGGGTCTTCAAGAGGAGGTTAGATGAGTATCTAGCTGGGGTCATCTAGACCCAGCACTCTTTCCTGCTTATGCAGGGGGTCGGACTCGATGATCTATTGAGGTCCCTTCCGACCCTAACATCTATGAATCTATGAAACTTAGATTTTTCTGATGGAAACACATTGTGATGCCAAATTTCCAGCCAGTTCTCAGGAGATGTTTTACATACTAGAACAGTGGTTATCAAACTTTTTTGGACTTGAGGCACCCCTCACTGGACTCGAGGCACCCCTCAACAACTTTTGTAAATTGAGTGGTACCCAATTTTAAAAACTAATTTATTTCTTACAATGGTTGCCTCCCTGCAGCTAGGCTGGGCTATAGGGCAAGGGGGGACTTGAGACTGCATTTATCTGCCCAGCTTATCTGCTTATTTCTTCACACCTCACTTATCTCGTCACACATCACAGGACCCTTGAAAGGATCTGACAGCACCCCAGAGTGCCCCCTGGTGGAGACCCCTGGTGGAGAGTTATAGTACTGGTAGCAGAGGCAGAGAAAACTCCAGGAAAGAGATCAGAGAAAGAGGGATGGTGTTGTGCGACCCCAGGGGAAGCTTTCCATATAGCTGTCTCTGCTCCAACTTATAACTAATTTCCAGTGAACTCTCCTTAAAGCCCACAAAATATTAGGCATTTTCATCTCTGGAACACCACTGTGGGGTCCACCACTGTGGGATCAGGGGAAGACAGGAACCAAAAAGACTGATAGCTGAAGTAGTCTGTGTACCACTATAGATACTCATAGACTAGAAAAAAACAAACAAACTATTCTTACACATTCTGATAAAAAAGAAACCCACACAAATGGGGGCATCTCACTTAGGGGTTTCTTCATCAAACTCACAAAAAGGTTGTCATTTATGTAGGATGACTTGTGTGCTTAGCAATGTCCTGACCAGTCTTCTCCACCCTGCATTTGGGTTTCTTATCTAACCTCCACCAACCACTTCTGAGATAGTCCTCTCACTTTGTCTTTCCACCCAACCCCATCCAGCTGTGCTTCCCATTCCTATCACGGCCAGCTTTCTCACTCATTTTCTTGATCCATTCTAGCCAGATAAGTCACTTGCCTCTTCTTTGCTTTGCCTAGTTATCCAGCCAACTCCCAAATTTAGTGAACAGGAGGACAAGGTGCCTAATTGGGACCAGGACACCTAAGTTTTGGGTGTGCTGAAGCCTAAGTGGTGGTTTGTAGGGACAGGTTTACACTGGCTGTGGAAAGCATTTGGGTACATTAATGAGAAATAAGCCAGTTCCCTTATGTCTAAGATGCATGTGACTAACCCATCATGTTTAAGGAGCAGATGTCTCAGAACAGCCCTGAATATACCTCTGCCCCACACTCAGACTCTTAGTGCACTGAGTGGTGCCTGGCATTTATATGTTAGATGAGTGATGAGCCTCCTTGCTATGGAAGTGGATTCAGCCCCCTCTTTTGCCCAAAGTTACACCCACATCTCCCATTTTCTAGGGGAATGTATTTACCATCAGACTGTTAAGGATCAGGTCACTCTCCATGATCTTGCTAAGGCTGTGGAGAAAGGAGTGCTATATTAACTAAAGAGAGCAGGCGCCTATAAGGAATGCTACTCTGCAATCTACTGGTTAGTGTATTCCACAGCGGAGGGTTACTTCTGGGTCTGGACAAAGCTTCTATGAGCGAGCCTGTCATTTTTCTGGATAGCAAGGACAAGGACCCAAGTAACATCATTTTAATGCAATTGCTCTAACCACTAGTCTACAGACTCATCCTCCTTGTCAGTTATGGCCCTTATCCAATGACCCTTGACACCATTGGGAACTAAACTAGAGACCACTAGGACTTAAAAAATGACCCCAGTGGTATGAACTACCCTGAGTCACAGCCAGGATAAGTGTCACTGATTGTTTTGCTATATAATTCTTAGCTTCATCCTTCTTCCTTCTACACAATTACTTATGGTTATTCAGTCTTTCATACTCCTTTATGGAAATATAATCCAAGCTAAAACAGTATACTTCCATGCCCCTTCTACTGGTTAGGTGATGCATAGAAGATAAAGGGTACCTATAGACGGGCTCAATCACATTCTAATTAGAATGCTCCATTATTGCCTCATCATCATGTGTATTAAGCCCCGACATGTTTCAAAATGGCTACAGGGGCACTTTATCTAAACCTCATTGGAAGAGCTTTACATAGTGTTCCACAGACATTTTGAAAGCCATGGGGGCTTAATATTTGTGATGGTGAGCTGTTTTAATTAGAGCAGCTATTTAGGAACAGCTGTAATTAAAATGCTCACTGCCCTCCAACTCCTGAATATGTGTATAGGCAGCCAAAGAGTCTGAAATACTCATGAACTTTGTCCTCTAGCTGAAGCAGTACAGTTGAGCATTCAAATTTAGAGGTCCTGCATTCAATCCATGAAAGCTTCCCATTAGCCCTTTGAAAAGAGTAGCATTTTTCCCCGTGAATAATATAGTCTTAAAAATATCAGAAAGGTTGCTTCAGTCTTTCATTATGAAACACACACATATAAGACAAAAATACAGTGAAACATTTTGAGACAGATTTAGCTGGGGGGTTTGTTTTTTCCATTTCAATGCAGACAAATGAAAGGTGACACACCAAGGAAAGAATAATTAAAAACACAAATAATGAATTGGAGATAGCTGGCTGGGTGGCAGCATTGCTGAAAAGGATCTTGGTGTTTTGGAGACTCAAGATGAGTCAGCAGTGTGATGGAGTTTTAAAGAAGCACATGACAATTTGGACTGCATCAGCAGAACTATGGAGCCAGCTCAGCCTGGGTTGACCATGCCCCCAGCACAGCTTCTCTGTAGCTGAGGTCGTGCTCTAGCACCCCCTGGAACCTGGCCTGAGCAACTGCAGGCATTTGCCTGCATTTCCTGAATGTCTATTCACTAGCAAATTGGTTCAATCTAGGCAAGTTAGACTAACCTGCAAAAATTGAATTAATTCAGGCTGCAGTTTTCTAAATGTCTGTCCCTAGCCTAAGTGATGTTATTTAACCTCGTTAATTTACGTTAAAATGGAAAGAATTATCCCTAATTGCCTAAAACAGTCTGCTGTGGTAAAGATTCTGCTTTCAGCTAGAACTCATTTGACCCATGTCTTTCCATGGGTCCACACTAGTGTTGACACATTTAGAAGACGAAGGTGCCAAAAGTTCTGCAGGTTTCAAAGAGAATTTACTTGATAATCATTTGGAGGTTTGACTAGGCTGAGATCAGAGATAGGTACAGGGAGAACATCCCTAAGAGATCTACAACACCACTCTTCTCTCTTTCAACTCTGTACAGGAGTTCTCTGCTTCTGTTTCTTGTGCATAAACCACCTTGCCAGAACTAGCTGTAAGTTCCGCAGCAGAATGTGTTGCTATCAACACAATCCAATTCATTACTTTAAAAATTTCCTTTGTAGGTGTCCATTCTGGAAAGTTTTCTAAACTGCCAGAAGTATTTTACTTGAGCTGAAATATTTCTTGCCCCCACCCAAAAAAAAAAAATGTCTTCTGGGGAATGTTCCCATGGAACTGAAGTGCTAGTTTCCATGAAGCCACACTTCCCATGGAACCAAAGTGCTACTTTCCATGCACAATACCAGGCTGTGGTCTTGCCAAGTTTCCTTGTAAATCCATTCTAAACAAGGCCACAGTGTGGCATTATTGGAGTTCTTATATTAGGCTGCTTGATGGAAGAGTGAAGGTAGCTGCTGCTAATGGTGCAAGGATAGGGGAACTGGCACCTTGAAAGCTATTCGGGCTTGACATGGTTTTATCACATTCCAACATCCACAGGTTTAGATATCTGCTTCTTCCCTATAGTGAAATACAAGGACAACCACAATCTAGCATCATTACAATAATGACTTGTACAAGAGCTAAAGTATGTAGACACTTTCAGGAAACTATTTTCCTACTTTCAGCATTGTGTGGAAGAAACCATAAGCTTTTTTGCAAATCCCGTACAAGGAAAGCATGACTGAAAGTCCCAGCACCTGAGTAATCACTGACACCTACTATCTAAAAAAAAAACATTTTCCCTCTTCTTGCAAAATATTCTCCTACCATCTTCCAGATCACAAATAATCAAACCTCAACAAAACTTTTAACTCAGAACAGAGAACAGTCCACTGATTTTCTCCAGTACAGATTATTACAGATATTGAAGGTATGTAAAAGCTTCAGCAATAGAGCAGTAACAAATGAGTGTCAACATCTAAGATAAAATTCAACAAAGACGTTATTAGCTTGGGCAGAGTAGCATCTCAGAAACTAACAAGTTCAGGGAGACAAGCTTAAAATTATATAGAGAATTTATTTAACATGGTATAAATGTAAAGAAAAACAACTGACATTGGTATAATTAATCTGTATTAATAACCCCTCTGATTGTTTCTATACAAAGAGGCAGTGATACTAGAGAATAACAGTCACTAGAGAATAACTGACATCTTTAAATAAATCACCACCATCTAAGCATTTTCCATAGTGCTGCTTTGATGTCCTTGTTTTTCATGCTGTAGATAACTGGATTCATCATTGGTGGGATCATGGAATACAGAACAGACACCATGAGATCTAGAGCTGATGGGTACCCAGATGTGGGTTTCACATAGGCAATAATACCTGTGCTACCAAGCAAGGAGACCACAATGAGGTGGGGAAGACAGGTGGAAACTGTTTTATGCCAGCCCTGCTCAGAGGGGATTCTCAGTCCAGTAGTGAATATCTGAATATAAGTCACAAATATAAACACAATACAACCTACACTTAAACATCCACAAAAGATAAGGATCTGAATTTCACTAGTAAACACATCTGAGAAAGAGACCCTAAGGAGGTGGGGGATTTCACAGAAGAACTGGTTGATGATGTTGGATTGGCAGAAGGGCAGCCTAAAGGTGTTACCAGTGTGCAGTGCAGAGTACAGAATAGCACTGCTCCAGGCAGTGGCTACCATTTGCAAACAAGCTCTCCTGTTCATCACTATCTCATAATGTAATAGTTTGCAGATGGCCATATATCGGTCATAAGCCATGATGGTGAGGGTGGCAAGGTCTGCTGAAATGAAGAAGATGAAAAAAACTTGGGTGACACATCCAGAATAAGAAATCAATCTGTTATTCAGTATGGAATTGGCGATGGATTTGGGAACAATGACAGAGATAGATCCGATGTCTACGATGGATAGATTCATGAGAAAGAAATACATCGGGGTGTGGAGGTGGCTGTCAAAGGCTATGAGAGTGATAACAAGGAGATTCCCAATCAGGGCTGCCAGGTATATTATTAGAAAAATAGCCAAGTGCAATCTCTGCAATTCCAAGGCATCAGAGAATCCCAGGAGTAGGAACTCAGTCACAGTGGTACAATTGGATATCGTCATCCACAGTGCCTTTTGGGTTGTCTGTGGAGGGAAAGGAAATGACTGTGGTCAGGAGAAGAGCAAGCAAGCAAGAGAATAAACCCACCTTTGCTGTCCACAATCGTGCATGACTTGATTTTTTTTAGCGGCCCACCTTATTTTCAGTTTAAAGGCAGTTTTTTGATGAAAAATCACTGTTCCTAAAGTGATTAAATTTTTCATTAAACCTTTTTTTTTTTTTTTAATTCAGAATATTGTGGCATTTCATCCAAAAAGCAGACAGGGAAAGTATTTTGTTAGTGCTTTTGCAGAGACCTTGCCACTGCCACTGAGTAGAGCTTATAAATTTTCCATGTCTGAAAATGGAGAACTTGTCAATACACTGTTGCACTGACATAAACTGGCTTAGCTGTTTTATAGTTGAAGAGGCCATGCCAGTTCACATCAGGTGCAGGTCCATTCTAGGTCTATGTGACTTGGGAAAAGTGAGCAATTACAACCCCAGATCCTATCATTTCATGAATTTCAGTGCTTGAATCTGATCCACAGGCTGCTAAGCATGACATTTTTAAGTCAAAAAGGTCATCCCATAGTATTTCTAATTTCCTAGGGAGATATAGCCTAGACACAGCCAGCATCTTAAACTCTAAGTCATCTGGGAATATTGAACAATGAGATTTGTGCACATGCTGCCAGCCATTTGATTGCACACTGGCTTCAAGTATCAGAAATATATTTAAGCATGGGCTTTCAAGAGCCCTCAGTATTTTCTAAGGTTTTTGACTCATCTACTTCAAAATTATTTGACCTTTTTCTTTGTTTGCTTTGTCTGAAAATCTTCAGTGGCCATGAAACAAGATTACTCTTGGTACTTCAGGGCTTATTGATAAATGGGAGACATTAGCAAGCTAGCTTCAAGCCCAGGCAAATTATGATGCATAAGGCAGCTCTGCCTGGCATGATGCTGACCTGGGGTCATGGCTATTTTTGCACCTCTCCACAAAGGCAGAGCCTGGGGATGCTGCTCTGGGTGTCCCCTTCAGTTATATTAATTTCAGGACAGGAATATGTCATTTTTCTTGTGTATACCTATATGCTTACTTTTTTGACCAACTGCAGACATTGTATTAAATGGAGAATAAGGCTCTTAAATAATTTTAAATATAATTCAGTATTCTGTTCCAACAGTTCCTCTGTCTTAAAATGCAAACATTATTGTATTGAATATATTACTTACTGTGCTTGTCTTAATGGTTTTGTCTTCAGCTTCCCACACTGAATTCCTGAATGCCAGGACAGTTTGATTACAGACCATCTACTCTTGCATCCAATCTCTTGCCCCCCTATCACTGTGCTCTATCAATGCCAGGGGTACAGGTTTCTCTGAGTCATTCACTCCTCACTCTGTGAGAGAACTGAGAGGAGATCCAAACTGCTTACTCCCTGAAGAAGAACTTTGTGTGTAGCTGATTTGGAGATTTACTGGAATGAAAGAATCAGTCAGTGATTTGTATATGTATTTGTTCTAAGGGCTTGTGGGACTCATTCCCTAGAAACCTGCACAGCTCAGAAGCAGAGGCTATGGGGAAACACCCTTGGATTCACAGATTTTGAAGCCAGAAGGACTGTCATGATTCTCTCATTTGACCTACTGCTGACCACACGGCAGATGATCTGTGTGGCTTGTAACAGGCTGTCTATCAGTGGGCCAATGTTTCTTGGCTTTGCTAGTTGCCACATGGGGCTAGGAAGAATACCAACCAGTTGTTAATGGTGTCAAAGTTCACCTCTCCCCACAACCCTGCTTTCCTCAGAAGCACTGGGATTTGGCTGCAGCCAAGGCTAAAGGGTTTCCCCTGTCCCCTCAAGGTAATGCCAGTCACCACATTCGGGAGTAAGAAGGAATTGTACTGCATAGTCAGATTGGAACAGAGGTGGAGGTAGGGGTGGGGGTGCCAATAAAGGAGGTTTAGATTGGGTTTCAGGAACAACTTTTTCACTGATAGATCAGTGAGGCAGTGAAATAGACTGCATAGAGAATTTGTGAAATCTCCATCATTGGATGTATTCAAAAAAAGGATTAATAAGCATTGGTCAGAGATGAACTAAGAATAGCCACACCTATCCTACTCTGTTTTTCCCATTCCTCTGGTCTTTGCTGTTTGCTGCATGGGATCAGGAAAGATTTTGCTTTCCTTTCCTTTTGTTATATGCATCAGGAAGTCTTTTCTGCCACATTTAGAAGCATTGGGTGTTGGCTGCAATGAGGGCGGTGGATTTTGAATGTGCCAAAGCTCTGGCTTAGACTAAAACCTCAAGGTAATTAGCTAGAGGGTGTTCCCTGTCTACTCAGGTTCAGACCAATCCCTATTTTTGGAAACAGGAAGGAATTTCATTTTATGGTGAAATGGGAAGAACCATGGCGGGGTTTGGCATCCTCCATAGGAGGGGCATTGCCTATGCACTTTTAGTAAAAGGTTAGGCAGGGATTTGCTTTGAATAGTGATGATCCTGCTTCAGGCAGAGGGTTGGAGTACATGACATCCAGAGGTCCCTTCCAGATCTATTTTTCTATGATTCTAGGAGATCTCAGGAAGGCTGTCTCCTTCTTCAGCTTCTAACACCTGTGGTTTGGGTGCTTTCTATAAGTACAAGTTTAGAACTTCAAAATCCCTCTTCACATACCTGAAGCCTCTTTCTTTGTACAGCTCTTCACACCAACCAACTCCCTCAGCACCCTCAGGTGCATAGTTTCTGGACTCATGGACTTGTACATGTCCAACTTTTCTAAATAATCCCGTGACAGGAGTCCATCCACGGGCCTGTCTAACGTAGGCCTGACCCTCTGTTTCTGGGCTACCCACCCACATTTCTCTCCTGCCATGCCTTGATGGAATAATAATTATGATGTTACTTAGGCAGGAGGCTGCCCATTTACTACCCTGACACTAGGGGTTGCTATCCATCACTTCAAACCTCCTCTACACAGTGGCCCATGCCTTGCAGATGGTATATAGATGTTGACCTGTGCCCTATGGTGCTGGGTCTGTTCACTCCCTGTCACCACACCCCCTGGCACTGGGGTCTGCTCACCCTCTGTTGCTGCATGGGGGTCTTTTCACCCCCAGTCATTGTGTAGTTCTGCCATGCAGGAGCTCCCTTCCCCTAGCAGCTTGACAGAGACCTCCCCTGCCAGCCTCAACCCTGGGCTTTATATGTGCCTATAGCCCTATCTCCTTACTGTCACCTGACCGGGCAGGTGGTTGGGCTTTTAATCACTACCTTCCCAGTATTTGGCATTCCTATAGATTCGGGTCTTAAAGGGACTGCCCTGCCTCCTAGTAACAGGGCTAGGGTTCCCTGTTACAAGTCCCTAAACTGTGCTCTTGCCACTATGGGCTGCTCATCTTCTCTCCAAAACGTACTGCCAGGTGAAGTAGTCTGGGAGTTGATCTTGCATGTGAAGTCTGGGGTAAACAAGGTATTGAGTACTTCAGCCATTTCCACATCATCGATCACAAGATTGCTTCCACCACTCAACAAGATACCAAAACTTTCCCTGATCTTCCTCTTGTTCCTGACATACTTGTAGAAATCCTTTTTGTTAACTCTCTCACCCCTGGCTACCAGCAACTCCAACAGGACTTTGCCCTTCTGGATTTCATCCCTTCAGAGTAAAGTAATACTCTTATATTCCTCCCTAGTCATTTGGCCACATTTCCATTTCTTGTAAGCTCCTTTTTCAATTTTGGTGCACTGAAGAGTTCCCTGATGAGCCAAGCTGGTTCCTGCCATACTTGCTAGTCTCCTTGTGCATCAGAACCATTTGTTTCTGCACCCTCAGTAAGGTTTCTTTAAAATACAAGCGCTCTCCTGGACTCCTTTCCCCATCAGACTGGCCTCCCAGGGAATCCTGCCCATGAGTCCCCGGAGGGAGTCAAAGTCTGTTTTTCTTAAGTCCAGGGTCCTTACTCTGCTGCTCTCCCCCTTCCTTTCCTCAGGATCCTGAACTCAATCATCTCCTGGTTGCTGCTGACCAAGTTGCCATCCACTATTGTATTTGCCATCAATTTTTCTCTGTTTGTGAGCAGCAGGTCAAGAAGAGCATGGCCTTTAGTTGGCCTCTCCAACACTTTCACCAGGAAGTTGTCCCCAACACTCTCCAAAAAGTTCCTGGGTTACCTGTGCACTGCCTCCCAGCAGATGTCAGGGTGACTGAAGTCTCCCATGAGAACCAGAGCCTGTGATCGGGGAACTTCCCCAAGGTGTTTGAAGAAAGCCTCATTCATCTCATCCTCCCGGTCTGATGGTACACGGTACACACCCATCACAACATCACCCTTGTTCATTTCCCCTCTTACCCTAAGCCAGAGATTTTCAACAGGCCTGTCACCAGTTTCATACTGGACCTCTGAACAATCATACTACTCTTCTACATAAAGCGCAACTACTCCTCTACCCCACTTCCTGGCCTTCCTGGACAGTTTGTACCCATCCATGACAGTATTCCAGTCATGTGAGATATCTCACACCAAGTCTCTGTTAATTCCAATCACATCATAGTTCCATGGCTGTGACAAGACTTCCAGTTCTTCTTGTTTGTTTCCCATGCTTGGTGCTTTCATTTACAGCCACCTGAGATAACTATCCAATTACCCTATTTTTTCAAGAAGAATGAAAAGGCCTCCTCTGCTGCACAATGCCCCGCTTATGCTTCATCCAGGTTACCCGCTTCCCCACTTACTTCAAAGCTTTGATCTCCATCCCATGAGAAACCAAGCTTAAAACCACCTTCTCTAGGTTAGCGAGCCTGTCTGTGATGATGCTCTTCTCTTTTTTTGTCAGATAGATCCCACCTCTTCCTAGCAACCCTTTTTCTTAGAACAACATCCCATGCTTGAAGAAGCCAGAGCTCTTTCAGCAAAATAATCTGCACAGCCATGCAACGATCTGAAATATATATCCAATCCTGCCTGGGCCCATCCCTTTGACTGGAAGGATTGAAGAGAACATCACCTAAGTCTCCATCCCCCCTCACCCTTGCACCAAGAGCACTGTAGTTACCTTTTATTTTCTCAGGGTTGCCCCTGGCAGTATCATTGATGCTCACATAGATAAGCAGCATGGGGTAGCAGTCAGAGGACTGGATGAGTTTCAGTGGTATTGCAGAGCCACTGCCCATTATATTTGAGAACTTGCGGTGATTGGAATAGGTGCTGGATGTTTGGAAAAGGGCAAGTATGGTGCCCATCTTTATGAAAGGCAAGATGTGGGGAATTATAACCTAGTCAACCTCACCTTAGTCCCTGGAAAAATCATGGAGCAGGTCCTCAAGGAATCCATTTCTAAGCACTTGGAGGAGACAGGTGACTAGGAACAGTCAGCATGAATTCACCAAGGGCAAGTCATGCCTGATCAACCTGATTGCCTTCTATGATGAGAAGACTGGCTCTGTGGATGCAGGGAGAGCAATGGACATGATATACCTGGACTTTGGCAAATCTGTTGATACAGTCTCTGACACTTTTTTCACAACCAAACTAAGGAAGTATAGGTTGGCTGAAAGGACTGTGAGGTGAACTGAAAACTGACTGGATGGTTCAGCTCAAAGGGTAGGAATCAATGGCTCAATATCTTGCTGGCAGATGGTATCAAGGGGAGTGCCCCAGAGGTTGGGCCTGGAACCAGTTTTGTTCAATATGATCATCAAAAACCTGGGAGATGAGATGGAGTGCACCCTCAGAAAGTTTTCAGATGACGCCAAGCTGGGCGAAGTGGGAGATACACTGAGGGTAGAGTTAGGATTCAGAAAGCATGCTTTTCTACCCCTTCCACAGACCGGCATCATTTTGGTGTGGGGAACAGAAGGGAGGCTCCAGCATCTTGACTTGTCCTAGTCCCAGTCTATGGGGATATGTTCCCCCCACAGATATTTTTCAGAGATGTGGTGACACTGGTCTGTGGAAGGTGAGACTGACTACTTATGCATGTGTGGGATGCAGTGTGGGATATGATATAGCATTCCAGGACCTCAGAAACAGCTTGTTGAAAGATGACTTATGGATTGAAAGATGACTTGTGGATTTGGATGCCCAATTGCCACTATTTTTAGTGGGAACTGGGCATTTATATTTAATAGGTGGCTTTGGCTAGCCCAGCCCATATTATCCCTGATCCAGCCTACACTGGGCAAAGGAGTAGATGGACGATTGCCACATGGGTCCCATTGAATTTCAGAACTCTCAGCTTAACTCACTGAACCACTGAGTTCCTGTCCCACAATATTTTTTTTTCTTTTCTTGCCTTTTTTTCATTCAGTTTCCACCCACAGTTTTAGTGTAAGTGTAGGAATGTAACTTGAACCATGATCTGCATAGTGTGGATTGAACACATTCTAGGACAACAAGAAAGTAATTGAAAAATCCATGTCAGGGGAAAAAAAACAGACACTGTTAAGTATTCCCTTTGTCTATCTATCTGTTATCTACAAGGTTTCAGATGAAGACTGAATTGCCCTCCCAGCAGGAGGTGTTCTGCTATTAACCTCATTCATATGTTGGATGTTTTGTAAATAATAAACTGTGTAAATAGCTAGACTGTATGTACTCCAGTCTGTGAGGAGACCACAAGAAAGCACTCCACAGAGAGGTGGCCCCAGCCTTAGAGGCTGGAGGTAGACCGAGGCTATTTGTCACCCCAGGACCCTGAATCCAGATGTGGCCACAGGTAGTACCATGGCTAGAGTTACAATACTATTGAAAAAGAATCCTCTGATAGATAGACATTGATGGCTCCTTTTTATGAACACAATAAACTCTCCATTAAAAGACTTGGAACAACATTCTATCTTAATTTACACAGCCAAATGGCATTTTTCCTGGAATACGTGTGGCATTTTTGTCCTGAAAATATGAGAAATGATATAGCTATAATACAAGCAGACAAATAACAGGACCAAAAACTTGTGGATGAAACGTTTATAAGCAAGCCAGTGGGGCTTAGACCTATTGAGCAAGGGCAGGTGACCAGTATTTTACTCACAGTTATGAGGCAAGCAGTACATGGTGAGCAAGTGCTTAGGATGGCATAAGAAACCACACAGGCTGGCAGTTGTGAGGAAGTAAGGCATTAACTGTTACAGAGTTCTGACCACATTTAACCACCCTTCCTGCAGCAAGAAGCCAATATCACTATGATAAAAAAGTTAATTAGTATATGCCTTAGAAGTATGTGGCTTATCAGAAGGGTCTACCTTAGAATTGGTGAGGGAAGGAAATGCTAAAATTGGCAATGCTTATTCAAATATAAAAACTGTGGTGTAGATGATATAAAAAGAGTGGCCTTAGGAGCTCAGGGGGAAGAAGAGAACATCAGAAGGTGCCTACATCATCTGCTTTAAATCCCTTGTGAACATGGAGTGTTTCTGTTTTGTTGTTATAAGGTAGACTAGAAAGACATATTTAATACAGCTAAGATTTTCATGATAACCTATGAGAGAGAGGCCTAACTGGTTCTGAAATTTAGAATAAGATTGCCTGTCCAATTACTTTAGGCATCTCTGAATATCACATGATAGATTTAGAAGTCTGTGCTTCGTTCATTAATTAATAGAGCTGCTGGAAACCAGAATCTCCATTCCATCAGAAGTTATGAAACCTCCATTTTCTTTATCTAGTCCAAATCAAAAGAAAAAAGCTCATCTTTTTTAATTGAGCAAGAAATCAAAAGTATGCAACTTTGTTTTGAGAACAGCAAAATTAAACGATTAACACTCTCCAATCATTTCATGTCTATTTTATCATTTCATCTTATTATATTATAAATGTAAACAAGGCATAGTCAAATTGCACTACTTCATTGATTTTCTATTGATATCCATGATGAAATTATGTCCTCACAATATATTTTAATTTTATTTAAACAGTGTTTTATACAACAGTAAACTCATCCATGAGCAACTGGATTAGGTTTGCAGGGTTTAATAGCTGAGGCCATAGACAAAATCTTCCTCCAGGCACAACTCACTGTGAAATTTCTTGTGCACCTTTCTCTGAAGCACCTGGTGTTGACTACTGTCTGAGACAGCAGAAAAGACTACTTAATCTCATCTTCCATGTCAAAATTCCCTAAAGTGTTATGTTCCCATGTTAAATATGACTTTTCTCCAATTTGTATTGCACAAGGCAAAGGAAGAAAGAACCGACTATCTATTGGCCTGAGGTTTTGAAAATCTTGAGTGGGGAGGAGTGCTTCCTTTCCACTGAATTTAAAAGGCCAGAGTACCCTATTGAAAAATACAGGAAAGTGAGATGGAAGGAAGACGAGGGAGCCAGGTATAGTTTGGTTTTTTTTTACAGCTTTCATTGTAAATATTGCTAACCCAAAATACTGAAATATTAGATCACACTTTGTATTATGGGAACATTCATAAGGTGTTAAAGAACAAATAATAGATTGTTTTTATAGATAATTCACTGCTTATTCTAGGTTGTTATATTGTCTGATTGGTCAATGGGTTGCTTTCATCAATTTACTTAGATCAGCAGTGGCCAAACTGTGGCATTTGTGCCACACATAGCATGGGCAGTCTATGTATGTAGCATTCAGCAGACAGGGAGGGGACAGACAGCACAGCAGCAGGTATGGCAGGAAAAGAAAATAGAGCAGCAGCTTGGGTAGGAGAAGAGGACCGGAGTTGCACTTGAGGAGCAGGTGGGGATAATTTGTGTCATGCCTGACAGAAAGGTTAGTTCCCACTGGCATAGAGAATTCTTTAACATCCCACTATTCTTATTTCTGATGTGCTTGTACCTTTTTTAGTAAACTTTCCCATTTATGAACTGCTTATCATATGAAGAATAACTGATTTCATTCTCCCTAGCATTCTTACTCAAATTATTTCTTTATGACTTTATTTTAGTCAATATGATGTTTCATTGGAGACCTTATTAATAACAGATGGAGAAAACTTGATCCATTTGTGGGCTTTTTTCTCTTAATTTTTCTTTTGCAGGGGTTGCAAGGCACATAGAGGGGTGGGGTCAGGGTTTAGCAGCCGTCTTTTTTTTTTTTTTTCTTTTTGCAAGGCTCATACAATAGAACTTGAAATGCCTACCACAGGGCTCATTTTGATGAATGATACATTTGCAACCCAGAATAAAACATGCTACACATGTAATTTATACTGAACTTGTTCAGCAGCTTGCATATATCTTTGTGTTTTAGATGGAATTGGATGTAAGCTGTCATTGTGGATCTACCATTCTTCCCAAGTCTAACTTAAGGGATTCCCCCCCCCCCCCTTCACTCCACAGAATGAAGGTGTTCGAATTTCCCAGGAGCTCTCAGAAGGTGAAAAACGTGGCACTACCCACAGAAAGACCACAGTGAAGAAATGCTTGAACAACTTTGGCATCTCCTGCAATGAAGTATAAATATATCAATATCTCATTGTTGTGGTGACTTGTGTGGAGTCAGGGAGAAATAAATCGACTTAAAAAAACAGTAGAGGAAGAGGTCCCTTAAAATGATACAATATTGTGATGGAAAAAGGAGAAATTATTCTACAAATATGAAAGCTCAAATTCATTTTGTTCATTTGTTTTACATTCCTTTTGAATGGAAAAACGAACATTTCCAGGGGGAGTGGGATTTTTAACTATATTTTAATAGAAAATACTTATAAATATTTTACCAACCTTCATATGCTGGATGCATTAGTAAAAAAAATACACTGCCTTAATCTCTGAACTTAGGCACTGAAATGCAGACATCCTAAAGTGTCAGTAAACAATATCTTTGCACAGAGATACAGACCATAAGCCAGTTTCTATCCTGTCTACTAGATAGCTAAATGGACTTGGGTACCTTTGTTCAGATGGAAATATATGCCCATTACCTGCCCTAGTCTGTTCCATTCTGGAGTAGCTATTTGTTCACGTTAAACGGGTTTCTACCATCTCCCCTGCAGAAAACAAATATAACGTTAGAACTTTCAGCTACTGGACCTTAAAGCAGGGATAGGCATTGCCCTACATTGTCCTGGCAGGTGCATCACTGCAGGTAAAAAGGAAAAAGCTGAAGTAGACAATGCAGAATCTTCCAGTTCTCTTGCTTATTTGTGTCTGCAACTTTTTGCTTCCCCAGGACGAGGTGCCCCATATTGCAATCCTGGGAGCAGGTGGTGGTTTGCGTGCAATGATAGCCCTGCAGGGAACCTTGGGGGAGCTGCAAAACCATGGCCTGTTGGATTCTGTCATGTACCTGTGTGGAGTGTCTGGGTCCACCTGGTAGGTGCATATGAAAAGACATGAGAGTGAGGTCCTTTGTAGAATTAACCATTGAGAATTGATGTTATTATTAGCTCAGTTCCCTGAGATTTCCGTTTTCCTGTATTCTGTCCTGAGGGCCTGCCTTTTAGCCAGACAGACAGCCATACAATGATGGTTGCAAATCTTGGAAAAGCCTAAAATGATCAGTGAAATAAACTGACAAAGACTGCAGTGCTAGTGGGGAGGAAATGGACTGAATCCCATTTCTCTCACCATATGTTTCATGTTGTACATAGGTGCATGTCTTCTTTGTACAAACACTGGGATTGGTCAGATAAATTGTTGAGCTTGGAGGAAAGAATGTATGAAATGCTCCTCTCCACCTGGAGCCTTCCAAAGGCAATGAAGATGTTGGAGGAGGCAGCCAAGGATGAAAACTATTCCCTCACTGATTTCTGGGCCTACACAGTAGTGTATGGGATGTTGCATGAGGTGGGTGAAAATCTTCCCTTTAAGTTTTGTCTCAGGTGGGTGTCACCATCAGGGGATCACCGAGTACATGCACGAGCCACGCCCGGTTGATATTCACTGGTTTTTCTTCTCTATGGGCCGGCACCAGTCAGCATGGACAGGTCGGTTTCCCTTTTCTCTCTCTCATATCTCGCCTGTCACAACTTTAATGACTTAAATAAGGGGGGAGGAGTGGTGACTCCGTGACCCAATGATGACTGATGCCTATCTCACCGTCAGATCCAATTCAGATGCCAAAAAAATAAACTTGAATCAAAAATTTAAAAAAAAACAACTTTTTGTTAGTGCTGCTCTTCCTTTGCAGTTGTAGGGGCTAGGGACAGCCCCTACCCTTTTCTCCTTATCTTTACCCGTAGCTGCTTGGCCATTGAAGCCATGAGCCACTCATTTTTTTTTTCCCTCTCTTCTTCGGAATTGCTGCCATGCCGGCTTAATTGCCCGCCCACAGTGGCCGATTAGCATGCAAAAAACCCCCCAAACATCTCTCCCTGTTTTTTGTTTTTTTTTTCTTTTAAGTGCAAGCTCCTGCGAGCTTGCAAGACCATATCAGTCTCTTGCCCCATTCCCAGGGATGTCACTCTCAGGCGATGGCTACCTGCCCATGTCATCCTCTCCATTTGCTCTCCTCCTCTTGGTTCCACTCCCTGCCTCCGGAAATAGACCTGGCCTCTTAATTAGGCCAATCTGCTGCACCTGGCAAGGCAATAGATAAAGCCAAGCTGGGACAGATCGGGAGTTCCCACTGCAGCATAGTCATGCTGTTCCAACTAGGCAAATGCTCCTGGGCCAGGGACCACCCTGGGTAAGTCGTCTTAGGTTTTTCACAATCACCACCAAAAGTATCTGATCACTTCACAGTCTTTCATAGAATCATAGAAAAATAGGGCTCAGGCAGTCAGTCAGTTTAGCTTGCAGTCTAAACCACCCTGAGTAAACATTTTTCTAAGCTGCACTTAGAAGCCTCCAAGGCCAGAGATGCCATAACCTCCAGGTTATGTATTCCAGTGCTTAATGACCTTCACAGTAAGAAACATCTTCCTGGTATATAACCCACATTCTCCTTCTTGTACTTCAGGCCCATTACTTCTTTTCTATCTGTGGCCACAAAGAATAGTTGATCACCTGTTGGTTATAACCCTTATTTTAACAACTATTTATCAACATAACACTCCCCCTCCCCCCGTCTCCCCTCCTCTGTCCTCTGTCTCTTCTCCAGGCTGAATTAGCCCAGGTCTTTCATGGTTTCTTTGTATGTCCTAGATGTTTAGCTACTTTTGTTGCTTTCTTCTTGATATCTTCCAAGTTGTCCATGTCTGTGTGGAAGCGCAGCATCCCAAACTGGGATTCCAGGTTAGGCTTCACTAGTTTGGAATAGAATTGGAGAATTGCTTCCCATGACTTTGAAGAATTTATCCCATAATCTTTCTCTTGATGCTGGAAAAATCCCTGCTTTACAGATGAGAAAGCAAAGAATAGAAAGGTTGATTGCCATAACTAAATTCTCAGAGGACCTCTCCAACACATGTACAGTTGGATCTGTTTCAAAGGGGGAATATTTCACAAGATTCCTTTACTTAAGTTTCTTCATATTTCCACTTTGGGAATAACAAAGGGAAGGAGTTTAACCATCTAGTTAGCCATCTCAGGATAGCATGTGTTGCTTTTCTGCCTGTACAACAACACAGGCTCTCCTTAAATCCTGGATTAAGGAAGATGGAAGAGACTAAAAACTCTGCTGAGCACATAGTTTAAAGGTGCATGTTTCTTTGAACAAATGCAATTTTGCCTTTCAGCTGGATAAAGGGAGTTTGTCTGACCAGAGGGCTGCTTCTGAAAATGGGAAAAACCCCTACCCCATATATGCAGCTGTGGATGAGAAATCTTTTAACAAATTATCTGAAAACTCTGCAGGTAAATTATGCAAAATTTATGATAAGTGTATATATTGTAAGTTAATATCAGTAAGGTAAATCACCTTTAATTTCAGCTTTATGCAAGTTGTCTGAGTAACAGATATGTGCATGCTATCTATAAAGGTAAAACCCATAATTTTGATATTGTGAAGCAGTTCCTGACAGACAGGCAGACAGACTTCTCAGGATTTTTATGGCATTTTCAATACTATTTTTACTATTTTTATCATGTTTATGTGGGATAGAAATATTGTGGTTGTTAGCATAGTTTTAATCATGCTTTGTTCCATACATGTGATCTGTGCCATGTATGTTTGTGTTGTGTGTGTCATGTTGTGTTGGGGAGTTGTTGCAACATTTGCTTTTGCATGAGTAATTATGCTGACAGAAGAGCACCACATTCTTCTAAAATGTTATCAAGGCCACATACAAATACAAGTTTCCCTCGCTTTATGCAGGTTCTGTAAGTGCAAATTTGCTCTTATGCAATGACCCTTTTTATATAAAAAATGTGTTATATGCGAGGTAAGTTCACACTTATGTGATCGGTGTGATGGAAATCCAGAGTCAGCTGCTTTGTGCAGTGCATTGTGGGAGTGACATGCACCAAAATATAGTCTCCTGTGTGGATATGTGCTCCTCGCTCATTGCCTGTGAAACGTGTGTAGTTGCCATCCCCATTATGGTAACATTCACCACCACCCTGGGCTTGTGTATACTGTCTGCTGTTGTGAGTACCAAAACTGTCTTGTAAAAGTGGTAGAAATGGATCTGGGAGTCAGTACAGTCAAGGTCTTGGAATGTATCTGTGGCCAAAGGCCAACTCTGGTTATCCCCAAAAACTCTGCTCTGTGATAATTTGGTTAGTATGGGCCCTGCAGAGAGTACACACCCTACCATATCTCTTTAGGTAACCTGAGTTGGATGCATTACTAAGGGACGGGGGAAACCTGCTCCCTCTGCCTATGTGACTGGCATCACATACCTAGGTGAGGGGCTTGGGCTCCCTAGTGGACTAGAGACTGCCAGTCTGCCCAGCAACCAGTGATGCATTGCAAATTGGTTGGCTGGCAGCCAACAGGTGTTGGCCTCCACTGGACTAGGTAAATGAGGTCTAAAGAGCTATATAAGTTAAGGACTGCCCAGGAGGAGGAGGTGTAGCCATGATGAAAACTTAGAGAGAAGAGCTGGACCATCTGAAACTTGTTCTCTCTGGAAACTCATGATCAATGAGCTGCCTGCCTCCAGAGGGAATCTCCACCTGCCTCTGGATGATACTCATGAGTTAGCTACCTGAGATCTAACTAGATATATAACTTGCAGTAACTCAGATGCATGATCAAAAGCTACTCCAGCCACCCTGTTTACTCTATGGGATTTCTCTGATACTACTCAACTCTGTACCCTATTCCAACCCTACTCCTTGTAACCAATAAAGTTCTCCTTTGTACCTAGTGTGGGAAACTTATTGGGAGTAGGTCTAGATTATGCCTTGGGGTCCCCTTGGTTTGTCTGACTAAGGGAGAACACTACTTGTGCTTACAACTGAGGGAAGCATCCCAAGTTCTTGAAGTGAGTCAAGTACCCTTGAGGGCTACTAGGCTTGTGTTTCCCAGGGGGAACCATGCCAGGATCAAGCCTGTCCCTAGGTGGTGGCAGCAATGCCCCCAGGCTAGCACGTGTGCTCCAGGAAGGGGGTCGGCCAGATGTGAGGCACCCCCAGGGAGGCACTCGGAGCCTGGAAGGTGGTCGGATGCAGTAAGGTGGGCGGCTCAGCACAGGATCACCCCCTACTGACTGTGGCGGGCCAGTAGGGGGCGCTCCTGTGTTGAGCCGCCCACCTCCCTGCGTCCGACCACCTTCCAGGCTCCTAGTGCCTCCCTTGGGGTGCCTCACGTCTGGCCGACCCCTTCCCTGGAGCACACCCACTAGCCTGGGGTTCCCGCTGCCACCATCCAAGGCTCTGGACTCACTCCTGGCTCTGCGCGCCTTGGAAAACGCAGGCCTGATTGTCCAATGGGTGCTAGACCCAATACAAGCACTTGGGGCACTTTCCCAAGTCAGGGGCTATTTAGGAAGCCTCCCTTAGTCCATAGACCTAAGGGGCCTCCTTGGCATAATTTAGATCCACCCCTCAATAAGTCTCCCACACCGGTCACAAAGGAGAACTTTATTGATTGCAGGGGGTAGGGCGGAAACAGGGTAAAAGGTAGAGCAGTATCATAGAAATATTACAGGAATATCAGAGGAATCCCATAGAGCAAACCAGGGTGGCTGAGGTAGCCGTTTAAACACGCATCTGAGTTACTGAAGCTAAATATCTAATTGGATCTCGAGTAGCTTACTCACTCGCATTGTCCAGAGGGGGTTGGAGTTTCCTCTGGAGGCAGGGCACTCTTGGAGCATGCGGTGATGAGGAGAGAGCCAGGTTCAGATTCACCTGGATGACCGCATGGCTAATGGCTGCCTTCTTCCTGGCCCGGGCCCTTAAATAACCTCTCTGACCTCAGCAGCCCGGTCCAATCGAAGCTGCCAATACTGGCCACAAGCTGACCAATCTACAAAGCATCCCTGGCTACCTGGGCCCGCGCACAGGGCCGGGCTTTTCCCCCCTGCCCAGGTGACCAGAGCATCGCCTCCCAGGCACCAGGCCTTTGTCATGCAGACAAGGTGGGAGATCCCCACCCTGAGGGATCCAAACACCAGCCTCTCAGGCTGGCTGAGGCAGATCTCTGGAGAGGGGCACCGACGGTGGCATTTCTGCCACACTGACCCACTACAGTATCCCTATTTTAAAGTAGGTTTCCTTTATGCAAATTTGAGTTATGAGCCATTTTCCATGAATGCATGTACAGCATAAAGTGAGGGAAACCTGTATTAAGTTTCTCCTGGGAGAGTCGCTTCTCCCCAAGGAAAAACCATGAGTGTACAGAGCACTAAATGTGGCTTCCAACCACACCCACGTCTTGCAAGTCTTACTTTTGATTCATTCACTGAACCGCCTGGTCTTGTCTATCTGTCACTGCACTCAGACATCAGGCCCCTAGCCCTGGTAAGGCTCTCCCTATTTCCTGGGCCCCTGGCCTGTCTCGGCTTCAACTTCTATCAGGATTCAGCCCCCCTTATTAGGCTTTAGCTCTTTCAGCCTCAGCCTCAGTCTCTGGACCTCTGGCCCTGAGTTGGCTGAAGCCCCTCCTAGGCTCCAGTCCCACTACCCAGGTCTTCTGCCCTCCTGGGACTCAGTTGCCCAGGTCACAGCCCTCTTTCCCCCACCCCTTTGCAGCTCTACCCAATGCACAATACAACATAGTACCACAGGCACCCTGTTGTGAAGTCTTCAACCCACTCCTGCAGCCACAGCCCAGGCATCTACCCAACACAAGCTCACACCTCATCTCTGGATCCTACACACTGCAAAGTCCTTCATAGTTTTTCAGATTCTCCTCTTCAACTGCTCCTGCAGACAGAAGCTTTTCTCCTTTAGGGGCCAGGGTCTGATGGGCTGCTCTGGGGCAGGGCTGAGCTTGTATCTCCATAGGCTGTACCTCCTCTGGTCATATGCTTCTGACCAGCTCCAGGCACAGCTCATCTGCTCAAGGAGCAGCCTACTCTCATCAGCTGCAGTTGGCTCAGCTGAACACTAGTTCATCCTGCCTGCCTGCAGCTCTGCCCTGTGTGCCTATTGCCAGCCTGCTAGCTTCCAGGGAGCTACTTGCAGCCTAGCAGCGGCTCTCTGGGTCTTCCCTTGGCTACTTACTCTAATGTAGGTGGGCCTAGCTCAGTTGCCCCACAAAAATGCAGCTCCAGCCTCTTGTTTTCCCCTCTTAATGTAATTGGGACCATGGCCCCCTGTTACACTTCTCCTCACTAACACACATAACTAAGAGATTATATAAGGTATTAGCTCTGGCTGCTTGTGCTAAGGTATGGGTATAACTTGCATATTGTGTTCCCTAGGCCTTGTATGAAGTTACAGTGGTTTCCAGGTCCATTTTTATACAGTGATCACACAAGTTCTATTTATATTTTACATGGCCTGTGTCTAGTACCTAAAATGGAATACAAGATCCTCCTACTCCTTGTACAAATCACTCTGGATGCCTATAAATGTGCAGCAAGGCTGCTCCCATTTCCTGTTATTACAGCACATGACAGCAGACTCAGTTATTTGCTCTGCTCAATTATTTGAGTCTGCTGAAGTGTGGTAATTACCGCACTCCAGCAGACTCCAGTGTCACATGTATCAGTGTCCCTGTGCTGAAAAATTGCAGTGGGGGTACTTTAACTAAAACTTGTTTGATGAGCTTAAGTTAAAGCACCTCTGCCACCATTTTTCAGTGCTGGGATGCTGATACACATGACACTGTGGGCACTTCAATTAGAGCGGCTCTGAGAGCAGCTCTTCGGAGGGGTTGCTCTTGGCAACCCCGCCCGCCCCCCCCCCCCCCAATTCCTGGAGTGCATCTATAAATGCCCTCTTTTTCTTGTACATTCTACCTTTATCTCTTGTATTTTAGACCTTCCAGTACCAGCTTTATAAATTCACTTTGTTGTAAAAAGATATAGCTTTCAGGGGCTGAAATCACAGCTGCAGATGGGTAGTAATTCATAAGCTATCTGGCTGGAAGGCTAGGATCCAGCTCCAACTGACGATGAGTGGATGACAGTAAACCCACAGAGAAGGTTTAATGTTCCACAAGAATGCAAAGGGAGAGAGAAAAAGCTGTGGTGCTGAGAGAGAAGCAGAAAGCCTGGGTTGCCCTCTCAGGCTGGATTCAAACATGCAGGCACCTATGGTTTGTGGTGCTGCAAACCCCTCTGCAGTACCATAAACTACATGATCTGCACCTTAATCAGTATGCAGTGCTTTTAATTTACAGTGCTAGGGCAATATTTGCTACTGGGATTTCCCAGTAGCAAAACAATCCAACCTGGGGAAAAGCAGCATAAACCATGCAAATGTGGCAGCCCTAGGACACATGCAGAGATGGGAGAGCAGGCAGCCCATGACTGCCTGCTCTCTTGTCTCCGCATGCTGTGGAACCCCTGTGCTATGGCACTCTGCACCCAAGCCAGGTGGAGAGAAGCTGGCTGGCATGCAGGGTGCTTCAAGACAGGGGAGCAGGCAGTCCTGGGCTGTGTATCCTCTGCACTGAGGCACGTGGAGCCACTGTGCTGATGCATGCTGAACCCCAGCCAGCCGTGGAGCAGCTGGCTGGGGTGCAGTGTGCCTTGAGATGGGGAAGCAGGCAGCCCTGGGCTGGCTGCTCCCTTGTCTCCATGTGCTTCATTGTGGGGGCTCCACATGCTTCAGTATGCGGGATCCACAGTGGAGCTCCCACACTGAGGCATGCAGAGATAGGAGAGCAACTACCCAGGGATGCCTGCTTTCCTGTCTTGAGGCACACTGCACCCCAGCCAGCCGGGGAGTGGCTGGCTAGGGCTACACAGCACGTAGAGATGCCAGCTCCCTGAGGCTGCCTGCTCCCCCATCTCCATGTGCCACTCCTTGGCTGGCCAGGGCACAGGACAGCAGGGGATGGCTAGCCCCTTATGAGGAACCCTGTGCCCCAGCCAGTGCCTCCCCCCCGACCCCCTATTTGCAGCTCAGGGAGCAGTGGGACAATGTGTCCCACTGCAAAGCAGACAGGCAGGGGCATGCACTGCAGCACAAAGTGTAGCAGCACAATTTTGTGCTGCTTCTCTTGGTGCTGCTTCAAAGGTATGCCCCTGCTCATGTGGACACAGACTCAGGATCTAAGGAAAGACCACAGATTTTTACTTCTTTTTCTATTTGTTGTTCGCATGCCTGTTTGGTTATTGTTTGCTTTCTGTGGGGACAAATTTGCCCCATGAAAGTTAAACTGCCTGGAAACTCAGAACACAAAGCTGACTGTCCTCAAGAAGGAACTTGAGTGATTAATCTACATAACTGAATCATGTACACTAGGGCTGTGCTAGCTGCTAGGGCAAAGCTTCAGTAGCCAATTCAATTCGGAGGAGATTTGGCCTGATATAGTGGCCGGCCAAATCTCCAAATCCAAATTGAATCGGGAGACCCATTAATCTCTCCAAATAGAATCAGAAGCCTCTAGATCAATTCAGAGAGACTCAGAGATTCAGCCATAGACTGCACAGGCAGGCACTAGGCAGTGCTGGCGGGAGCAGCTGGGGGTGCAGCCAGACAAGCCCCGGCTTGAACCAGTAGCCTTGCTCTGGCTGCTTCCCTGGCTACCCACTGCCAGAGCGAGGCAAGCAAGGCTGGCAGCCCCAAGAGAAGTCAAAGGGGCTGGGGGAATTGAATTGGGAACTGGGGGGAATGATTGGGGGCTGGGGGAACAAACAGGGGCTTCCCCCCAGCTCCAAGTTTGATTCTCCAGTTCTTGGTTTGAATCCCCCAGTTCTCAATCATTCCCTCAGCCCCTGCAGCTTCTCCTGGGGTTGCTCACACTGCTTGCCTTACCCTACTGGGGGAGCAGCTAGATTCATAGATTCATAGATGTTAGGGTCGGAAGGGACCTCAATAGATCATCGACTCCGACCCCCTGCATCGGCAGGAAAGAGTGCTGGGTCTAGATGACTGCAGCTAGATGCTTATCTAACCTCCTCTTGAAGACCCCCAGGGTAGGGGAGAGCACCACCTCCCTTGGGAGCCCATTCCAGACCTTGGCCACTCGAACTGTGAAGAAGTTCTTCCTAATGTCTAGTCTAAATCTGCTCTCTGCTAGCTTGTGGCCATTATTTCTTGTAACCCCTGGGGGCGCCTTGGTGAATAAATACTCAGCAATTCCCTTCTGTGCCCCCGTGATGAACTTAAAGGCAGCCACAAGGTCGCCCCTCAACCTTCTCTTGCGGAGGCTGAAAAGGTCCAGTTTCTCTAGTCTCTCCTCGTAGGGCTTGGTCTGCAGGCCCTTAACCATACGAGTGGCCCTTCTCTGGACCCTCTCCAGGTTATCCGCATCCTTCTTGAAGTGTGGCGCCCAGAATTGCACGCAGTACTCCAACTGCGGTCTGACCAGCGCCCGATAGAGGGGAAGTATCACCTCCTTGGACCTATTCGTCATGCATCTGCTGATGCACGATAAAGTGCCATTGGCTTTTCTGATGGCTTCGTCACACTGCCGGCTCATGTTCATCTTGGAGTCCACTAGGACTCCAAGATCCCTTTCTACCTCTGTGCCACCTAGCAGGTCATTCCCTAGGCTGTAGGTGTGCTGGACATTTTTCCTCCCTAGATGCAGCACTTTGCATTTCTCCTTGTTGAACTGCATCCTGTTGTTTTCTGCCCACTTGTCCAACCTGTCCAGGTCTGCCTGCAGCTGTTCCCTGCCCTCCGGCGTGTCCACTTCTCCCCATAGATTTCTGTCATCTGCAAACTTGGACAGAGTACATTTCACTCCCTTGTCCAAGTCACTGATGAAGACATTAAAGAGTATTGGTCCAAGGACCGAGCCCTGCGGGACCCCACTGCCCACACCCTTCCAGGTTGAAACCGACCCATCCACCACAACTGTCTGGGTGTGACCCTCCAGCCAATTAGCCACCCACCGGACTGTGTAGTCATCCAAGTCACAGCCTCTTAACTTGTTCAGCAGTATGGGGTGGGATACCGTATCGAAGGCCTTCCTGAAGTCTAAGTATACGACATCCACCCCTCCTCCTGTGTCCAGGCGTTTGGTAACCTGGTCATAAAAAGAAACTAGATTGGTCAGGCATGATCTGCCTGCCAGGAACCCGTGCTGGATTCCCCTCAGGATAATTTGTCCTGCCGGGCTCTCACAAATGTGAGCCTTGATAATTTTTTCAAAGACTTTGCCAAGGATGGAGGTGAGACTGACTGGCCTATAGTTGCCTGGGTCCTCCTTCCTCCCGTTTTTGAAAATGGGGACCACATTGGCCCTTTTCCAGTCCTCCGGGACTTGGCCCGTGTGCCATGAGTGTTCGAATATTCCCGCCAGTGGCTCTGCAATGATATCGGCCAGTGCCTTCAGCACCCACGGATGGAGCTCATCTGGGCCTGCCGCCTTAAAGGCATCCAGTTCTTCCAAGTGACTCTGCACCATCTCAGGGTCTACGCATGGTAGTCTGGCGCCTTGCTGCTGCCTCTCTACAATCCCAGTGAGAGACTTGTCATGCCCCTCACTTAGGAACACTGTGGCAAAGAACTCGTTGAGGAGTTCAGCCTTGTCCCCCCTGTCCGTCACCAATTGTTTCTGCCCATTTAGCAGGGGTCCTATTCCTCCCTGGGCCTTCCTTTTACTCCCTATATATCTAAAAAACAATTTCTTGTTGTCTTTTACTTGGGTTGCCATCCTCAGATCCATGGTAGCTTTGGCCCGCCTAACTGCCTCCCTACAAGCACGAGCAGAGGAGGTATATTCGTCTTTGGTGATCTCTCCCTGTTTCCAATTTTTATGTGCTCCCCTTTTGGCCCTTAGGCTGCCCTGGATTTCTGTGGTCAGCCAGGGAAGCCTCCTGGCCCCCTTCCCTCTTTTGCCTCGCATGGGGATAGTCTCGCTTTGAGATCGAAGGATCGTTTCCTTAAGGCACAGCCACCCTTCTTGGGCTCCCATCACTTCAAAACTCCTACTCTGCAGTGTGTCCTTGACTAATCGCCTGAGTTCATTGAGATCAGCTTTCCTAAAGTCTAGCACTTTCACCCTACTAGTTACCTTACCCACTCGACGTCTTATGGTGAATTCTATTATTAGGTGATCACTGTCCCCCAGATGGCTACCGATCTGTAGGTCCGCTACCATGTCATCCCCCGTTGCCAATACCAGATCCAGTATGGCATTCCCCCTAGTGGGACCGTGTACCTCCTGTGTCAGGTGGAGGTCCTGTACACAGGTTAGAAACCTGCGTGAACGGTGGGACTTTGCTGTCTGCGTCTCCCAGCAGATGTCCGGGTAGTTTAGGTCCCCCATGACTACCGCCTCTTTAGCTTTTATGGTCTCCAAGAGTTGCCTCAGGAGCCCCGAATCTCTTTCTTCCCCTTGATGTGGGGGTCTGTAGCAGACCCCTACCACCAAATCCCCTTCTCCTTGCCCCCCATGTAGCCTAACCCACAATCCTTCTACTTCCTCATCCTTGGATTCTGCCTTGATGAGGGTTGATGTATATTGCTCACTGACATAGAGCGCAACCCCTCCCTCTTTCTTCCCCACCCTGTCCTTTCTGTACAATCTATAGCCCTCAATATGTACTGCCCAGTCATGGGATGAATCCCACCAGGTCTCTGTTAGCCCCACTAAGTCATAGGTGTTTTGTGCAAGCAGGAGCGTTAGTTCATCCTGCTTGTTTCCCATGCTCCTAGCATTAGTATATAGGCACTTGAGCCCTGCGACTGGTGCCTTTGCTGCCCCCCCGCTCCGAGTCCCAAGGGGCCCGTTGTTTCTTACCTTCTCCTTTCTTACCTGTGCCGTAGTGCTGGCCTCCTCATGGCTTTCAGGTTCCCAATGCTCTCTTTCTTCAGGCTGGGCTGTCCTTGTGGGTGCCACATGGTTTGGTGGTCCACAGCTTCCCCCGCCCTCATCTTCCCCTCCCCTGACGAGCCTAGTTTAAAGCCCGCCAGAGAAGATCCGCCAACCTAGAAGAAAACACACGCTGTTTAGATGAGCCATGGCTTCTCTCAGGGCTGCTGGCTCAAGCCAGGGCTGATCCAGCTGCTCCCCCAGATGCTCCTCACAGCACTGCCTACCTGTATAGTCTATGGTCGAATACGATTCAGTGCCAAATATCTTCAGATTTGGATTCAGCCAAATCGATTCGGGACGGTGTATCAAATCACTGTTCCTCAAAATGCAAAGTGAATACTTTCCGCTTTGCACAGGACTAATGTACACATGTGCTACTTGAAGTTTGTCTGTACATCTAATATGGCTTTATTTGGTCAGCAGCTTCAGAGAAGCCATTGTGTTTTCAGAATATGTATTAATCAGTTGTCCAGGAAGGCTACAGATGGATTTTCTTGACAACTGGCTTGAATATCAAAATGAGAGCAGCAAAGGACAGGAGATGGGATTCTGTTCAGAACACTTTCTACCACATACCAGTAGATCTTGTGGTAATTCATCTCCCACCTGGAATCTTTTCAAATTCTGTGTTCTCCCCTGATTTTTTTTTCAGACACCTGGTTTGAATTCACACCCCATGAAGCCAGTTTTCTTGGCCACAGAGCCTCTGTAGACATCAAATACTTTGGAAGCGAGTTCGAGGGTGGGGAGGTAAAGAGAAAGAAAGAAGAAATGAACATGAGTTACCTCCAAGGTAAGTACATCCAACCCAGGTTTTTCGTAGAGAGAAAATGATAGAGAAAAATATATATTATTTATATACACACACAAGTGGAATCAGTATGACTAAATATTGAAAGTAAATTGTGTAATTCTGACATACTGTGTGAGTGACGTCACAGTGTTGAACAGGGAGGTATGTGTCCAATTAACCTACTGACCCTCCTGGTTACACAAGTTGTTTTGTAGCCCCTATTTCCTTTTTCTCTCCCCTCACCGATCATCAACTTTATTACCACTATGGAGAGCTAAGAACCATTCAATGTATGGGTGCAAGGTCCTGGCTCTCTTCTCAGTACGCTCTACTGTTTGGCTAAGATAACTGCTTGCTCAGCTTACTGGCTCCCATTAATCCTGTTCTTAGGGTAAAGTTACACATTACATTTTTACCATACTCGGGGCACTTAAAATGCAAGTGGCTGCATGTTAAAGCTCTAACTCATGATAAGTGTCCTCTGAGCATCTCAGAGTTATATCACTTTAAGTGAGGGTTAACTCTGGGCCAGGTTACATAGCTCATGTTAATGTAACTTCAGTCTGCTACATGGAGATGAAATGAGCAAATTACAATCCTTCATGATCCCAGGATGCACCACTCCCAGCCCCACACACACAGATCAGGGACAGAGCCCAGGGGCCTGACTTCTAGGCACAACACCTTGCTTAGCAGCCTTCTGGTGGCAAGCAAGAATTCTACAGACAGAAAATAGCATTAATCCTAATGTGTGACTGCTCACAGCATGTTTTAACTTTACCAGGCCTTCACGTTCCACAGATTTAATATGGTCTAGTGTAATGTGTAACTTCAATCATCTTAAGAGACTGGATATATGTATCTAGAATGGTTTAACTTGCATTAGTTTTCTACACTGGTGTAAATAACATTGGGAACTGGAGCACACAGACCTGGAGAAATCCTAGGTTAACTGGGCACAGTGGGAAGTCTTCAGGTGCCTTGTCCTTGGATGGTAGAGGAGCCGGAAGAGCCTGTTTGACTTGAGTAGATGACTACTATGTAGGGCCTGATTTCATTCCATGGAGATTCAGCCCAATTTGGCAGCTGAATCTCTGACTCTGAATTGAATCTGAGGACCCTTTAATCTTTCTGAATTGAATCAGAACCCTCCAAATTGATTTAGAGAGATTCGGAAGGAAACACAGCTTTAAATGTTTTTTTTCTACATACCTCTAGGTAGCAGGTGGCTTATGAATGCTGAGGTGGTGGGGCTCATAGAGTGTTCCACAGAAGTGTGTGGGGCTCCCCAGCGTGTTCACCAGCAGACCCGGGAGTGGACCAGAAGCACTTCCAGTCCACTTCTGGTTCTGCCAGGGAGTGTATGGGGGCCCCCCAGTGTCCCCCCAGTTCAGCGACTGGTGTTTCCTGGGTCTGGGGGGGCACACAGGGTCCCCCCCCCATGGCAAAACACTGAGCTAGAGGGGCCTGGCAGGGGGGCCCAGTGCACTCCCCAGTGGACCCAGAAGTGGACCGTAAGTACTTCCAGTCTACTTCTGGATTCATGGCCGAGCACATTAAGGCATGCTAGTACCTTGAGGTATGTAGAAAAAAGATTTAAAGCTGTGTCTATGTCCAAATTGCTGATTCTCTGAATCATCATTGATTCTTCAGATTCAGATTCGGCTGAATCAATTCAGGGACAGTGATCCGAATCAACGAATCGAATCACTGTCCCTGATTTCAATTCGGCCAAATCCAAATAGATTACGGCCTGCTTCACACACCCCTACTACAGTGGCAAATTCACTGATGTAAATTCTAGTGGTGTAATTTTACCCCTGATTTTCTTAGTGGTCATTCTACACGGGTAAATTACCCCAGTGCAGGGCTGTATTCCCTGTGTTTGCTCCCTGAATGCAGAATCTAATATATCCTAAATATGACCAAGAACTGGTTGCATAACGTATTTTAAGAATTCTTTTCTCTCTGTTTCAATGTGCACAGTGAGAATTAGAATTTTCATGTAAGAAGGAAAATTGATTTTTTTTCAATGGAAAACTAACCAAAAACCCCCATATTTCTGATGAAAAACTGCTGAAAACCAAAAAAAGCTTCTTTTTTTTCCCAAATATGTTTTTCTGATGAAAAGTCAGAAACTTTCAATGAATGCAGTCCCCTCAACCCCAATCCTACCAGCTTTATATAGAACTGGTGGGTGACAAGACATTTGTTTCCACTGATGTGATTTTCCTTCTCTTTTTCAGGTTTATGGGGAAGTTGCATTGGAAGCAAAGAGGAAAACATAGAATTTATAAAAGGTATGCCAGTTTACATCATCACAGTGTTTTGAATCATGTCCAGGTTATGAACTTACATAGAACTAACTTACAAAGCATAATTGATGTTTTATGTAGCGAGGTGTAGAAGAATCTAGAAAGGATTCTTCCCTCCTCCTCCCCCCAACCCCCAAGCCAGGGATGAAAAATAAAAAAAGACAAGAAATCTTCCCCCAGTAACTTTTTTTTAAACAACACTAAGTCATCGCTAGGATTCTCTCCTTCCAAGTCTCTGTATTTTACACTAAGAAAGAAGGGAACTTAATTAGAAAATGGAGTGAAAAAGAATGGAAAGCAAGTTGCAGAGAACTCTGTGAAAATCTAAACTGAAAATGGCAAGCCAGTTTTTATAAAGTCACATTCTCAAACTGGAAAGAAAATGGTTTAAAGGGGAAGGAAAGAAGAGGAAATCCTTCAGTTATTTATTTTGTAATCTATCCAGTATGTGTTTATTTGATTATTTGCTTGATTAACTCAGCTCATTGGGTCAAACAGGGTAATGTCATATGGGCAGGGATGAAGTAATACCTAAAGCCTTCCCTCTCAGTTTATCATTTCTCCCACTTCTTGCGATTTACTTACAAATAAAGACCACATTAATTTATCTTTGTAGTCCAAATGCCTATAACGTAATCTTGGTCTGAGAGTATAGATAGCAGTGTGAAGACCATTAAATTGTGTGGTGGTATGTATGCACAACGTAAAACAACCAGACACCAGATACAAGCACATTCAGGATTTGTAGCTGGAAGACAGAGATAGAGGTTCTGTAATTCCAACTGTGATTTCTATCCATGAACATTATAACCTAAAGGTTTTTTCCTAAAGCAGTGAATTGTCAGTGTCTTTGTAAAATGACTTACTTTCCTAACTATTATTTCAGACATGCTGAGTTTTTACATCATAGAACGATTTGGGTCAAATTCTGCAGGTTTTTCAGGTAAAGATGATATTAAGTAGAATGCTATAATGCAGAAAACATGGTGGCACACTTTCTTCTTACTCAATTGGAGTTTGCACCACTGCATTTTTTTTTACATGCATTGTGTCTGTCACTTACCATCTTGTTTGGATAATAAGGAGTGTGAAAGAGAGAGCAGGAAAGGAACATGCATGGTGCAATGTACTGAACTAGGGGGTGTAAAAGATAGCTTTATTTGTGGGAAACTGTTTCTTTTTTGTAATTTCCTTAATAAAGAAACAAAACCAGCTGTGTTTGTTTAAAAAATGCTGGAAGCCAAAAATAATTGAGTAAAGCAATTCCTCCCAACCCCCACCCACCCAAATCAATAGAGTTAGTTAAAAAAAAATCAGTTTTGGGATGTTTGTCCAAACATGAAAAATGTTAATAAATTTCTGTACAAAAAGTATGTTGTTTTGAAATACCATTTTGATAAGCATTTCTCTGTCCAGTTGAAAACACTGACCTGGCTTTCTTTCTTCATTGGAATTGTAGTGCTATTTCTCTGGTGATTGCATTATTGTCCATGGTTATATGAAATGACTGATAATCATGATGGCTTTTTATGAACTGTTTCAGGAAATGTAGAGCGGTTTTCAACACCTAGCACTGGAGATGAAGAAAGTAAGTACAGTAAACTCTCTGGTAACCGGCACCTTACAAGCCAGCATGCTCTGTTAACCAGCATGCCAGCTTGTAAGGAAAAGTGAAATCAGAAGTGCCCACCGTGGCACTTCCGGTTTTTCTGAGCCACCATGGCCCAGGGCAAAGCAGCTTGTGTGGCTGAGCCCCCATGGCCCGGGGGCAAAACAGGCTGTGTGGGGCCTGCCTCCCTGTCCCGTGGGGCCTACAGGGCCCATGGGAGGGGCAGCAATGCCACGGGAGGGGTGGAGGGACACCCCAGATGTGGCAGGAAAAGCGGCAGCTGGGGCCGCTCAATTAACAGGCATACTTTGTTGTCTGGCATCCCCCATTCCGGGGGATGCCATATAAGAGAGCTTTTACTGCATGCACATATGGTTTCCCTATTGGTCCCATGCAACTGAGGGTCTCACAAGGTTTTTTTGATTGGAAGGAGACCTGATGGCAGGAGTCAGTGCTATTCTTTGGTGACAAATAGGCATGTGCAAATAGGGAAGTATTAGATTCAGATTCAGATTTGGCTAATTCAGAGGACAGTGATTCAATTTGAAGATTCAGATCACTGTCCCGAACTGATTCGGCCAAATCGGCTTCGGAAGATTTGGCGCTGGTTTGGAGAGATTCAGTCATTCAAGCCATAGACAATAATGGAGAATACCTATAACTTAGTCAATGTTTGGCAGATTTGGATGAAAATGGCAGAGATGGTAGCCTCTTCTGAGGGCACAAGGCCTGACAAATTGCAAGGAGATAGATGTAGGGGTTTCTGGGAAACTGTACCTCAAGGTGCTGATAAGCAAAACTGGTGATGTGTGACTTTGTGTGTGTGTGTTAAGGCACAGCGGGGTGAAAACTGCATGGATGGTATCCCCTGTTCTCACCCTTACAGCTCCACTGCAACCAGTAAGCCTCAGGCCTCTCAAAGATCTTATAGGTCTAGGCTTTCCCCAGCTAGGACTGTGCAGTGGCTGGAGGCTATCCGGTGGCTCCTGCTCCTACTTACCTTTCACCAGGGAGATTCATGGCCCTGGTATTTCCTGGGGCTTCTGCAACACTGGCAGTCCCACCCAGGCCTCCCTACACTGGCAGGCTACAGTTTTAGGTCATTCCCAGGATGATGTGGGGTCTCCTCCTCCCCATATAGGCCAAGCCCTTATACCTCCAAGACCTTCCTAGCATGGAAGCTCAGCAGGGAGATGTTCTTCCCCTGCTGGCTGTGCCAGTGAGAAACTGAACTGATGCCTCCAGCTCTGAGAGTGAGGCATTAAATGACCACCCTCATTAGCACCTTTCCTTCCATAGATTCATAAATTCATAGATTGTAGAGTCGGAAGGGACCACAATGGATCATCATTTCCAACCCCCTGCCCCTGGCAGGAAAGAGGACCGAGGTCAGATGACCCCAGCCAGGTGACTATCTAGCCTCCTCTTGAAGACCTCCAAGGTGATAACACCACCTCTCTTGGAAGCCCATTCCAGATCCTGGCCACCCTCACTGTGAAAAATTTCTTCCTAATATCTAACTTAAATCCACTCTCAACTAGTTTACACCCATTATTCCTAGTCACTCCCTGGGGCGCCTTAATAAACAGCGCTTCCCCTATTCCTCGTTGACCTCCCCTAATAAATTTATAGGCAGCCACAAGATCTCCCCTCAGCCGTCTCTTGTGAAGGCTGAAGAGATTCAGATCTCTCAACCTCCCCCTGTAGGGTCTATCATGAAGGCCATTAATCATGCAAGTGGCCCTCCTCTGGACCCTCTCAAGATTCCCCGCGTCCCCCCTGAAGTGTGGCACCCAAAACTGGACACAGTACTCCAACTGTGGCCTGACCAGTGCCACATAGAGGGGGAGCATAACCTCCTTTGTTCTATTAGCCATGCACCTGCTAATGCACAACAAGGTGCGATTGGCCTTGTTGATGGCCTCGTTACACTGCTGAATCATGTTCATCTTGGTGTCAATTATGACTCCAAGATCCCTCTCTGCCTCCGAGCTGCTGAGAAAGACACTCCCTAACCTAAAGGTGTGCTGGGGGTTCCTCCTTCCCAGGTGGAGTACCTTACATTTATCTTTATTAAATTGCACATACATAGCCCCTTGTGTGGGCATGAAGTAGGCCTGCCAGGTTTCAGGCAGAGTGGTGCAGGGGTTTCTGTGAAATTGCACCTCAAACTGCTGAAAACAAAAACAAGGTTGGCATAAGACACCACATTGACAGTATGGGCCCCATTGTCAGTGACCATGAACCCACGGGTGAGCTCGCCCTGCCCAATGAACCACCCTTGCACCATGCGGTTCATGGCCACCATGATCTCCCTTGCTGTGTGGGACTCATCCATGACCTCCGCTTGAAGGAGAGCCCACTGATGGCCTGACTGATCGCACCAGTGCACTGTGAGGGAAAGGTACACATGATCTCCACCTCGGCGGCTCTAGATATCCGAGGTCAAGTGCAAGGCTACCTGTGGACCTACCTTGCACAGCTCCTCCCTCAAGTACTCCCTGCATTCCTCATACAGCGGGGACACCACCATCCTGCTAAAGGTGGTGCGTATATGCACTTGGTATGATAGGGCCACGAGAGCCATGAGTCATCTGAACCCTGGTCAATCAACTAAGGAGATGGGCTGGCTATCCACAGCAAGCATCTCCCCAGTGGCCTGGGTGATCTTGCTCACCCTGCTTTATCTGTGGCTTTCTCCCACAGCTCCAGGGTGGCCTGCCTCTGCTTCATGGGGATGGGGGCTTTGGAGTGAGAGCACGACTTCTTTGTGGGCATGTTCCTACTAGTGCCACACTTAGGAGGAACAAGGGGAAGGGGGTGCTGCCTTCTGAGATGCAGAAGCATTGCCATGGTGGTAAAGTGTTTCACCTCCTTGGTTTGGCTGATTTGCCTTTGGCAGTTCTGGCAGATAGCATACTTGGGATCATCTGCTACATCAAAATGATCCCACTACACTATCCCCTCTCCCCCCACCCCCTTCTGGGTTGAGGGTGGGGATCCTGCCTTATCCCGCTCCTCAGCAGGCAGAGGCACAACAACAGGAGGAGCTGACTCAGCTGAGCCACTAGCCTCCACAACCTCAACCTCAACCTCCTCTGAGATGCTTCCCACAGAAGGAGACCTGGCTCTAAGGGAACTTTGAGGGGTGTCGAGTACAAACTAAGATTCCTCCTCAGCCCCCAGAATTTCTTTTCCTAGGGTGTGCAGGTCCCCTACTTCCAGATCCAGCTCCTCCTCTCGCACTAGGAGGCTCACACTGGGAGATGAAATTGGAGTGGAGGAGACTGTCATTCTGGCGCTGGTGGTATTTCTGGTGTTAGAGGAAGTGGTGCAGGTTCAGAGACAGGTACTGCTCCCACCTGCTGCCAGTGGGAGCAAGGAGAAGACTTATCGCTGCCAGGAAAGAGGATATGTCATTGTTTGGGGTTGGAGCTTGCAGCTCTCCCCTTGCCCCCTCTCACTCCTCTCCCTCCCCTGCCAGAAGATGTGGCACCTGCCTTTCCAGCACACTTCATAGTAATCTTGGCTGTTCTGGAAAATGTGTCTGTGTGTGCGCAGCTATAATATCTCTTCTTCTCTGTGTGTGTGTAACTAACTAATATCTCTTCTTCCCTGATTACTGTACGTGTCTGACTACTATCTCTTCTTCTTTGTGTGTGACTACTATCTCTTCTTCTTCTCTGTTGTCTTTACTGTCTGTGTGTGTGTAATGTATGTAATTTCCTGCATAGTGATGGATCACACTGCCAGGGAAAACAGAGCTTTCTTTTAAAGTGTGCGGGGTGGGGGGAATAACAAGAACAAATATGAGGTTTTGGGGGGAAGAATAAGTTGAAAGAAATGTATTGGATAGGGATAAGTAGAGGGAGTCTAGGCAAGGGTAATTATTAGTAAGTTGTATCCAAACCTTTCCAAGAGCAGAAACTAGCAGGAGACTGACTAGAAAGCCAAGCCAGTCCAGTACCTTTCAGATGCTGTTGCTCAGGCAGAAACAGCTTACAACATGGACAGAAAGGCTGCAGGCAGAGGCTTATATGCTGTTTCTATGTCCCTCCCCTAAAGCACTGTGATTGGAAGGGGACTCAGGGAAAGATCACAGTCACTGGCCAGCTACAGATGTCAGTCTTCCCCACTCCCCCTCCCTCTTCTCAGTTTCTGTTCCCCTGAAAGACTGCCTTCCAAATCTCCGAATCTTTTTCTGAATCAATTTGGAGGCTCTGAATCATAGATTCATAGATTCATAGATTCATAGATGTTAGGGTCGGAAGGGACCTCAACAGATCATCAAGTCCGACCCCCTGCATAAGCAGGAAAGAGTGCTGGGTCTAGATGACCCCAGCTAGATACTCGTCTAACCTCCTCTTGAAGACCCCCAGGGTAGGGGAGAGCACCACCTCCCTTGGGAGCCCGTTCCAGACCTTGGCCACTCGAACTGTGAAGAAGTTCTTCCTAATGTCCAGTCTAAATCTGCTCTCTGCTAGCTTGTGGCCATTGTTTCTTGTAACCCCCGGGGGCGCCTTGGTGAATAAATCCTCACCAATTCCCTTCTGTGCCCCCGTGATGAACTTATAGGCAGCCACAAGGTCGCCTCTCAACCTTCTCTTGCGGAGGCTGAAAAGGTCCAGTTTCACTAGTCTCTCCTCGTAGGGCTTGGTCTGCAGGCCCTTGACCATACGAGTTGCCCTTCGCTGTACCCTCTCCAGGTTATCCGCATCCTTCTTGAAGTGTGGCGCCCAGAATTGCACGCAGTACTCCAACTGCGGTCTGACCAGCGCCCTATAGAGGGGAAGTATCACCTCCTTGGACCTATTCGTCATGCATCTGCTGATGCACGATAAAGTGCCATTGGCTTTTCTGATGGCTTTGTCACACTGCCGGCTCATGTTCAACTTGGAGTCCACTAGGACTCCAAGATCCCTTTCCACCTCTGTGCCACCCAGCAGGTCATTCCCTAGGCTGTAGGTGTGCTGGACATTTTTCCTCCCTAGGTGCAGCACTTTGCATTTCTCCTTGTTGAACTGCATCCTGTTGTTTTCTGCCCACTTGTCCAGCCTATCCAGGTCTGCCTGCAGCTGTTCCCTGCCCTCCGGCGTGTCCACTTCTCCCCATAGCTTTGTGTCATCTGCAAACTTGGACAGAGTACATTTGACTCCCTCGTCCAAGTCGCTGATGAAGACATTAAAGAGTATCGGTCCAAGGACCGAACCCTGCAGGACCCCACTGCCCACACCCTTCCAGGTCAAGACCGACCCATCTACCACGACTCTTTGGGTGCGACCCTCTAGCCAATTCGCCACCCACCGGACTGTGCAGTCATCCACATCACAGCCTCTTAACTTGTTCACCAGTATGGGGTGGGATACCGTATCGAAGGCCTTCCTGAAGTCCAGGTATACGACATCCACCCCTCCTCCTGTGTCCAGGCGTTTCGTAACCTGGTCATAGAAAGAGACTAGGTTGGTCAGGCACGATCTGCCCGCCACAAACCCATGCTGGTTTCCCCTCAGCATAACATAATCAATTCAGAAGGTTATTTGGTCTCCCGATTCGATTCAGATTTGGTGATTCAGCCTCCTAATTGGGCCAAATCTTCTCCAAATTGAATCAGAGGCTGAAGCCTCACATACTTCTAGTAACAACATAATTACTCCTAATAAGAGGTAAATGTCTGAGCTAAGAACATGCACCAACAAATACTTTTATGACTACTAGTAAGATGGGAAAGGCTGACAGAAAACTATTCCTACAACAATTAGCCAGAAAATCTATTTAAACGGTGATTTTCAAACTGAAATCAGTGGTAGTTGGCAAACGCTAATAAGTGCCTTCCTTAACTCAGAAGCAAGGATTTATTAGGGTGACATCTTTTATTGAACTAACTGCAGAGTAGAGAGATCTAGATAAGCGTTTGAATGCAGGCAATGAAGAAGCATTAATGAATTAAGAGCATCCAGGGGAGTTTAGTTGCTTATAGTTGTTAAGAGCGGGCGGTAAGTTTCTGCATTTTTGTCTTTATTCACTGACAATGACTAGTTAGGTGTCTAAAGTCCCTTTATGCATCTACTTGGTGGAATTTTATTCATCTTTTTTAATTAACTAACCAGTAAGAGAGTCATATGAGTGATGTTTTAATAACTCTGAAGTTCTTTTATCTTGTTTTCAGATTTAGCTCCAAGATTATCATTCCAATAATTTTCTTTTTCTCTAACAGGATCGATAATAGATATCACCAGGATTGTACACAAAACCAATAAATGCCTCTTGAGCTGGAAGTGGGGAAGCATTAATAACTTTCTATATAAAATCTGTAAGTAAAAAGGTTGATAGTGTTGTGAATGTACCCCTCTTCTAGGAGCCTCTCGCAACAGCAGAAACATCACAAAACAATAAGCGACACAGGAAAATTCTTTGCAGTATTATGCACAACACACTACTAAAACAGGGTGATAACAACATCAAACATTTTAAGGCTAGCATCTGCTACCACTAAAATTGCCCACTCAATACTAATCCAGTGCCTGGTGTGTGTATGTGTGTGTGTGTGTGTGTGTGTGTGTGTAAGGAAACATCATTTAAATGAATTATTATATAATTTCCCCCTCTCAACTTCTGAAAAGCTGACAATAGGGTAATGGAAATAGTTGACAACCTTTTGCTCCTAGTGGTGTATATGACAATGCCTGGTAGGTGTGTGCAGGAACGTGAAAGTGGTGGCATTTAGGTATAATGGCCAGTGGCTGGAAAGCTTAAGGTGAAAGAATTAGCTAAAATGAATATTATCAATTAGGGGCAATAGACATGGAGAGTCAGGGATGGGCATAAATGCTTGATAATGGACACTTACAGAAAGTGGTGGGAGAAAGGGCACTCTAGAAAAGTTAACATATTACTTTTCTCCAGAAAAGATTATTGAGTCATTTTAACAGTGCTGTGATTGTCAGCTCCTGGTGAAGCCTATTTGATAATTGAAAAGACTTAAACACTTTCTTTCCAGTGCCAGAATTTCTGGGGAAGGTAAAATAAAAGACGATACAGATACAGTCTAGTTACCACGTGTACTTTTTCAACTGACATAGATGTTACTAAGCAGGTGAAGATGCTATAATCTCAGCATTAAAACTATATGTTTTATGCATTCTTATAGCTGGTATTAACTCTGCCGAACTGATGGAAGATAAAATCATCTCTTTGATTGATGCTGGAGTAGCCATAAATTGTGCTTACCCTCTCATTCTTTGTCCAGAGAGGAAAGTGAAGTTAATCCTCTCCTTTGACTATGGCCCTGGAGATCCTTTTAAGGTAGCTTTTGCCATCACTGCAGTGTTGCTGTAGTTTTTATTACGAAGGTCTATTATGCCAGATGAACACAGAACAAAACTTTTTCTTTCACTGGTAAAGAACAGTTTGAGAGCTGAATACTTTACAAGAACTAACCCAATGTGGATAGGTTAATCCATAGAATTATACAACCAATAGAAGTATGCAACCAGGGCACATCTACATGTGTCCCTATGGTGCTGTTGTTACTGTGCCATCATTTAGTACTTCTTTTTGCAAGTACTAAATGATGGCACAGAAACAGCCATTACTGCACTGTGCTGGTGGCGCATGGTTATTTTTATTCCCGTATATTGCCATAGTGATGCACTATACCAAGGAAGCATGTCAGTACAGCAACATAGCTATTGTGTCACGGTTTGTCTCTCCTGATACTACATTGCCATAGGGCATTGCTGCAGCAACATAGCGTTATGTGTAGATGCACCCGCTACATAGTAATTTGACCACCATTATAACGTTCACTAGTGATCACCAACAATACCAAGCTTATTTTCTGTAGTTGATAACAGCTGTAGGTCCATATTTTCAAATGCACAAAAGAAAATTCACTTCTTTTGGTATAAATGGGACCCAAGTACTTGACTTCAAAGGGTGTTTTGACAGTTTTTACTCATGATCATATCAACAGTAGTAAAGATCTGTTTCACACCTTGTCTGAACAGCGGAACATTGGGTGGCACTAAGCTCAGTCATGATGCACGCTAAGCTTAGTCATGATGCACGCTAGAGAAAACCACTTCTACTGAACCACTACCAAAGACTTCTCTTAACTTCTGAGCAGATCAGACATCAGCAATGAATCCTTCTGCTCTGTACTGGCACTTGGGGGTCAATGCTGTACCATGTTTTATCAGTCCTTAACCCCAGCGACAGATTTTCAAAGAAGCCTGCGAGAGTTAGGGTCCCAAATGTTACTAAAATTCCCAGGGAGGTAAAGTCATAGTCCTTTAGACTCGTGTTAGATTTCTTTATGTAGATAATTGTTGATTGTTACAAAAAGAAGGTTGCTATCCTTTTTTTTTTTTTCTATCCAAGAGGAGGATGCATAATTCCTGCTTAGGCAATCAATCAGAAATATCGTAAAGGGAGCTAGACTTACATTTTTAAATATCTAAAGCCCTGATTATTTACCTTGATGGGCACTGTGGTCCTGCTAAACATCCTAGTCATATTTCTCTCATCCAGACACTCAAGCAAGCTGTGGAATACTGCAGACAAAACAGCATCCCATTTCCTGAGGTAGATGAGAATCTGCTCCGGGAAGAGAATAACCCCTCTGATGTCTACATCTTTAGAGGGGAGAATGCCCCCACTGTCATGCACTTCCCCCTCTTCAACAAAGTGAACGTTCCAGGTAAACCTCCTTTTCTGTTATTGACCTGCTCATCATTTACCTTGACTTCAACACAATTATGTATGGTTTTCACTGGGAAAGCCAGGAATTAAATACAGAAGCTCTCAATGAAAGATCCAGTCTCTGATGCACTTGGGCTAGCTACTGACATTCAAAAGGCCGAAGGCAGAATCAAACCTATGTGGTTTTCTGTAAACATTGGTAGCAAACATTGGTAGCAAACAAAACAGACTCACCCTTTGGCGGGCAGTGGGTGACACATCTTAGATTATGTTCTGCCATTTTAAAACCAGTCTATGGCTAAGTGCAGACAGTCAAAAAGCCCATGGCTAAATTGATTCAGTCTTTGCAGGTTAGTCTAAACTGCAATGATTTAACTGAGAAAAAATGGATACGCATTTACCTTTGATTCATGATATGAAGCCACATGCCTGCAGTGGCTCAATCCAGCGCCAGGGGGTGCTAGAGCATGGTTCTCTGGCAGTTCTTTTTCCTGCTGCCCCTGAGGTCTCTGGGATTTGTAGTCTACAATCACAGAAGCAGGGCTATGCGGGGTATCTCATCACTTCCTCTTCCTGCTTCCAGATGCCTCTGGGACTTGTAGTCCACAGTAGCAGCCCGCAGTAGCTTCCAGCAAGTTTAGCAGGGCAGGGCAACTCTGTACTTTGGGGAAAAGGGGTTTAACCCCCCTCCCTGGCCCCAGCCCCCAGCCAGGGTGTGCCTGGGGGGAGAAGTCCCTGCCTCTCTTCTCCCCTTCCCCCAAGCCTTCTCTGCTAGAACAGACAGCACAGCACAGCACAGCACAGGGCTAGAAAACATGCTGGGATGCTAGGGGACTGTGATTTAACTTGAACCAGGAAAGGGTCTGGGACAGAAGCTTCATAAACTGGTTTAATCCAAATCAGTTAAGTCTGATACTACAGTCAACCAGGTTCATTTTAAACCACTTTAAGCCATTTTGAAACTTATGTGCAGTGAACTTCTGTTCTGTTACAGGTTTAAACCAGTGTCTGATCACTTAAACTGGTTTGTGTGTAACATCTGTCCCTAGCCCAAGTGTGCTGAACTTTTGTTATGGGTACAGACTGGTTTCCAATCACTTGTAAAAGTGGGATAAAAATAAAAAGATAAAAGTGGGATGTCTGTACATGGCCTTGGAGCACTGCAGTGAGTGTGGAGGATATGATGCAAGAAACTTAAGGAAAAAATTAGAAGCAATCACAGAGCTGACAGTTATGGATGTTAAGCTGTGACAGACTGGAAGTCTGACAAGGTTATAATAATAAATTGTAATCATAACAGCTCTCACTGACATTAGTCATAGCAATAGTAAAAAACCTCTTTTTAATAACTTAAATGTTTTTATTTTCCTTTGGTTATAGGCCATGTCACAGACTCAAGATTTAAATTCAGTCCTGTTCGCTTTGTGTACAATAAGGAAGACTTCAGTAAATTGCTCCAGGCTGCCAAATTAAATGTGTCAAACAATAAAGACAAGATCTTACAGGAGATAAGACATGTCATGGCTTCCTCTAACAGGAGTAATTTATATTCTCTGTAATTCTCTACAGGAAATCTTTGTACAACTGCAAATTTCACTTGTGCTACTAGATATTATATGTGACATCTGGATTTAAATACTAGGTTATGTGGTTCCACTGGACTACAAAATATTAAAGGAGATTATACTGCAGCCAAATATGTCATCAGGAAAATAAGTAGAAAGAAGATGTATGTGTGCACAGTCATTTATCTCACAAGCAAGCATTCACAATCAATAACCTAGAAGATGTGGTTGCACGTAGATATTCAAAGAGGTTCTGCTCATTAGCACTATAGATACTCTTGAAAATTTAGCGATATATTAATTATGCTAGTGATAAACCAGAGATTACTCCCTCAAAAGTAACGCCTTTCTTTTCTAAATGTATCTGAGACCATGTTCTAGACTGCTGCTCATAACAACCTTCGTTTTTATGAATGTTCTTGTTCGTTCGTACCTCAGTGTTCTTTGACTGTCTCTGACAACATACTGCAAATATTTTTGCCTCCTGCTGCACATTTAATCCATTAAGCCCATGCCATTGTTTCCATTGTACACTGTGGGTGCATCTACAGGAGGTGCTATGTCACCGTAGGAACAAGCTACAGCAACATAGCTTGTCACTACAGTAGTATAGTGTTGGCATGCATAAACTCTGATGCCAATACTACATCACTGTAGCTCATTGCTATGGCAACATAGTGTCTAAAACTACCAGTGTGCCACTGGGACTGCATAGTAGCGGTGGGTACTGTGCCATGATTTACAGTACTGCAGTCAGGAGCATGTGTCGATGCACCCTGTATTACTGAGTCACAGAATAACCTGCCATAGTACAAGTACCTAATGTAACAAGCAAGGTAATCTCCCCCAGTTCCTAAAACAGTACAGGGACTATGACAAATGGAGGTTAGAGAATTAAGAAAAAAATAGTTTGTTCAGGATAATCAGGAGAGTAGGATTATTATATAGAATGACTTTGATAAACAGGATAAGTCGTCTGAAATGAATCAAATGAAATTCATTAGGTTCAAGTGCAAAGTCCTGGAAAACTTGCATGCACAAATACAATAATTTGCCAGGTTGTATTTGATGCATTACAGAAAGGGAGCTGGGTATTGTAGCAGACCATATTTATAAAGGCTTATGAATAAAGGCTAAAAGAGCTCAAATGATTTAGTCTGCAGAAGAGAAGACCGAAGGGTGATTTGACCGGTCAAAGTCCTGCCCCTGCAAAGACAAGAAATAATTTGTTAAAATGCACTCAAACTATCCATGGAAGTGGATCCCTTACCCCACTACAGAGGAAGGCAAAACCCCCGATAGACCATCTGAATTAGACCATGGGATAAAATTACCTCCTTATCTTTTATGTGGCAGAGGAGCAAGACCTTGAGGCAGGAACTGCTGAGTTTTCTAAGTTCCAACAGGAGCATCAGCACACCACAGTGAAAATCCCCAAAATTGCCTCTATAAATCTGTGTGTTAAGTTTGAATCTTTTTAGCTTGCATTATAGTAGCTTTAGTAATGTTTGCCTGCATTAATTTAAGTTAGGCCAAGTTAGCATAAATGAGCCTAAAGGAAGTCGTATAAAAGGAAGGGAGTTATAGGTGACAGGACATTCTAGGAAAGGCTAGCTTCATTACATCTTGATTTGTGAAGGTCAACATAATATGCAACAAAAACATCACTTTTTTGAACATGTGTCTCATTCTGAACAAGTAATGTTGAAGGGCTCTATTAGAAAATGGGGATGAGAGGTAGCTCAGGATTCTGAGATGTGTTCCTCTGGCATCCTTTGCTGAGATTCCCATTCACAGACCTAATGAAGATACAATGCCTTTTAGAGTTTAGTCTGTGAATTCAGGCCAGATCTCTCTAACAAGCCAACTACCATTTAGAAATTCTTAGCATGTTAAGATGCAGTGATTCTAAGTTGAAAGGCTGATTATTTCCACTTGAATAGTACAAATATATAGATATATATTGTGTTAATCATTATTAGATCTCAATGTTCCTAATTTTAGAAGTTCAATAAAATCTGCTTTTTCATTTGCTCAATCAGAGATCTCATTTTATTGAGGACATGAACAGTCAAAAGTAACCCTCAGACCCCTAAAATCTCCTCCGTGGATAAACAGTGCTTCTATGTAATGTGAAAATACCTTCATACCTGTAATAAGAGGAAGGGAATTAATTCTTTTCTGCCCCATGTGATGACCAGACACCTTCCACTCTACTTTGCAATCTAGGGGCTAGAAACAGAACCCCATACATCTCACAACCTCACTGGAAAGCCAGAACTCTATCATCCTGCCCTCTTTATATTTATCTCAAATCCTTTAATCCCCTTTCACAACCAACCCAGTTGCAGATTTTTGGTTTCATCCTCCTGTTGCTAGGCATGATCCTCTCCAATTTCCACCTGTTCTCCTCATGGTCCCTGGGCAATTCATGTGTGTATATCCCCTGGGTTTCCAACTGCTGCTCTTCACAGTACCCTCCAGTCCTGAAGCATACTTGACCAATACTTATCGAACCTCTTTTTCAAAACCTCCAGCAAAAAAGTTTCTACAACTTCCTTATGCAGTCTGTTGCACAGTCTCACAACTCTAACAGTGACTAGGTTTGTTCTGATATCCAGTTTATCTCTACGCTTTGCTGCAAATACAATCCATTGCTATATGTCTTTTCCTCTGGAGCAAGGGAAAAATGCTGTTCACCTCATTTTTATGGTAGCACATCAGATATTTCAAGACTGAACTCATGTCTTCCCTTAATCATATTTTCTTCAAGCTAAACATGTGCAAAGTAGTTTTGGGTTTGTTTTTTTTTGGGGGGGGGGGTTCCCCCAGAAGGAACCTAGTTCTTGCTTAGCGTTATTCTATTCAATTATGTATCCACATCATAACAATAATTCAGTCTAGTTCACATTTCTCCAGTTTACTTAAAAGAAAGTCATAAGGAACTGACATGCCTTGACCCTAGATGCAGCCTGGGTGCACCTTTGAGACTCATGCCTGGAGCGCTTCTACACCTTTGGCATGACCATCTGCCTAAAACATATCTCTGCTGTTTGCATCTTGACCCCTGGGAAACAGCAGAGATGTACCAGAGGCTAACTCATTGGCCTGTAGTGCCTCAGCTTCATCAGGCTTTGCCAGGCCTTTGCAGAGGGGATTTTTATTTTTATTTTTTTTACTGTGTCAAATTTTGGACTTATGCGTAACACTTTTATAGATTCATTACCATATTTATATTTTATTATGTTTATTTTAGGAGTAGGAATATGCTTTTTTAATGACCATTATAATCTTATATGGCTATTATAATGCCTTTTATAATTTTAAAATAATGCCCTATTTTATCATTATATTTGCATTATCCATTATTTTTGCTTAAAGTTTTATCATGGTTGTATGTCTGTTATGTTGTTTTCAGGAGCATGGCTTTAAGCCACAATCTGTAACAAACTGCTAATTTAGCTAATTTTATCTAAAGGAAATATATCCTTTTCTAGTCATATACTTAGAAAACAATGGATCTCTTCCTCCATAAAGAAGGCCTGGCTGTAAGATCAATAGATCTGAAATTTTTTCTGCAAAAGGAATTAGGGATTTTTTAAAGAAGGAATTGTAAAAACTGAAAGTATCATCACGCCCCTTTGAAATCCACAATGCTTCCACACCTTGCATACTGTGCCCAATTCTGGTCCCCACACCTCAAAAAGGATATAAAAGAATTAGAAGATTTCTAGAGGAAGCAACAAAGATGATTAACAGTACAGGGGGACTCCATATTAGGAGAGACTAAAGACCGTAGGCTTATTCAGTTTAGAAAAGAGATGCTTGAAGGGGAGCATGATAAGGGTCTATAAAATAATAAATGGTAAAGAGAAAGTGAATAGGAATATATGATTTACTCTCTCTCACAATACAAGAACTAGGGATCACAGTATAAAACTAGTAGGTAGTAAGTTTAAAACTAACAAAAGGAAGTTATTTTTCATACAAAATGCAATTTAAAATGTGGAATTGATTGCCACCAGATGTTGTGCAAGATAGTTTAGCCAGATTCAAAAAGGGACTGCACATTCGTGCAGAAAAGGGATAAGAGTAGCTATTGAGCATGGCAGTTAATGGTACAGCTTCTGAGTTAGAACTTCCTAGACTTTAAATGCTGAAGGATGAAAGTGGAAGAGAAACGGGGGAAAAATCCCTGTTCAAACCCTGTTCACTTTCCCTTTCAACATCCTACCACTGAGACACAGGAGACTGGACAACATGGATTTGTGGTCTGACCTAGTAAACGACAATTCTTACGTTCTTATGGGATTACAGTTGGTGTACAGTGTTAAGTGGCAAAGTTGCCAACTGTCAATAAATTTACTGGCTGTCATTAAAAAAAAAAAAAAGGAATCCAGGCTAAAAGCGGCTGTCAGTAAAATCAGTTAAAAGACTTCAGCCATCAATAGAAACACTAAGCAGTCTCAGGTTATCCTAGCAGGGATCCTGCCTAGGTGAGTGGTCTGGGTCTTTCCATCAACCCCAGTGACTCCAGTGCAAGCATGAGGAGATGGCTGGATGTAGTGATGCCCTGCAGAACAGGGTCCATTACCAGCTGTTTTCTATCCAGGGGGATTCATGCCATGGCACCTCACATGGCTGTGCTCTGGTGAGATACTCAGCAGGATTGGCCGTGAGCAGCCAGGGTGGAACGAGAGGATGGCCTGGATAGTCCCCAGATCACTATTAAACCCCATGGTGACAATATAGAGGAAGAGGGATGGTGTGGATCCCAAAAGTTGCTACAGCACTGAGGGACCCTGTGTCCTCACACTTAGTGGGATCTCTGCAGATGTCAGGCCAGGGAGCTGGACCCCAGAGGTGAATATCCCACATGGACAAACCTGCATAGAAACACTAATGCTTTCTGTCATCTAAAACCTGAGCCTGTTCCAGTCTGAGGAAGGCAAGGAGAGGGGAAAAACCCTCAGTGAAAAAGGAAAGCAATGACTAGGCAAAAGTGCAGAATGATGTGCTAAACCAAACCAAAGCAGCTTCTCTTCTGTGGAGCCCGTATGTGAGCCCAGAGCAGATTTCATAAGGATTTGCAGCACTGGTATACACTATCCCTCTTTTTATTACATGTTATAGATTAAATACCTTGTCACTGGAGTCTTTTTCTAACACACACAAAAGAGGAAATCCATTCTTCACTTACGTGTACAAAACTGGCCCTGTGGAAGGGACCAAAGAGTGAATTACCTATACTGAATATCAGTAACGCAGGCACGTCTATTTGGAGTTAATGTTCTTCTTTCAAGTTTGAAGGCTTTTCTTTTTCTATCAAGGAAAGGATGAATTTCCCTATAATTTTCATCAAGCCAGTCCTGATGTTTCTTTGTGTAGGAGTCTAGTGATTTTTGGCACACCTCATGCATGCCTTTTTTGAAGGTCTCACTCTTTCTGGAGTGATCAGTGCTGTCAAGAGCATCAGGGCAGTTGACAAGTTTCTCTCCAAGGCACTGCTGGAGATGATGTTTTTGAGCTGGGTTTTTCAAGCACTTAACATTGAACCTCTTCCATGTGTTGCTTTGTGATATATTCATACGGAGTACAGCAACTGAATCATGGAACAAACTATAAACAACCTATAAATAACAGCAGTAAAGGATAAGACTTGAGTGACAGTTTTAGATTTGATGTCCATGGCAAGGCATTGTTAGTAGCCTTGTGCAGGCCTTCAATGCAATCACTACAATTGTAGATAGGACATGCCTCCATATGTGCTATATAGTTTGGATTTGCCACTCTCAAAATTGGGGTCTCAAATAAAATTCCATATATGTAATAGGTAGTTATGTCTACCTGGTCCAGCATGAACCCTGCTTAATGTTGTCCAGCTCTGCCTTAGTACAGCATAACGGCAGCTGCCGAATCGCACACCTGTCCCAGTTCCAAGTACGACACAGCCATCATACAGTCACTGTCTCTGTGCAGATCCATGACTAGGGGCTTCTGCTAATCGCTAGCGTCTGCCCCCTTCACCATTCACCAGTCACTGTGGGACTTTATATTGAAGCAAGAGGACTGTGCATGTCTTCTTTCCACATGGGATGCCATTGCTCATCAGTAACCACACAAGACTTCACAGGATGAAAACTTGAATGCAAGACAAGGAAACGAAAAATACTGCAGGTTTCTATTCTACTGCAGCCTTTATCTGCCTTTGCTCCCATTGTGAAATATTATTTTTGCTTCTATCTGCTTTCCCATCAAGGACTGTTATCTTGATTGTTGGATTACTATTAGCTGGGGATTTGTCTGACCCTGCATGGAGGGGCAAGAGCCCCTCTCAGCCAGCCAGGAGCCTTGGCTTTGGATCGCAGCAACAACACTGGCACACCCCAGCCCAAATCCCCAGCCTTGGCTGCAGTCAGCCCGCAATGCCTCTGAAGAGGAGGTTTTAAAACAAAAGCCCTTTCAAACATAGCAGAAAAGTAGTGGGGGTGGAGGGCAGAGGGCAGTGGCAGGCGCAGAATCGTCTCCCAGCCTCTTGTACCAACCAGCAAATCCCAGAAGCATGGCAAATACTCATAGTAAAACATAGGGCTGTTTAGGCCCAAATCATACCAGACCAGTTCAGTCTCTTCTTGAACACCTCCAGTGATAGAGCCTACAGCTTCCCTAGGCAGTCTGGGCACTGTTCTGACTGTGAAGATATTTTTCCTGATATCTAATCTAAACCTACCGGCTTTGTTGCAAATTCAAACCATTGGTCCACATCTTAATTCTCTGTAGCAGGAGAGAAAATGTCTTCTCCCTCCTTTTTACAGCAGCTCTTCAGATATTTGAAAACTACTATCATGTGCTTTCTAAAGCTTAAGTCCCTTCCTAACTGCACGGAACCTGCTCTAAGTGGAACAGGTATTTGTCCCCTAACACCTGAGGCTGTGGCAACCCCTCAGTAGGAGCCCATGCAGACGACTTGGCCTTCTAGGTAAAATATGTTCCTGAAGAGATCAGTGATCTGTCACGCTGACATGTCCTGCTTAAGAACTAGGGAAGCACCAGAAACCAGCTGTTTATGAAACATGCTCTGAAGAGCTGTGAACAAACTTGGCCCCATGCTCTGTGAGGTCCACCTGTAAGGAAAAGCCTGAACACAAAACACCCTGGGCCTAGGGATAGGACTTGGGGAAAGGCAGCAAGTAAATGCTCAGAGCTGTCATACAGCCAAGGGGTTTAACAGAACCCTTGTCAGCTGGCATCTGAGTGACATCTCCTGGGGCTGCGAGAGGAGGAAGCCCAGGGACACCCCTCTTCAAGACAAGTCTGAAGAACATCCCATTCTTCTTGGCAGCCTCCGCCATGGGTAGACTACCATACCTAAGCAGTGCTCTCCTTCAATCTGCTATTGCACATTTCTTCCTCTATCAGGTGTTTTAAAAGTAAGAGAAAATTGTGTCTTGAGCACAGGGCATTTCCCTCCTGGGGCACAGTGAAGTTCTCCTTTACTGTCTACCAGTAATAGGGATCCCAGGCAGCCCCATGGTGAAGAGTTCCCGCAGGCTAATTTTACTCCCTTCTCAAACCCAACTGCCATCAATTGATATTGCTATTGCCAGTCCCTCTGTACCCAGTTAAAATGAAATTCTATAAATTAATCACACAACCTACTTCCTTAAACTTGCACAGAACCAAATATGATAAAAAGATAAATGACAACAAAATACAGATACTGCATTACATGAAATATATATTGAGATAGACTCTGATCCTATTTGTACTTAACAAAACTGTAGTCTTATAGCTTAGTGTCCTTTAAATCCCCCAAATCCTAAAAGTCCTGAAAGGAGGCTGACCTGCCAAGAAGATCTTACCACAAGTAGAGACTGAGATCTAAGAGGGGAAGGATTCATAAAAGATGTGCAAATGGGAACCTCAGCACAGGATGCCAGAGGAAACCACCCTTGATCTCTGGCCCCCTTTTTCTTCCCCTTCAGACTAGCATCTTACAAAATTACCTGATTCAAAACCTGAACCAAATATGGTCATGAAAACACTCCATTAGCCAAGATGGCACTCATGGACCTAATCCCTTTATCAGGATTAAATATTCTGAGACTGAATAAATTTTGTCCAGTATTTGACATTGGTAAACTTAGTTGTACTTTTTCACACAAATATAGGTAATATAACTGATGCTAACTACCAGTCTGTAAGGCCTACTATTAACACTATACTATTGGTAACAATGAATAATTAGCCAGGTCTGGATCATGGGGTTGGATTTGAATCAGGGACAATAGAATTTCTTGAGCTTTGGTCTGGGTCACAGCAGCTCCTGTGGCTGTGTCCAACTTGGTGGGGATCCAGCTGGCCACTAAGCTCCATACTTTGACCCAACTTTGGTCATTTTATCAGCCATCTCATTTTCAATCCAAAATCATTCCAATTTGTTGGGAGCTTTTACCTTTTTGACCAAAGGAGGCTTTGACAATTTCAGTGTAGTTCCTCCAATCAGCATATTTCTTAGATGTACTGTCTGTGGAAGTAAAGCCGTTGTTTTGCCCAAAAGGCAAGAACTGGGTAAGGAAGGACCAATCCAACCAGAATCTGAAAAGATCACAAGTTGGACATCTGAATCCTATTTCTGACCAGTTGAAACACAGTATTCCAGAGCACAGGCAACTGCTACCAATTCAGCATGCTGAACTGAATGTGGAAGACAGGACTGGAAAACTTCAACAGGTTGTTCAACCCACGGAGATGCCCCCACAAAACTGCCAAATCCGTTGTACCTTCTTCCTTGCTCACAAAAGCTGGAACCATACAGAAAAATGTCCTCAATTGACATCTGAGCTCTGAGGAAATGGCAGAAAGATAGTATTTTGGGGGAACTTGCAGTTTCCAAATGGACACTCTGGAAGAAACCCATCATACGGCAAGGCCACCATGCTTCCTTCCCCTGGGGTCGGCATCTGCTCCTGATTTCACAAGAAGCAACTGGTGACAGACAGACCGTGGACTGAATTCAACCCAAACAGCCCCTTGGAAGGAAGAACTCCCCTGCCTGCAAACACCACTGCCCCCAACATCTCCAGCCTGCCCTGAACATGGCACACTGCGCATGTGACACCCCAGTGTCCCCAGCACCAGTATGGTCCCCTACATACCCTGTGGGACCTCCTTCTCCTTCCCTCCCTGTCCCCCACTGGCCCCCACAGGGCTGGCCAGACATCTCGGGCCATCCCAACCTGATCCATGGGCTGTGCTTGCAAATAAAAAAAAAATGAATGCCATTGAGGATGAAATCCAGCCTCCTGCTCCTCTGTACCAGAGCTGGCACCCGGTGGTAGGCTGAGGGGGACACCAACAAACAAATGAAGTTAGGTCAGTGCAGCACTGACCCCCAACTCAAACACCAAGCAACATACCCCACGGGTAACATAGAGGGACACCCCAGCATCACAACACACAGCAATGTGCACACACCCTGCCACAAAGCATCGGGAAAGCAACACACTCTCAAATTCCTCTTCAGGGGCTTTCCAGAGTGGGGGCACAGACTTACCCTTTCCACACACATGAACACATGCACACACACACCCTCATGACCTCCCTCCCACCACCGGGGTAGAGGAACATAGTGGAAATCATCTCTGTACTGCCATGCTCCTTAGCAGGGGTTCTTAGGAGCAATGGCTCCTCCTCATTGTCCTGCTCATCCTCAACTTCCCCCCAAACCGCCCTCCCAGATGGTCCACATGCAATTGCACACAGCCTGTCAGTGCCTGCTCAGGCCTGCACAGTGTGTCAGGACCCGGCTGGGTTACCCTTTGGAATTACTCCCTTCCTGGTTCCCTTCCCCATCCCTGGCCTCCTCCCCAAGGGCTCATAGCTCTGCTGTCCCTGCCCCACACACTCTCCAAGTTTCCCCTGCCTCTGCCAGCCACTGCAGAGCCAAAAAGCATTTCACAGCTCAGAAACAGATGGAGATGTCTCAGAAATCCGCTGTCTCCCTGAGTAGACCTGAATGGCCAGCTCCTCACTCAGCCCCAGATGGACGGAGAAAGAAGAGACCAGGACACTATGTCCTGGTGTGCACAGGACCTCCAGTGACCCCTCCTACCAGCCTCTTGGGGCTTCATACAGCCTTGGAGCAATCCCTGCCCCTCATGCTGCCTGAGCACAGGATCTGGAGGACCAGAGTTGATGAGGGACTGACAGAGGAGACAACTGCTTGGTACAGGGCACTAGCATCCTGTGGGATGAGCATCATGTGCCATCTTTACCTGCCTGGAGGCAGAAGGGGCCCTGATCATCACCCAGTTCCCATCCACCACTGATCCCAGGGCTCACAGCCTAACAGTACAAAAAGCACCATACCTCTCCCCCTGTCCTGCTCCTTTTTGATGACAGCAAGCCTTTGTCTGGGTGTTTGCCTCTGTCTTTGCCGGGGATTCACCCTGGCACCCTAACTTAGCCAGGCAAAGTACCTTGGTCTGGGTGTTGGTGTGTTCATGTCAGGGGCCCTCTGCCTGGGTGCTAGCTTCTCTTGTAAGGGGCACATTGGTTTCAGTCCCCGTGTCATGGTGGTACCCTGCCTTCTTCCCCTGGGGGGCAGCTACTGCTCCTGATTTAACAAGAACAAATTGATCAGAGATGGGTCCTGGACTGAATTCAACTGAACTGTCCCCAAGGAAGGAAGAATTCCCTTACCTTGAAAAAGCATCAATCCTTATACCCCTACAATCCCCAGAGCCAGCAGGCTAAGCAGGAGATCCCCGCCCTCCACCCCCAATACACTCAGCACCTGTCAGGCACCCCACAAACCCTTGCAGGACCACCTCCTCCTTCTTCCTCTGTGTCCCATGTACCCCACAGATCTAGCCAGCACTCCCCAGCCACTCCATCCCAGTCCATGGGGTACTATGACAAATAAGAGAGTGAAATGTCTTTGACCATGAAATCCACCCTCCTGCCCCTCTGTCCCAGAGCTGGACCCTGGGGAGAGGGAGGGAGACACCAACCCAGGGAGCAGGCAAAGTCAGTGCAGCTCAGACCCTCCACCCCAACACCACACAACACACTGCACATCACACTGAACAGCACTAAGCAAACACACCCTCCTACAAAGCCTCAGGAAGGCATTAGCTTCCCCAACCCCATTTAAGGGCCTTCCAGGCTTGGGGCACAGCGTTGCCATTTCCTCCCCCCGCCACCTCACCCTCACCCCGTCCCACAGAAACCCTTGTCCTAGGGCAAAGAAACATAGAGGAGCTCTTCTCCGCATTGTAATTCTCCCTGGCTAGGGTCCTGAGAAGCAATAGCTCCTCTTCCCCCACCCCAAACAGGTCTCCCAGGATGATCTTCATGAGATATGTGTAGCCTGGGTAGTACCCAATGATGTACTCCCCTCTCCAATTGAAGGGAATATTAGCAAGGCAGGTGCACTGTGGGGTGAAACTCCTGGCTGCACGTAGTTTCCCTCCTTCCCTATAGAGCCAGATCGAGACACTTAGTAACTTAATTATGTACAAATTTATTATTATACATATAAAAAGGGTTAAACTAGAACAAATATACAAAGGACCTGGGAAGTATGTGCAACACACACACACACACACACACACAGAGTGTCATCCATGTCATGAGTTTTACTTGTTGACAGCTTGAGGTGCATTTTCCCATAAACCCCTGAACCTATCTTCTTGAAACTTGGCTTAATGACCTCAGAAGGGGCTATCATCCTTGAAGATTTCATCTGAATCAGCCAAAAACCGACAAAGTTATAGGTATTTCATTGATTCCCCATTATACTTTATGGCTGAATCTCCAAATCTCTCTGAATTGGCACTGAATCTTCCAAAGCCGATTTGGCTGAATCTCCAGATTGAATCACTGGCCTCCAAATTGACTGAATCCAAATCCGAATTGAATAGTTCTGTATTTGCACAGGACTACTGTATACCACATATGTGCCGGTACAATTAAGTTAAATTGTTATGGAAATGTTACACACACACACACAAAAATAATTGGTCCACATCCTGAAGATCATTCTGTGGTCCAAATCTGGCAACAAAAGAAAATACTGTCCTAAGCATTCTAGAATGAGGCAAATTTTTCTAGACGGAGAGCAAATGACCAAAAACGAGTTTCAGGGAGAACAAATTATTTGTCAGTTCAGGTCCAAACTAACCTATTTTTTCAGTCTTGGAGGAGTATTTTACTGTGAAAACTTGGGGTGAAGGAGGTCAAGAGAAAACTGCTTTGCGAAATAATTTTTAGCTGCACAGAACCTTAGGAAGGATCAAGGAAGGCATTTCTTTGAAAGGGCTTGCAGCAATTTTCTGTCAGTCTACATTCAAGAAGGGCTAGTGGTGCATTTGGTCGATAAAGAGCTCACTAAGAAATTAGTGCTCACTGGACACATGGACACAAAATGCTTACTGCAGAGCTGACTAATTAGCTCTGTGATAAAGTTTCAATGTCTACACACGCAGCCCTATTAGACCACAGTAAACTAATTAGCTCAGCTTTAAACTAATTAACTCCACTGTAGCTCAGTACTTGTAAATACAAGTACTATCACAGGGAGTTCGTCACTGAGCAGCAATGTATGTGTAGATTATGATGGGCTGGTTGGGGCACGAGAGTCCTTCAGTGCAGGGGTTGCCTGCTGACTGGCCCCACACTAAAGCACTCATGCCCTTCTACACATTGAGCCAGGTCAGAGCAATCCCGGGCTACTAGTCTGATCCCCCTGGAGCCCCTAATAGCTGGGGCTGTTCTGACCCAGTTCAGTGTGCTGTGATCATGTGAAGGACATGTAACATGGTAACATGGCACCCAGGAGCAATGAACTCTGGCACAATAAGCATCAGAGTCTATTGCTTCGCATTTATTCTACATGTAGATGCACCCTCTGAATTATTGATTTCTGTTACAAATGGGGAAGAGATCCAGATCACCCAAATTTTGCAACAACCCAGCAAACAAGCAAATGGAAAAAAACCTGTAACATGCAAGAACAAATACAAGGATAGAGTATGTTGAGGAAGTTTGCCAAGTATTTATGTTTATTTGGGGGGGGGGGGGGATTTGCCAAGCAAATATTGCAAACAGAGACAAAAATCACACTGGATTTCAAAAGATCAGGTTGCTGTCTTGTGCCCATGAATCTGAGCAGCTAAACAACTCACTGTCATTGTCTCCTCTAGAAATAAGTAACCAGATACAGTTAAAATTGTCCCAGACATCCCATCTTCCTCCACCCAGGTCAGATCAGTGGGGGAAAAAATAAGTACTGAAACTCTCATTTAGTTTCTTGGAAGCTTTTCTCAAAGCTTCATGCACTTCCTTGTTTCTCAAGCTGTAGTTGAGGGGGTTGACCATGGGAGTCAGGACAGTGTAGAAGATGGAGAACACCTTGTTGAGGGCCCTCAGCCTAGTGGTTTTAGGTAACAGATACACAGCAATCAAGGTCCCATAGAAAAGGGTCACCACAATGAGGTAAGAGGAGCAGGTGGAAAAGGCTTTCTGCCTCCCAGTGGTGGAAGAGATCCTTAGGATGGTGCCAATGATACAAACATAAGATATCAGGGTTAACAGGAAAGAGGGAAGTGTTAATATGCAAGAAAATAAGAAAGCCAGTATCTCTACCAGGTGGGTTTCATTACAGGACAGTCTGATCAGTGGAGTAAAGTCACAAAAGAAGTGATCAATGTCATTAGGCCCACAGAACTGCATTTGTGACATTAAGCACATTACTATGGAAATACACAAAAATCCATTCATCCAAGAAGCAGTGATGAGTTGAATACACAATCTGTTGTTCATAAGAGATGCATAAAGAAGGGGTTTGCATATCGCTACATACCGATCATAAGACATGGCTGCAAGAAGACAGCATTCTGTAGCTGCCAAAAAGCCAAAGAAATAAAATTGTGTGGTACAACTTCTGATAGAAATGGTTCTGTCCCCAGTCAAGAAGCTGGCCAGCATTCTGGGCAGGATGTTTGTTGTGTAGCAGGTCTCCAAGCAGTACAAATTTCCCAGGAAGAAGTACATGGGGTTATGAAGGTGGTGATCACCCACAACCAGCACAATTATAAGGATGTTCCCAGAAACAGTCACAATGTAGATAGTTAGGAAGAGGGGAAAGAGAAGAATCTGCTGCTCAGGGACATTCCCAAATCCTAGGAGGAGGAAAATGACTGTTTGATTTCCCCATTCTATTTCTGCCATGGATTATATCTAGGAAAAACGAAAAGCAAAAGAGAAGAAACAAAAGAAAAAAAGAAAATCCTTCCATGAGATACCTTGAAGATCAGTCTAAATTTTTATGCCGTAATACCAGTTTACCAGTAGTATTTTCTCAGCAGCCTAAAGGAGTGAGGTGTCCATCTCTTATGAATGTCATTCTGTTACTGGTGGCACCTAAAAGGATGCATCCCCTCTTGTGCCTGTTCCTCAATGCATGTCATGAATACTTTTCCTCTGTGATATTTAACCTGCATTAACTGAGATAAAGTACTGTGCTAGTCTGAATTTATATTATGAAAATAGGGACATTTTATGTTATGATTAGCTAGCAATCTAGTGGGAAGATTTATATTCTATAGAAAATGTTGGAGAAAGGCTTTTCCACTAACAGAACAATCCTTCCTTCCAGCAGTCTCCCAAATACGGGTGTCCATATGGGTATTCATGCCCTGCTTTGTAAAAAATAAAATTAGGTAGTGTCTTTCCTTTCTTTCTTCCATGTGGCCTTGGGGGAAACCTATGTGGCTTTTGGAAGGATATTCCATAACAGAATCATAGAAAATGA